>NW_005871092.1:7038876-7052082 GCF_000147115.1 Myotis lucifugus
AGCACAGGATAGGACAGGGAAGGACGGTGAGTCATTCTGGCGTTTGGATGGATGGAAAGAATAGAGAAGAGCAGTGCATACTCTTTACAGAAGGGGAAAAAGCCTATGTATTTTTAGGGATTTCAAAGAGGAAGGGAGAGAGAGGAAAATATAGAAACATCAATGATGAGAGAATCATTGATCAGCACACCCCCTACTGGGGATAAAGCCCAAAACTCGGGCTTGTGCCATGACCAGGAATTGCCTGATTCATGGGTCAATACTGTCCAATTGAACCATACCATACAGGCAAAAGCCTAACTTTTTATACATTCATATATGTGTGTGTAAATGCTCATAGAAAGGTCTAGGTCAGGGTATCCCAACCTCAGCTCTACTGGAATCCAGGACTGGATCACTTGTTACTGGGGGGCTGTCCTGTGCATTGCACTATGTTTAGCAAATCCGTGGCCTCTACCAGCGAGATGCCAGTAGCCCTGCACCCACCCACCCCATTCCCTGGGTGTGACAATCAAGAACATCTCCAGACAATGCCAATAGTCCCCGGGCAGCAAATCACCCCGCGGGGCTCGGTTAAGTCTAAAGACCAGACTGGGAAGACCCTGAGATGGAGGGCAGGTGGACAGAGCACTGAGAGTTTATTCATTTTTAAATAATTATTTGTGTTATTTTCCCACTGAGAATATGTGCATGGCATGGGAAAATAACAAAAATAAAAACAAAGAAGGCAACAGTAAGTGATTTATCCAAATGTTGGAGCCCAGACGTCTCCCTCTCCCAGTGGTCTTTCTGGTACAGTCAGTGGTGGGCACCTGGGTACCTGAGTATAGTAACCAGCCGCCCTCCCATCGGAACACATACCTGGCTGGGTTGGGAAGAGATTATGCTGAGCTGCAATATTTACTTCCCCCTGAGTCCCTCACCCCACCTACCATCAGAATTCCTGGGACTCCCAACTGCATTGAAGGAAACCATTCATTACATTCGGCCTTCCCTCCCACTCATGGGGGATTCAGAGCTTGGAACAAGAATGCTCCCATGGGTCATTTTTTTTCCCCAAACAAGGTGAGTTCATTGAACTGATAGTATCTTTTCTTTGCACAGGTTGGAGATACAAGGTATCAGTCACACTGGCTGGAAAAAAGGAAATGAGTGGGTCCATCATGATTGCTTTATATGGAAGCAATGGAAACTCAAAGCAATATGAAATTTTCAAGTAAGTTTGATAGTAAAGCGAAATGACCATACTTTCCCTAATAGATTATTAATACAAGATTGGGTGTAAACGTCTACATACATCTAGCCATACAGAACCTTTGAATCCGAATCCTAGAATGTCAGAGCTGGAAGGAAGTCTCTTACCACCTAATTCAATCACCCCATAGGAGAAGAGGGAGGCCCAGAGAGGAAGCACTCGCGATTTTAAAGGCTGACTCCTTCTGGATTGCCAATCACTGCTTCCTTCCTGCTTAAATTATGGGGTTGTTGTTGTTTTATTTCTAATTTTTAAAAAAATTTTATTTCAGAGAAGGGATGGGAGGGGAAGAGAGAGAAAGAAACAGCAATGATGAGAGAGAATCATTGATCAGCTGCCTCCTGCACACCCCCTACTGGGGATAGAACCCAAAACCTGGGCATGTGCCCTGACCAGGAATTGAACTGTGACCTCCTGGTTTATGAGTCCACACTCTATCACTGAGCCATACCAGCCAGGCCCTCCTTAAGTTTTATGAATATCATGTTCTCCTTAAACAAGGCACATTTATATGGCAACTCCTTCCCATCCTATACACACACTCCATCCCCCACTTGTGCTGTGTTCCACGTGAAGCCTGAAGCTAGCTTCCTGTTGCGATGGTAGCCTCAGCACCTAGCTTTGTGAGTATATGAGGTCCTTGGTAAAAATGTGTTGGGTAACTGTGCTGTAAAATTAGATTCTGTGTTTGCACTAAGTTTGCAGAATAATATTCATGTTAAGTTAAAGTTCTTTGACTACATTATGCTACATATGAGATGCCCACAGATGACCCCGGCTGAAGCACATGCATCTTTAAACAAAGATAACGACTCCTTCATGAAATTAAAGAGTCAATACAATGCCCCAAGTAGTTGACTTCCCTCTAGGTACCAATGAAGACAGTGGACATCTAGAGTCCAGTATTATTCTAAAGCTGTGTTCTTCACAGATACGTTTGTGTTTTAGCGGCCCTGGATGTGTATGGAGGCAGTCAAGGGAATTGCAGAAAGCCAACAGCAGCAGCCATTGTTTGGAGTAACAACAGGTTGCTCAAACCCTAGAATTCATCTCTCAAGCTGATAGAACACTTTATGTCTATGTTTGCAGAGGATCCCTCAAACCAGATGCAAAACATATGCGTGACATTGATGTGGACATCAACGTTGGAAAAATCCAGAAGGTTAAGTTCCTTTGGGACAAACGTTGGCTAAATATGTTCCAGTACAAACTGGGGGCTTCAAAAATCACAGTGCAAACTGGAGAAGATGGGACTAAGTGAGTATCTTTCATTGCACCTAAGTCTTGTTTCTGTACTTCCTTATCAATCTATCTGTGCAAACATACATGCATACATTCAATCACCCAACCATCCACCTAAATATCCTTCTACCCACCCATTCCTTCATCCCTTTTTCTCCATCCACTTAACCACTTACCTATCCACTTATCCATGCAGCCATTCATCTACCCTACTATTCCTCTCAACTCTGCATCTTTCCATCTGTCCATCTGATTTACTTGAAAAATCAATCATCGTTTTCATTAAGCCAAATTCAACTTGGCTGGAGCAAGACATCAATTGTAAGGCATAGGTTCAAGAAACAGGCCAATAGGAGACTCTTTTTATCTCAAACAAGAAGGAAAGCACCCGGGCAGTAGCTGTAGGAAATCTCGGGTTTATTTCCGTTGGGTGCATTTATTCATACAAATTGTTTTGTTTGGAGACTGAGGCCTGAGAGGAATACAGACTGTGTGAGGATCTAGCTCCCAGTGGCAAGCTCCTCTCTAGCTGAGAGGATAGAATCTTACTTGGTGAGAGTAGGGAGAGAACATAACAGTGTTTACAATATGACAAGAAAAAAAGCGACCTTAAAAGAGGATGATACAAAACAACAGATGTCAGTGTCTGAAGGAAACTCAGAGATCACCTCTGAACTGCTCTCATGTTAAGATGAGAAGAGTGAAGTTCCCAGAGTCACATAACGTGTCTAAGGCCACCCAGGAAAGCCAGAGGGAAGAGTATTTGCAAACTATTTTCAAAAACACATACGAAGACCTTGCTGAGCTCCATGACTTAGCTGTGCTGACAGTACATGGTCATAGTCCCCATTCCTGGGCATGGTGCTGGAAGGGTCAGAGGTCACTGCGGCTGTGCCAGTACTTTCTTTATTCAAGAGCAGAGCTTGAGCCTGAGGCACGACCAGGACTTGGACCCCAGTCCTCTGACCTCCAATCCAGCCACATTCTGCAGCTGAGCCCTGAGGGAGGCTCGTCTTTAGCCAAAGACGCCCACAGGAAAAGGAGGAGGCCAGGTGTCCTGAATCTCATGGCTGGGTTGTTGCCCCAACTGGGCGGGCTTTACCCTCTTCAGGAGTGACATCCCTCCATGGTCTTTCCCTCTCCAACATCTCTATTGAGATATAATTTTCATAGCATGTGTTCACCCATTTAAAGTATATACTTCAGTGATTTTTAGTATATGTGCAGTGTTGTGGAATCATTTCCAAGGTCAATTTTAGAACATTTCATCTCCCTTCTCAAAAACACCCCCACATATCAGCCATCATCCCATAACCTCCCACCCCTTTTCTCCAGCCCTGGGCAACCTGCTTTCTATTTTGATAGATGTTCCTATTCTGGACATTTCATATAAAAGGCAATATTTATAGTCCTTTGTGACTGGATTTTTTTATGTAGCATAATATGTTCAAGGTTCATCCAGGTTGTGACATGTATCAGTACTTTATTCCTTTTTACTGCCAAATAATATTCTGTTATGTGGATATACCACCTTTTATTTATCCATTCAGCTGTTGATGGACATCAGGGATGTTACCACTTTGGGGCTATTATGAATAATGCTGCTGTGAACATTTATGTACAAGTTTTTGAGTGGACATATGTTTTCATTTCTCTTGGGTACATACCTAGGAGCGGAATTGCTAGGTTATGTGGTAACCAATATGTTTAACCAAGACTGCCAGACTGTTTCCCAAAGTGGCTGCCACATTTTCCCTTCCCAGAAGAAATGCATGAAGAACCCCCCAGGTTCTGAACTCTAGGGAAAGTCCCCTCTTGGCAGGTGGGGCACCCCAGTCCCCAAATTCATTGCCAGGCCCACCCAAAGCCACAGGTTTTGAAAATCTGTGGTTGACAGCGCTGATTCACTTTCACTTGTTAAAAGGCCACGGGAGGTGAGGGTGTTCTTTAAGGGGTTTTGCTTAGTAAGAACCACCTGAACTCTGAATGGTGTAGCCCAGCCTTTCAGTCAAAAGGTCTGAACTCCAGGGTTTGGCTAAACACTGTTTACTCACCTGAGGCTACATTTCTCCAAGCTGCCAAGCCTCACGCTGAACATGTTCTCCTCTGCAGGTATCAATTTTGCAGTGATGACACCGTGAAAGAACACAAGTTACAGTCCCTTCTCCCTTGTTAAAAATGTGGTGCTCTTGCCCTAATTGGTTTGGCTCAGTGGATAGAGTGTCGGCCTGCAGACTGAAGGGTCCCAAGTTTGATTCCGGTGGCATGTACCTTGGTTGTGGGAACATCTCCAGTAGTTGGTTGTGGGAACATCGCCAGTAGCAAGAGGCAGCTGATCAGTGTTTCTGACTCTCTATCCTTCTCCCTTCCACTCTGCAAAAAAAATCAATAAAGTATATTTTTAAAAAATGTGGCGCTCTCTTGTATCTTTGTGGTAATAAATTTTTAATGCCCTTGGGTTGACATTGAGGTGTTAGTTTGCCATCCTCTGGGTTCTGGGGTCACGTTTTGGAAATGATTTTTCAGCCCCGGCCAGTGTTCTCAGTGGTTAGAGCACCAAAGTGTCTCAGGTTAGATTCCTGGTCAAGGGCATATACAAGGGTTGCAGCTTCCATCCCTGGCCCTGGTTGGGGTGCTTAAGAGAGACAACCACTCAATGCGTCTCTCTCATATAGATGTTTTTCTCTCTCTCTTTCCTTCCCTCTCTCCCTTCCACTCTCTCTAAAAATCAAAGGAAAAAATGTCCTCGGATGAGGATTAACAACAACAACAACAAAATGCTGGAGCCAATTTGGCTGCAGGTCATGTCTGAAACCTCCCACCCGCGGTCCTTTGCCACCATCTTTCTCAGGTCACCTGTGTGGCTTGTTCTAATGTAGACCATGCAGTTCTGTCCTGTTTGAAAAGCTCATCATTACTTCCACGTGTTGCCTGCCCAGCTTTTAACATCCTAAAGCAGCGGTTCTCAACCTGTGGGTCGAGACCCCTTTGGGGGTGAATGACCCTTTCACGGGGGTCGCCTAAGACCATCAGAAAACACATATATAAGTACATATAGTTTACAGTAGCAAAATTACAGTTATGAAGTAGCAATGAAAATAATTTTATGGTTGGGGGTCACCACAACATGAGGAACTGTATTAAAGGGCATTACGAAAGTTGAAAACCACTGTCGTAGAGGGAGGGATCTGACCCCATAGAAGAGCAGCCTGGGTGGCATGCATATCTCTGAGCCATTGGAGGGTGAGGGCCTTAAAAAGGTGAATTTGCACATGGCACCAAATGCAAATGAGCCAGAGAGTATTCTTACACAAGGTACTTCTTCCAGCCTTGCCCCCAGTCCCCCAGTTCGTCTCCCAGGAACAACTTGAGGTTTTTCCAGCAATATGTGTGCACCTATCTTATACCCCAGCCCCACTTCTACAGCTGGTAGCCTACAAAACACCGTTCTTACCCTGCTTTTTACACACTATAAAAATAATTTGGATATTATGGTCTAACTAGAGGCCCAAAGCATGGAATTCTTGCAAGAGTAGGCCTTCCTTCCCCCGGCTGCTGGCACCGGCTTCCCTCTGGCACCCGGGACCCAGGCTTCTGTCACAGCCCCGACTTTATCCAGAAGGTCGTCTGAAAGGATGTCTGGTCTAATTAGCATATTATGCTTTTATTATTATAGATAGTATAGAAAGAAACCCTTTAATCCTCATGGGGCTTCACAGATGCCACCAAGGGATGGATGTGGTGTGCTCGTCCCTGCTGATGGGCATAGAAATGGTCTCCAAACTTTTCTTATTGCAAATATGCATGCCTCTAACATCCTTCTGTGATGTGTGTGGCGTGTGGGCCTTCTAGCCTGGCCTCTGCCCTAACCCCTGGCCTCCCACTGACCCCTGGCCGACCTGCCTACTCGCTCCTGGGAACCCGGGGAGTTGGATAGGCTGGTGAGGTGGAGGGTGTCACTTTCAGGGCTGGGGATGGTGGAGCAGAGTTCGCCTGTTGAGCAGGAGTGAGAGCATCACCATTTTATTCTTAGCATTAAGAAATGGCTTCATTTAGCAATTCCCTGAAAGGCTGTGTGACAGGTGTGGTGGGCACTCAAAGAGAACGAGGTGACACCCCAAGGTCCTGAGAATGAGGCAGAAGGAGCTCTCCCTTCCCTTTAGGGGGCGCCTCTCTACTTCCTAGCAAGACAGAGAGCCGGCTCCCTCCCTCTTTGTGTTTCCTAAAATTCTCTTTCCGGAAGCACTGTCCAGCATTCAAAATCTTGGTCTGCTGCAGTGAAATAGGTCCTTGTCTGAAACCTTCGAGGTCCAAGGTCTCGAGATTCCAGAACCAGGAGGATGTCAAACTAACACCTCAATGTCAACCCGAGGGCATTAAAAATTTATTGCCACAAAGATACAAGAGAGCACCACATTTTTTTTCTTTAAATATACTTTATTGATTTTTGGAAGAGAGGAGGGGAGAGGGATAGAGAGTCAGAAACATCTATCAGCTATCTCCTGCTACTTGGGATGTGCCCACAACCAAGGAACATGCCATTGACTGGAATCAAACCTGGGACCCTTCAGTCTGCAGGCCGACACTCTATCCACTGAGCCAAACCGGTTAGGGTAAAAGCACCACATTTTTAACAAGGGAGAAGGGTCTGTAACTGGTTTTCTTTAAGCGTATTGCCACTGCAAAATTGATACCTGCGGAGGAGAACATGTTCAGCGTGAGGCTTGGCAGCTTGGAGAAATGTCACCTCAGGTGAGTAAACAGCGTTTAGCCAAACCCTGGAGTTCAGACCTTTTTGAATGAAAGGCTTGGCTACACCATGCAGAGTCCAGGTGGTTCTACTAAGCAAAACCACTTAAAGAACACCCTCTCCTCCTGTGGCCTTTTAACAAGCTGAAAGTGAATCACCGCTGTCAACCACAGATTTTCAAAACCTGTGGCTTTGGGTGGGTCCTGCAATGAATTTGGGAACCGGGGTGCCCCACCTGCCAAGAGGGGACTTTCCCTAGAGTTCAGAACCTGGGGTGTCCTTCATACATTGCTACTGGGAACGGAAAATGTGCCAGCTACTTTGGAAAACAGTCTGGCAGTTCTTCTAGAGGTTAAACATAGTAGTTACCACATAGGCTAGCAATTCTGCTCCTAGGTATGTACCCAAAAGAAATGAAAGCATATGTCCACACAAAAACTTGTACATAAATGTTCACAGCAGCATTATTCATAATAGCCCCAAAGTGGTAACATCCCTGATGTCCATCAACTACTGAATGGATAAATAAAAGGTGGTATATCCATATAAGAGAATATTATTTGGCAGTAAAAAGGAATAAAGTACTGATACATGTTACAACATGGATGAACCTTGAACATGTTATGCTACATGAAAAAAGCCAGTCACAAAGGACCATATATATTGTATGACTCCATTTATATGAAATGTCCAGAATAGGAACATCTATCAAAATAGAAAACAGGTTGCCCTGGGCTGGAGAAAAGGGGTGGGAAGTTATGGGATGATGGCTGATAGGTGTGGGTTTTTTTGGGAAGGGTGATGAAATGTTCCAAAATTGACTTTAGAAATGAATCCACAACTCTGCACATATACGGAAAATCACTGAAGTATATACTTTAAATGGGTGAACACAGGCTATGAAAATTGTATCTCCATAGAGATGTTGGGGGGGAAAGACCATGGAGGGATGTCACTCCTGAAGAGGGTGAAGCCCGCCCAGTTGGGGCAACAACCCAGCCATGAGATTCAGGACACCTGGCCTCCTCCTTTTCCTGTGGGCGTCTTTGGCTAAAGACGAGCCTCCCTCAGGATGAAGGAATGGGTGGGTAGAAGGATATGTAGGTGGATGGGTGGGTGATGGAATGTATGCATGTATGTTTGCACAGATAGATTGATAAGGAAATACAGAAACAAGACTTAGGTGCAATGAATGATACTCACATAGTCCCATATTCTCCAGTTTGCACTGTGATTTTCGAAGCCCCCAGTTTGTCCCGGAAGATATTTAGCCAATGGTTGTCGGAGAGGAACTTAACCTTCTGGATTTTTCCAAGATTGACGTCCACATCAATGTCACGCATATGTTTTGCATCTGGTTTGAGGGATCCTCTGCAAACATAGACATAAAGTGTTCTATCAGCTGGATAGATGAATTCTAGGGTGTGAGCAACCTGTTGTTACTCCAAACGATGGCTGCTGTTGTTGACTTTCTGCAATTCCCTTCACTGCCTCCATACACATCCAGGGCCGCTAAAACACAAACGTATCTGTGAAGAACACACCTTTATAATAATAGTGGACTCTAGATGTCCACTGTCTTGATTGGTACCTAGAGGGAAGTCAACTACTTGGGGTGGCATATTGACTCTTTAATTTCACAAAGGAGTCTTTATCTTTGTTTAAAGATGCATGTGCTTCAGCCGGGGTCATCTGTGGGCATCTCATATGTAGCATAGCAAGTATTCAAAGAACTTTAACTTAACATGAAAATTATTATGCAAACTTAGTGCAAAAACAGAATCTAACTTTACAGCAGACTTATCCAACACATTTTTACCAAGCACCTCATATACCCACAAGAGTTAGGAGCTGAGGCTACCATATCAACAGGAAGCTAGCTTCAGGCGTCACGTGGAACACAGCACGAGTGGGGGATGGAGTGTGTGTGTGGGATGGGAAGGAGTTGCCATATAAATGTGCTTTGTCTAAGGAGAACATGATATTCATAAAACTTAACCAGGGCCTGTCTGATGTGGCTCAGTGGTAGAGTGTGGACTCATGAACCAGGAGGTCACAGTTCAATTCCTGGTCAGGGCACATGCCCAGGTTTTGGGTTCTATCCCCAGTAGGGGGTGTGCAGGAGGCAGGTGATCAATGATTCTCTCTCATCATTGATGATTCTCTCTCCTCCTCTCCCTTCCGTTCTCTGAAATAAAATTTTAAAAAATTAAAAACAACAACAAGAACAACCCCACAACTTAAGCAGGAAGGAAGCAGTGATTGGCCATCCAGAAAGAGTCAGCCTTTAAAATCGCGAGTGCTTCCTCTCTGGGCCTCCCTCTTCTCCTATGGGGTGATTGAATTAGATGCTAAGACACTTCCTTCCGGCTCTGACATTCTAGGATTCAAAGGTTCTGTTTGGCTAGATGTATGTAGAAGTTTACACCCAATCTTGTATTAATAATCTATTAGGGAAAGTATGGTCATTTCACTTTACTATCAAACTTACTTGAAAATTTCATACTGCTTTGAGTTTCCATTGCTTCCATATAAAGCAATCCCGATGGACCCATTCACTTCCTTTTTTCCAGCCAGTGTGACTGATACCCTGTATCTCCAACCTGTCCAAAGAAAAGATACTATCAGTTCAATGAACTCATCTTCTTGGGGGGAAAAAAATGACCCATGGGAGCATCCTTGTTCCAAGCTCTGTATCCCCCATGAGTGGGAGGTAGGGGCGAATATAATGAATGGTTTCCTTCAATGCAGTTGGGTCCCAGGAAATCTGATGGTAGGTGGGGTGAGGGACTCAGGGGGAAGTAAATATTGCAGCTCAGCATAATCTCTTCCCAACCTAGCCAGGTATGTGTTCCGATGGATGGAGGGTGGCTGGTTACTATACCCGGGTACCCAGGTGCCCACCACGGACTGTACCAGAAAGACCACTGGGAGAGGGAGATGGCTGGGCGCCAACATTTGGATAAATCACTTACTGTTGCCTTCTTTGTTTTTATTTTTGTTATTTTCCCATGCCATGCACATATTCTCAGTGGAAAAACAACACAGATAATTATTTAAAAATGAATAAACCCTTTCTCAGTGCTCTGCCTACCTGCCCTCCATCTCAGGGTTTTCCCAGTTTCTCTGTAGACTTAACCAAGCCCTGCGGGGTGATTTGCTGCCCGGGACAATTGGCATTGTCTGGAGATGTTCTTGATTGTCCCACCCAGGGAATGGTGTGGGTGGGTGCAGGGCTCGTGGCATCTCGCTGGTAGAGGCCACGTATTTGCTAAACATACTGCAATGCACAGGACAGCCCCCCAATAACAAGTGATCCAGTCCTGGATTCCAGTAGAGCTGTTTGGATACCCTGACCTAGAGCTTTCTGTGAGCATTTACACACACACACATATATGAATGTACAAAAAGTTAGGCTTTTGCCTGTATGGTATGGCTCAATGGGTTAGTGTTGACCCATGAATCAGGAGGTCATGGTTTGATTCCTGGTCATGGCACATGACCAAGTTTCAGGCTCAATCCCCAGTAAGGGGTGTGCTGATCAATGATTCTCTCTCCTCATTGATGTTTCTATTTTTTCCTCCCCCTCCCTTCATCTTTTACATTTATAAAAATATATAGGCGTTTTCCCCTTCCGTAAATAATATGCACTGCTCTTCTCTATTCTCTCCATCCATCATCCGGCCAGACTGAGTCACCGCCCTTCCCTGTCCTGTCCTGTGCTCCATAAGATCTTCCTCCCCAGGGGTCCTTGCCACTGGCTTTCCCTTGGGTTCAGCCCATCAGAGCCTTGCAGGGGAGGCCAGCGGCAGGAGGAGGGAGATGGAGGTGCTTGCTCCCCTGCAGCCTCCTTGCTCTAGTACCAGGTTCTGGCAGTAGCTGCCTTCACTCCATTCCTAGAACCCCGCAGCCACTAGATTCTGGGCGTCTCAGCATCCCTCGTTTGTTCTTTCAACCCTGTCCACTCCTCCAAAAGTGGACCCTCCAGTGAGGTCTCCTCGTTGAACCACTTGAATGAGCTCTGTCTTCTGCAGAGACCCTGACTGGAACATGATATATTCTGTGATATTTTGATATTTGCCTTTTTACTTAATATGCCTTAGAGGTTTTCTAGATCCTTCCTTGAATGGTTACATAGAGGATGTGGTTGTTTAACAAGTGGTGTTATCTAGCTTTCTCCCCGCGTTCTTTTGGTATTAAAATTAGTGCTTAGGTGAATATCCTTGAATACCGTCTCCCGCACACATGCAAGCATTTTCCTAAGGTGCATTCTGACTTAAAGGAATATTCTTGTAAGACTTTATAGATTCTCCCAACTGTTATCGTTTATGCTAAGTGTCGCATTGAGTGAATATTACATGAAATACTGTCAGAAAGCAGTGTTTTGTGAAGTGCTACATAAATGTTTTTCAATGTAAAACTCCCTTGGAAAATACATGCTTTTCTGTTCAGCCATCATGTAATATTAATTATAACAAACAAATCTTGATGCTTTTTCTATCTTCTTTTTAAATGAGAAGCTGCACAAAATAACACAAAAAAACACAGCATGCTCAGGTGTGTGTAAACAGGGGGACTACCATGGTGGGTAATCACGAGGTGCCTTTGCCCCATCTTTCCTTCTTCTGTTAATGGATCCGTCCTTCCTGCCACAGGGTTGGGTGGACATGTGACCAGCCTGGGCCATTCACGGTCGACCTACTCCACTGGTCAGGATTATTGGTTAAAGGGGTGAACGTGAGAGGCAAGACAAATGCCATTCTACCGTCCTTCCATTATCATTTAAGCTGGCTGGTGTTGAGTTTCTATCCATAGCTACCAAGGGTCCTAACTAACAAGGTTGATACACCTTTTAAAATCATTTGCAGCTTTTAAATGGGTACAATGGAAACTTACGAGTAAAGTTACCACTCTCTCCTGTGTTCAGGAAAAACGTTTGTCCCACGGCGCTGGTGTTGCCCTGAAATTGGTCAGCATAGTGCCCCATTTTGGGGCATCCTGTGACTGGACAAGGAAAACAGCCATTCTGGTGGAAAAACAAAAATTTGTCTGTGAGTGGTAGGCCTTTCACTCATTCACTCACTCAATTGATCAATTCATCTTCCCATCCATCCATCCATCCATCCATCCCTCCCTCCCTCCTTCAATCACCCACTCAT
Organism: Myotis lucifugus; assembly: GCF_000147115.1. Lineage (NCBI taxonomy): Eukaryota > Metazoa > Chordata > Mammalia > Chiroptera > Vespertilionidae > Myotis > Myotis lucifugus. The sequence goes on from NW_005871092.1 coordinate 7,051,283, forward strand.
CCATCTAATCATCTTTCTATTCATCTGTCCATCTACTCTCCATCCATTCATTAATGCATCCATCTCACTCATGCCGTCCAGGTATCCTTTGAGAATTTTTCAGAATGAAAAGCTGGGGATCTAGGGAAGGCACACCCGGGTCAGGTCTGTGCCATCTGCCGCCTGCCCACCCCATTCCCTGGAGGAAGAAGGCTCTGCGAGGCTCAGCGTTACCAGCACCTCCTCTTACTAGTCGTGGAGTTACATCTCTGCTCTGTTCCAAGCCACAGGGACAAAACCAACAACCACAGAGCCACCCCACCCTCCCCATGCCCCTGGGGAGACCCACCTCCTGAAACTCCTCATAGGAGGCACACGGGTAGCCCAGGAAGCCGTCGGGGTAGAGGATGCTGCTGGAGTAGTATTTGTAGCTTCTCTGGTGATTGCAGGATACAGGGTCTCGGCTTCCTGAGGAAGGAAAAGCCACGGGAGCTCACAGGAGACTCTCACTTTTGAAGCTTGAAAGTTCTGATCTGAATAAGGAGTCACCTCCTCGATTCATAGAGGGGAGTCAGCATTCCCGAATGCCTCGGTCACAATTCCAAGTTCCTGTCATTGACTTTGACATACTTTGGGGCTAATAGTTACTGATCAACATTTACAGCACATAGAGGTGGTATCTGGGGGCTTCTTTCGTCATGGGATTTGGCTCTGGTCACTTTCCTCTGTCCCCATGTGCCCGTGTGCTGAGCAGGCCTACTTGGTGCTGGGCATGTGCTGAGGAGGGATGAGTTCTAACAAGGACTTGTGTCCAATCCTCC
>NW_005871092.1:7053213-7080676 GCF_000147115.1 Myotis lucifugus
AGGGGCAGCCTCATGGTGACTCAGTGTTCCTTCAGCTGGGTCTTCCCGGGAGTTACCTGGTGCTGGGCAGAGCGCTCAAAGGCTCCATTGGCTGACGGTGGATGTGGGCTACTGCTTTATCGACCCTATTAGTTCACATTAAGCACATAGAATATTCAATGCCACAGAAGCCTCTCTGCTCAGTGGAGTGGGCTGTACTGAGCGCCTGCTCTGGGCCAGCCCTGAGCAGGGTACTGGGGTGTCTGGGATGCCCGGGAAACTCCCAGCCGAGACAAATAAACACTAAAATGAAATGATGACAGACTCAAAGCCTCCATGTGCAGGGGGGAGATGAAGCCTGGTCTCCAGGGAGAGGCAACAGGAGAACAGCAGAGGCCAGACAAGGACAGGTGATGGAGGTGGCGCTGTAAGTCACCTAATCATAGGGGGACTGAGCCTGTCTCTCATGTAAACTCAGACCTCATGGGGACGAAAAAGGGGCCACATACTCAACCCGACAAACTCAGGGGAGGCCTGCATGGTGGCCTTACAAACTCAGAGGCCGAAAGTAACCATGTGGGGTGAGCTGAACATAAAAATTCCTAACTAAAAGCTGGTCATGGAGGGTAGTCCTGTCCCAGGCCTATAGCTTCTTTGACAAAGGTCAATCTTTTTTTTTTTTTTAATTCTCACCTGAGTATATGTTTATTGATTTTAGAGAGAGAGGAAGGGAGAGAGGGAAACATCAATGTGTTTCCTCCCATATGCGCCTTGACCAGAAATCAAACCCAAAGCCGTTTTGGTATATAGAACAAAACCCCAACCAACTGAACCATCTGGCCAGGGTGACAAGGAATCTTTACCTTCAGTGAAACTGTTTTCTTTTTGCATCTAAGAAAATGCACCTATTAAATATCAGAGTAATCTTTTCCAGATCCCTCAGGGCACCCCCTTATAAGAGCACCAGACCCCAGAACCCCTCGCTGTGACCTTGTTCCCCACATACCACCTCTATGTGCTGTCAATGTTGATCATTAGCTATCCTGTTCCCACCAATGTAAAAGAATGTGCCCCTCTATTTTACTGTTTATCAAATTCCAGAGATTTCCAGTTTTACTTTCCTCCCCTCCCTAATCTACCACCCGTGGATTTCATGGAACCCCTATGTCTCCTCTTTTTATTCTAATGTATAAAATAAGCCGCAAAACTGCCGTTCTCCGGAGCATGTTCTCAGTCTGTTGAGATCATGCTTCCCAGCAATTGTCGTCGGTTTGGCTTCCATAAACTCATAAAAATTCTCTACAGGTTTGGACATTTCTGACACTTACACGCATGAGCCTCATTACCCTAGATGTCCAAGCCTCCCGCTGCATGCACGTGCTCCCCAAACCCACGGAGCGTGTCCCCACTCGGTCCTTTTACCAGCTCAGTCCCTTTCCGTCCTAGCACCTGCCCACAGCAAAGGGTACGAACGTCAAAGCCCTCCAAGTCTTTGTTCCTGCCCTTCTAGGAGCAAGCAGTGCAAGCAGTTGGGGTGGGGGTGGGCACAGCTAGAACTGGTATTTGCCAACTTGCCCGTCCAGCTCAGGCCTCAGCATCCTCATGAGGGGGAACGACCCAGGCTGGGGACTCAAGGGTCCCAGGTTTGATTGGGTATGAGGTTGGGACTTTGCAGCCAGAAACTGAACTTTAATATAAGGTGGCCTTGGGCAAGTTTGATAACTGTTCGGACCCAGTTTCTTCAGCTGTAAACTGGGGATAAACAGAGTAATTGCCTCATGGCGCTGTGACAATGCTGGGGACAGAATGAGCCAGATGTGGAGGCAAATTCAGTGCTACCAGGGCCCAGCCATGCATCCTGACTTCTCCCCAGGGAGGGCACTGCTGTCTTGCGTTGCTAATGCACGTACCTTTCCAGAATCTTTTTATATCAAAGATGGATGAAATGATATTTTTCTCACATCCGGGCATTTGCTGTCCTCCGTTTGGATAGAAATCCAGATGGCCCACCTTCTGGCTCATTCCAAAACCTGAAACATCGGAAGCGGCGGTGAACAGGGAGGGAAGAGGTCCCGAGGCCAGGTCATGGCCCCAGAGAGCGTCCGACTCCTTCACCAGAGCGAGAGTCTTATTGGCGAACTGTCCCCTCAGCACAGCCACCCCACCGGGCTTTGTAGATCCCTCTCCAAGATGAGCCCGTAGCAAGAAAGGAAGGGGGAGTGAGCAGAGGCAGTGAGCATGCCTACATGTGTATTTGCATGTGTGTCTGTCTGTCTGTCGGTCCTGGGGAGGCTGTGAACAATACCGATATCCCCTGATACCATTATGCATCATAGACACCTATCAGGACTGGTGCAATTCCCATTCCTTTACTCATTCTGAAATTTTGATTTCCATGTTAGAAGGTTATATTGAGATCTCATTGTTGTATTGAGAGCCCAGCATAATGGCTGGACGCTTTGGGTTTTTAAGCACACAGACCCGTGATCACATCCTGGTCCTATTTACACACTCCGTGATCTCGGGCAATTACTAAAGTTTTTCAAGCCTCAGTGTCCTCAGCTATGAAACAGTAATAATAATGCCCCCTTTCTAGGGTTATTACCATGATTAAGGAGGGATTATATACAAGATGTCCAATGCAGCCCATGGTAACCATCACTATTATTAAAAACATACCCTTTGTTGGCCTGTTTCATGAGGTGTTACATAAGAAAATATTGAAAAAAGATCATTGACTTTATGTAATATTAATTTTTTACATAATTTTATTTTTTTTATCTTTTCATTTCTTTAAACTAACAACTCATCCATTTTATTTTAGAAGCATTAAATAAAGGAATATATTTTGTTTCCAACAACACAAACTATATCCAAAGTTTCCACAAAAGAAGTGAGCAAAATAATCAAACATTAACATTGCATTTTGCAAGTAAAGGTGAAGCATCCTATATAATAAAACACTAATATGCAAAACGACCTAACAGCAGAGCGACCTGTGGATATAATGCGCACTGACCACCAGGGGGCATACGCTCAATGCAGGAGCTACCTCTGGTGGTCAGTGCACTCCCACAGGGGGAGCGCTGTTTAGCCAGAAGCTGGGCTCACAGCTGCCAAGTTTGAGGGAGCCTCTCCCGCCTCCAAGGGAGGCAGCCCTAAGGAGCAGGGAGCCTGGCTTCTGGCTGGTGAGCACAGCAGTGCTGGCAGAAGCCTCTCTTGCCTCTGCAGCAGCACTAAGGATCCTCAACACCTCCCCTACCCCTTGCCCCCCTCCCCCCTCCCACCAGTGCAGGAATGGATAGTGGAGCCTAGGGAAGGTCACAGGGTTTGAGGACTGAGCAACAGCCTTCCATAGGCTACACCAGTGTTTGTCTGACCTGCCTGGGGCCACAGGCTGATACCACTGGCACTGGGCTGGCTGTTTATTTGTAGCTGGCACCCACTTTGACTGGTTGGCTTCCAAGCTATTTCTGTAGCTAACCATGTTGAATACCACCCCTGGACCTACTCTTACCAGTTACAACCCTGGTCACCAAGAGGTGGAGTGAGGAACTCACCCAGTTTAGGGACTGTGGGTGAGGTGTCTGTGTGAATCACATCCACAAACATGGCGTCCGACGGGTCCAGCCTCACCTCCTCAGGGGTGCCCTGGAAGCCTGGTTCTGCTGGATCCAGTCCTGAAAGGGGGAGGTGGACAGTGACAAACCAGGTTCCAACCCCTGGACCCACAAAATCCATGTGGTTTTCTGCCTGAAGCAGCGGCTGTGCCCAGCTCATCTTCAAAGAGAAACAGAGGGTGGGAGGAGCATGGCCCACAGACTCAGTGACCTATATTCTAGCCCAGGTTCTGCTCAAGGTCAAAGGCATGTCTTCCCTCAGCCTCAGTTTCCTCATCTGGAAAGTGGGAATAACAGCAACCTACCTTATGGGGCTATTGTGAAAGCCCCACACAAAGGTATAAGAGAAAGAACTTTGCAATCTGAAAAAGTCTCCGTAAACACAATCTATGAATCCCCCGTCCTTCCCCCAATGCCTAGCACACAGCCCTGGGCAAAGGAGACAGCCATCACACTGTGTGCACAGTGACATACACACGGGACTCAGCAGTGTCTGTGTCTATGTCTTCTGTGCCTTCATTTGCCTAGTGATTCATTCATTCATTCTTATTATCTACCATGTGCTTCCTGTGACAGGTCTCAGCTAATTTCATTTTCTGCCTGTAGCTGGCACAGCCACGACAATTAATATTTATGGAACTGATGAATGTGTATTAAGAAATCATTTAACTGTTCAAAAATCTGCCGGACTCTAGCAATAATAATCCTGAAGTCATGAGTTGAATGTGCTAGTTATATTTTTCTTTTTTAATAAATATGTTTTTATTTACAATCCTATATTTCTTATAATTCACATGAAAATATATGGGCAATTATTTTTTAAATCTCAGTCTGGCAGCACCTAAAATCAGTGTCCCTGGATGACCAGTGGGGGTGCCCTTGGCCATGAGAAGTGCCTGTGTCTGGGTTTCTACTGCCCTACAGGCCTGCCCCTGTCACCCCACCCCCCCCCCGACTCCCGCACCCCTTACCTGTGATCCTGCCCACGCAGCCCCCCAGCCTCCTGCCTGCCTCGCCAGCCGCGTGCGCGCCCAGGCTGTGGCCGATGAGGTGCACGTTCTCCAAGCTGTAGCCCATCTTGGTCTGTGGAAGGATGGAGTGTCAGGGACCCCAGGCCCGGGTGGGGTCGCCTTGGCTCTCGGAAGGGGATGGGGACAGGTCTCAGGAGGAATGACTTGTCTCCGGGACCACCTAGGACAGCGTGACCGACCCTGGGCCACCACAGTCTCGAGTCACCAGTCTTGGTGTGTAGGCTTTGGGTGTGTGCGGGGGGAGGGAGGGGGTGCTGACAGTGCGGACCAGCGTCCTCTGTGTCAAGTGCAGGCGGCCTGGGGAGCCTGGCCAGGTGCAGCCTGCTGCATCCACACCCACCATGGTCTCCCTCCCCTCTTGCGGGGCCTGGGCCTGCCTGGAGAGCCTGGGTAGCGGGCCCAGCTCTGGTGGGCCTGGGAATAGACCTTCCAGAAGGCAGTAAGGCACTTTCCCCTTTCTGAGAAAGAAGACCCATCTTCTGGGCTGACAATTCCCAGAACAGCCTCCAAGGATGGCTTATTTCAAAAGGGGAAACTGAGACCCAAAGTGGTTCCTTTGCCCCAGGCGCCACTAGGGATCTTCAGGACACTCCAGGAGGGGAAGGCTGCAGTTTCACTTTAGGTAACGCCCCTCTGTGTGTACAGGCTTCCAGGCCCAGCCCCTGCACACCAGTCCCCAGGCTGCCTCTGGGTGCACAGGGTCTGCCTGCCCCCTCGGGCCCCTCCCCACAGGATGGGGCTCAGGAGGATTTACCGACAGCTCTTGTATTAAGAACGCTATCTCGGCTCCCACGACTCGAATGTTGTGGACGGCTTGGTTGTAACCTGTCCTGGCCCCACGCATCCAGTCCACGCAGATGCAGTTCACCTTCTCCACCTTAAACATGTTCTGGGGGAATAAAAACAAGAGGGAGAATCCAATGTATTAACAAGCACAGGCCGCACACTCCAGAGACAGGAATTCACAGCCACCAAGCATCTCATTTGTGTCAGAGTTTTCATATTCCTCCCACTTGTCCTAATCCTCACCACTCCACCAGGAACTGGTACCTGATCCCCACTTAACAGATGTGAACACTGAGGCCTGGAATGGAGTAAGTACTGGCCAAAGGTCTCCCAGATGGTTATTGACACAGCCAGGCAGAAAAAGGATCGCTTACTACATCAGGGCTTAGCCCATTGTTATGGGAGGGCCAGATCCACCTGCTCATATTGATCAAGTTGTATTGGGAACAGCCACACCCCTTTGTTTACATATTCTCTCTCTCCCTCTGCTTTGGAGCAACAACAGGGTTGAGTGGAAACCATATGACCTGCAAGTGCTAAACTATTTACTACCCAGTCCTTTACAGGAAGTTGGCTGCCACTTGTACTAAGTTTGCTGCCACTGTACTAGGTGCTGAAACCATGGGAGAGCTGCTGTTATATTCCCAACAATGCGTAGGTGGGAGCTAGAAGGTATTAACAGACAAGATGACATTTAGATGGAGGCAGCTACAACTCTCCCCACATGTGCATCTTTTATATTATGTGGTGTGGCTGCTGTTTACTGCCCAAGCTCAGACTGGTCCCGTGATGGCACCAAATAACTGTCAGAAAGAGCCACTGCAGAGCCTGTGTTCATTGGAGGATGGCCTGGACTACCCCGGGGAGTGAGGCAGGGAGGAGTTGCCTGGAGGCCAGGGCCTGGGGATGGACACGTCCCCCTGACTCTCGCAGCTCCACGTTCACTTGGCGTCCTTCTGGGACTTGGGGACACGTGTGAACGCCCAAACCTCCAGAGGAGCAGCCCACCCTTGGGAAGAAGCAGCTCGAGGTCTCCCCCAGTGCAGACTAAGTGGAAAGCCATGCCCGTGGGCTCCTCCTAAAACTAAATCTGTAGACACAAGGTTCTGGTATTTTACAGATAGAAGACCTGGTTGTCATTCCCACCTCTTGATTGAACTCTGGGCAAGTTTTAGACTTTTTGTGCCTTAATTTTCTCATCTATAAAATGGGAACAATAACTCTACCTTTCTCACAACGTTGCTCGTGGTGGGGGGCGGTCAAATGAGACAAAGACTGTGAAATAATGATCACAGTGTCAGGCTCAGAGGAAGTGCTCAGAAAATGGATGTTATGAATAATAATCTTATCTAATAAAAGAGTAATATGCAAATTAACCATCACTCAGTCACAAAGATGGCGACAGCCACAGAGCTGGAGCAAGCAGGAGGCTTGGGTTGCCCCTGGCGATGGAGGAAGCCTAGCTTCCCGCCTGCACTTGCCCGCACTGGGCTCTGCTCAAGGCTACATAGTTTCAATTATAGAAGATAAATAAATCCCAGATACCTGCTTCCAGCCGGCAGTGGCCTCCTCTCAAGGAGGGCCTTGGAGCTGGGTTTCCAGGGGGCGTGGCCAGCCTGAAAATGGCCATCATCCCCTCACTGAAGGCGCTGTGGCCAGCCTGAAAACAGCCCTCAGCTCCTCACCCAGCCTGGCCACACCCCCACTGAGTGGCTTGACCAGTGTGCAAACAGCCATCAGCCCCTCACCCAGGCTGGCCAGGCACCCCATCAGGATCCCCTCACTCTGAAGGGGCTGTGACCAGCCTTCAAACAGCCATCAGCCCCTCACCCAAGCTGGCCAGGAAGCCCAGCGGGGACCTCCACCCTGAAGGGTGTGTGGCCAGCCTGCAAACAGCCATCAGCCCCTCACCCAAGCTGCCAGGCACCCCAGCAGGACCCCCACCCTGATCTGGGACACCCTTCAGGGCAAACCAGCTGGCCCCTACCCGTGCACCAGGCTTCTATCCTATATAATAAAAGGATAATATGCCAATTGACCCTAACAGCAGAACAACTGGGAATGACTGGTCACTATTACACACATTGACGACCAGGTGCAGACGCTCAATGCAGGAGCTGCCACCTGGTGGTCACTGCGCTCCCACAGGGGGAGATCTGTTCAGCCACAAGCCAGGCTAACGGCTGCCTGTACAGCGGTGGTGGTGGAAGCCTCTCCTGCCTCCTCAGCAGCACTAAGGATGTCAGACTGCAGCTTAGGCCTGCTGCCCGCTGGCAAGTGGACATCCCCCGAGGGCTCCTGGGCTGCCAGAGGGATGCCTGACTGCCAGCTTCAGCCTGATCCCCCAGGGAGCAGGTTTAAGCAGCAGGTGAACATCCCCTGAGGGGTTTCAGACTTCGAGAGAGCACAGGCCTGGCTCAGGGACTCCCCCCCCCCCCCCGAGTACACAAATTTTTGTGCACCGGGCCTCTAGTTCATTACTAAAATTCATGATAACTTCAAAACTGCACCAACCAATACTGTGGCCACTGGCCCCAGGTGGCTATTTACAATGAATGAAAGTCCATTAAATTTAAAAGTCAAGTCTTTGGTCACACTCCCCACATTTTGGGACAGTGACACCATGGAGCCTTTCCGCCCTCACAGGGAGCTCTGTGGGACAGCAGGGTTTCAGGGGCCACGTTGGGACAGCAGGGTTTCAGGGGCCACGTTTACATTGGTTTCTAATGCCACACGGGGGCTTTACATAAACCACCTGAGAAAAATGCGTTTTGATTGGGCTCTGGGTCTCTTTGGTCTCCAGACGAGAGGACGGGCAAGAGGTCAGGGGGTCCGGAGAACTTGACAGTTGACACTCTGGAGAACCCGGGGTTTCCTCAGAGTTTTTAGGAAGAAGCATCTGTCCCTGGACGGTCTGCATTCCCAGTCTCGGGGGCAGTGACCTGGAAAGTGTTTGAAGCTGGGTGCCCGGTGATGGCCTCAGCGGGGAGTGGCCAGGGGCAGGGCCCTACCTGGCACATGTCTGTCAGCCATTTCTCCTCCCCCTTGCTTATGAAGCCGTGGATGATGAAGCGTGTCTTGCGGTCCAGTTGGAAGTTTGAAGCGTTTACAGTAGCCAGGTCCATGGAGGAGATCCGCTGGTTAAAGTGGAAAAAGTGAATTGGGACATTGGCCTTTCTAAGCCAATGGCCTGTGAGAGCCAGTTCCAGGGAGACTGGGTCACTGGATCAGCTCCCACGAAGTTGGGTGGGGCTAGAACAGGAGTTCCTGCCCTGGGCTTTGAGGACAGGATTCACAAGGTCCAAGTTCATGGACTTCCTAGCATTTCTGTTAATTATGAAATTTGGCAACAAGCCATGGTCATCGTAACAGCACTCTGTCACCACTGGGAGTCACAGGTATTTTCCTGTCACAGGACAGTGGTCACAGATGTCTTAAAAATCAGTTAATCTCATTACTATTTGTAGTGGCCATAGTTAGACCAACCCGTGGATCTTGATATTCAGTGAGATAATAAGAAAGCAGCATAGATATGACTGTGACATATATTTATCATTTCAAATATTCTGATAACTGTTTTTCAATATAATTGGTTTCCTTTGCAATCCAATGTGTTTTATTTCACATTTAAATACATCATCCTGAGAAGGGACCCCTTGGCTTCCCCAGATGGTGGAAGATGTTTCTAGAACAGAAACGGTGAAGGACCCCAGGCCAGAAGCACCAAAACGAGGGGAGATGCAGCTCAGTGGAGCCATGAAGGGCATCTCAAGCTTGTAGCACTTAAGAACTGATGCCTACATACCAGGGGCCCCTGAACCAGCACCCTGGGCACCAAGCCTGAAGAAGGATCAGAAGATAAAAACAGCCCAATCACCAGTCCAAGCGGACTCCCCGCTGAGGGCTCTAAGGGGGAGTTTGTCACCTACAATCCCAGGGCAGCCGGCCTCAGGGATGGATGGCCAGTCACCTGCTCTCCAAACTATCAGGGGTGGAGCTGTGAGCAGCTGAGCTCTGAGCACATTCTTCCTGGTCACTTCTAAGCACCTGGAAGAGCCTGTCCTGCCTCCACCCGCAGGCCTTCTGGGGACTGGAGGTCACTTCCAGGGCCCTTTTTGCTTTTGTGGTTAGATGCCCCTCCCACTCTGGCCAGAGAGGCTTCGTGGTCAGAGAATTGGCCCATGCACTGAAGTGTCACGGGTTTGATTCCCGGTCAAAGGCTTGCACCTGGGTTACAGGTTTGATTCCAAAGCCCCAGTTGGGGCTCATATGGGAGGCAACCAATCAATGTGTCTCTCTCACATCAATGTTTCTCTCTCTCTCTCTCTCTCTCTCTCTCAATCTCTCTCTCTCTATCTCTCTCTCTCCCTCTCTCTTTCTCCACTTCCATCCCTCCCTCCCTTCCACTCTCTAAAAAGGAATGGAATAAATATCCTCCGGTGAGGATTAACAACAACAAGTCCCTCTCCCACACCTGTCTTCTGGCTCATCAGTAAGGACTTACACCTCCACCCTCATTCCCTGAGCAGCTTCTCTCCTCCCACCCACAGTGCAGGAAGAAGATGGACACACCAGGCCTGGATTCCCCATAAATGCTGCTCCTACCCGCTTCCTCCCATGATCGGGGGTCAGTGCCAGGAAGGCCTGTGCACAGTGTGTGGAATGTGGGCGTTTCTGGGCCCGGTACCCATAGACCTCATCAGGGGTTCCCGATCCTGAGAGCTAAGGTGGCTGCCAGTGGAGAGGGAGCATCGCCCCGACCGTCCCAGGGCCCTGCCTTTCCCTTAGACAACTGCGTGCAGACGCCAGTGTGGGCGCCCCACTCCACCCGCCCTGCAGTCCCACCAGGCCAGCTCTTACTTGGAAGCTGTTGGGATTCTCATTTGTGTAGAGAAGAAACCGGGTGTTGATGAGCTTGGGGGGCCAGGGGAATAGCTTCAGGGGCCGCTGTACGATCCCTGTCCATGGCTTGTCATCGGGGAAGCAGCCGAAAGGTTGATAGCAGACCTGCTTTCCTGGGGCAGAAAGAGCAGCACACGGGACACTGTGAGTTCAGAAAAGGAGCGACCTCGCCTCAGCTACACAGGAGGCGTTTCAGGGTGCAGCCCGGGGTGGCCAGGCCAATGCTGGGCTCCACCTGCTGTCAGTGCTCCCCAAATCCCACGGAGACAAGGATCGCCTGTGCACACTCCCACCGCTACCCCGGGTGATTCTGATTCGCAGGGAGGGCAGGGGGGCACCGGGAAGTGCTTGTTTCATGCTGTTTTCACCCTGATCATCAGGCCAGAGGGGGATTGGCTGAGCTTCCTGGCAACCTTCTGCCTTAAAACTACCTCTTCCGGGAGAGCCCCAGACGGCCCTTTACATGCCATCACCCGGTATCAGGTATGATAGCGCCTGCGATTCTGTAGCGCAGAGATGTTGCTGGGTGGATCCTGACACTGGCCCCACACCCAGCACAGCAGCTGATCCTGGGTGCGGTCCAATCCCCTTGTCTTCATGTCATCCCTTGACGCACGTTGTCCCCCCAATTAGTCTCTGTCATTTCAGGTTTTCCCTGTTGTTCTCACAAAAGGTACATTTCTTAAGGCCAGGGATGATGGATTTTTGCATTATTCCGTATAGAATAGAGGCTCAGTACATGCAACCGATCATCCAAATAACATCATCTAAATCTGAGGGCCCTTCCTCTAGTCTACAGCACAAGCATTTTCACAGAGAGCGCTCACTGAGGGCGCATGCTCAAATCCAGAGGATTTCAATGGCTCTTCTCCCTTAGGCTTCCTCAACTCCGAAGCTGATGGTGCCAGAGGTTGGCCATTCAGTCAAACACTGACAGTAGTCATCAGTTTTTACCACCTGAAGCAAGAGTAGACTGTTTCCTCTGTGCCAGATACCACACTAGCGCTTCATCAGCATTATATCCTTTAAGCCTCAAAATAGCCCATGATAAGGAATTACTTCCATTTTACAGATGGGAAAACCAAGGCACAGAGAGACAAAGTAACCTGCCCAAGGTCACAGCCAAAGGTGGGGCCAGGATTAGAACGGGAGGAGTTTAATTGGGAATAAAGCTAGGCACTGAGGAGATGGAAAGACACATCAGGTACAAACCCTGCCTTGGGGAGAGGAAATCTAACAGGGAAGGAATCATGATGACCTTGACTTCCTTCCAGGAACACAGACCAGTCCCAGAAGAAGGGCTGCTGAGACTAAAGCAACTCTTGCTTCAGGTGGTAAATGCTGGAGCTTGAAGGCCAGGGTAAGGCACCAGGACTGTTAGGTGGATAGTGAGTGGGAGGTACTGGTGAGTGTGTTGGGGCTTGTGCTCCATGAAGGTGTTTTCGGGAACCCAGTGTGGGTGGCTCAGAGGCAGGAGAGCCTGGGAGAGGTGGGGGTTGGAGTGGGGCAGTACAGGGGTGGTGGGTCTGAGAGGAAACAGGCATTCTAGTCTTGGGTGACAGTGGAAATGAAGGGAAGGGTGGAGAGATGGGGTAGGGAGTGGTGCCTTAGCCTGGACAAGTGAGTGTGAGGTGTGGTGGGAGGCCCTGGTGGAGCTGCCTGGAAATTGGAGGGGAGACAGGGAGGTCCTGTGGAGCAGAGTCTGGGCAAAGGGGAAGCCACAGGAAAAGGGCGAGGAGATCACAAGGAGTGACCTCTGTGGGACGCCCACATTTAGGGCAGGAGGAGGCAACGGAGGAGCAAAGGAGACCAAGAGGGGCCAGAAAGGCCCGAGGAGCAGCCAGACCCGGGTGGGCTCTGCTCTCTGGAGTCAGGTCCTGCTGCATGGCCAAGATGGAAGGGAGGCCAAGAGTGGGCTGGGCGAGGTGAGGAGGAAAGGAGGACTCATAGTGCAGAAGGCAGCCCAGCAGAAGGGAGGCCAGAGGAAAGGCTCAGATTGGAGCTGGAGAGACAGAGGTGGCAACAGCTAGAGGAGTGATGGGAGGGAGGGACAGGAGGATGCACTCATGCTGCAGACACGCACTTGTCCATGCAAGGGACTTAGGGTCTCGGGGGCCTGTGGAGAGCACCCTCCCCCAAATTCTCTGCCCAACAGACTACCACTTGGGTCACCACATCACAGCCAGTTGCTTGAGGAAAAGGGGGGGTGGGTCCCCATCGTCTGTGTTCAAGATGTTGCCCTGTGTTTGCTACAGCGTCAACACTCCCCAAATGGTGGCAATTGTTTTTGTTGAAATAAAGATAATGCTGTTCATTACGATGATAATGATGATGAGGCCTCTAGCTGCCCCACCCAGAGGCCAGCCCAGACATGGTCCCTTCCTCCCCACGGGGATGAGACAGCACCCTCACCTTTGACGGTGGCCAGCAAGAGGAGGCCGATGATCCAGGAGGGCAGCATCTACATGGATGAAAACACAGATAGTGGGAACCATCGCCCAACACAGACACAGGGGGCCTGGAGCCCAGGGAAGCCCGGTGCCTGGGTCCCATTGGGCTGTCCCTTCTTGCGGGGACCCTGAGGCTGAGGCCTCCCCAGATAGGGAGAGGGCAGATCCTCCTTGGAACCCAGATGCAGGATCCTCCCAGCGCAGTGGCTGCTCCCTCTGGGCCATGTCCCTCTGGCTGCCCAACCCTGCCACACGCCCTACCCGGGCAGAGCCATGACTTACTGTGAGACACCTGTGCTCCACTCAGACTCAGTGTGGCCTTTTATAATCAGGCTGTATCCGTTGGACTCTTTAGAGGAAAGGACCGGAAGATTTATCCATCTTTGCACCGAGATTATCATAAACACATACGATCAGAACAGCAGGTAGCAGAGCTATTTAAAGTGAGATCAGAGGGGGAAAAAACAGACTTTGGGGACAGGTGTTATATTGGAAATCAGCGAGCTAAACAGAGGACACCTTAATCAGTAAGCCAAATTTGGAGTCTTTATTACGCCGCCGGTCTCAGATGAGTTATCTCCAGAGTCTGAGCAAACTAATATGGAGGAAGCTTTCCCTTTATACCTTCCCAGTTCCTTTGTCTCCTAAATATGGGGTTTCCAGATCTTTTGCAGGCTTTACAAAGAGCCCTATGTAGTGGGAGATATTTTGCAAGAAGCTTGTAGCCTTGAGCACAGTACCATTTAGATAACTCAAACACACCTGGCATGACAGTAACCAGGGATGGCAGCAGAGCGGCTTGCAAGGCCAGGTAATTGAGCTTATTTACCCTATTATTTGAGCAAGCATGTTTACAGAACCAAGAATAGCAGAGTTAATTCATAGAACAAAGGACCATCTTTGTTTAGTGGACAATTTCAAATAGCAGTTTTTGCAACATTGAGGTTACGGGAGCGAGATGGAGTGCCTGTGCTTCACAGAAAAGGACCCCATTAATCTGAATCTACAGGTCCAGCTGCCAAAAGATTGTGTTTCTGAGGTGAGAACAGGGAACACCCAGCCTCCTGTTCAGAATCCCTTCGTAACAGGAGCCCAAGCCCGTCTTGGTGCCTATAGGTGTTGGCAGGAATAGGGTCTGCAGGTTTGCTGTCCCCAGGAGGCACGTGGGTTTGAAGACACGTGTCTCCTCTTCTCCGGGGTTGGGCTGGGTGGAGAGCCGCCTCCAAAGGACCTGGACAGAGAACAAAAGAAAAGGCAACCCTTTGTTGAGCAAGAAAGAGCGAAACAAACACTGTTTACAGAGATAGCTTTGTTTGGAAACCATATAGTCTATTTCCAAAGAATTTCTGAGCTGTGTGGACTGTACTTTGACCTGGAGATAAGAAGGTGGAGGTGGCCCAGCCTGCCTCTTGCAGGATCAGGGATCAAGCCTGCAACCCGGGCATGTGCCCTGACCTGGAATTGAACTGTGTCCTCCTGGTTCATAGGTCAACGCTCAACCACTGAGCCACTCTGGCCGGGCAGAGTTTCTCTCTCTTGCTCACTGAATTCCAGGCCCACTGGCCGGACTGGCCTTGTTAAAAGTTTTTGAAAGTGCCCACCCCGGGTCTTTGCATATTGTTTCCTCTTCCCAACACATACCATCCCCACTCTTTTCTGACCTAAGTCAAAGTATCCCCCTCCTCCAAGAAGCCTTCCTCACTGCCCAGAGTGGGACCAGGTCTTCCATTACATTCTAATCATGTCCCCATTTTCCTTCCATGGAGCATATCCCAGCTGGTAATAGTATTTTAGTGCCTGTTTGTTTCGACCTTGCCTTGGTGTTAGGGTCGCGGTGTGTATGGTCATTTCTGTGTGGCTAGAACCTAGCACAGCCCCTGGCAGGTACCTTGATCACCATTGGATCAGGCATTGCTGGAGGAAAGGATGGGACCTTGGAAGCTAATGACTCATGGGCTGGTGAGCTGGGTAACTTCTAGATCTCTCCTGCCTCCCCCGCCCTACCCTGTGGCCGGAAGGATGCTTCTGTGGCCTCCCTTGGCCTTGCCCTCGGCACTGTGGTTGGGTTCAGTCAATGGGAGGCTCCTCAGGGAGCTCAGAGGTGGGAAGGAAGGGTTAGAGTATTTCTACCCAGGCTCCCTCCCATCTGTGCTGGGGTTGGGCAACGTTGCACTTCTGTCCTGAGGACTGCAGTTCCTCTCAAGCAGCTCCCTCCCGTGGCCCCAGCTCCTTCCATGTTCCTATGACAGCTCCCTCCCTCCCTCCGGGCTTCAGGCCACCAGGATGTCAGAGCTTCCAGCTGCTGCTGAGCCCTGTCCATTTGTGTAACTAGTCCCTTTGATATGCCCTTTGAGTGGGCCATCTCTTTGCCTCTAGAGCCCCTCACAGGTGCAGCTGGACACTTGTCCCCCCGATCCCCCGATGGAGGATGTGGTTCAGAGGCCTGGGGTCCATATGAGGGGATTAGCTAGGCTCTGGGCACCTTCCTTTCTTCACTCCATAATGAGGATTTTGGTCCTTATCAGGGAAGGGTTCAGAGTTGTGTAGTTCTTGGGTTTCTGGTTTTGCAGCCCACACTCACTGAGTGGCCAAATTATTATGCCCACCCCGTCAGTACAATGAAGTGTATTAGTTATGCAAATAATAATAATAATAAAACCTTGAGAGTATTTGCTTAGGAAGTTTTCAATATTCAGTATATTTGGAAGTGTCAATGAAGAACTGAATGGGTGGTCATAATCATCTGTCCGGTCAGTGCAGTAGCAGCCAACGTATTCTGTAGTTTGGTTGTAGTTTTTGCCAAAGGTTTAGTACATTATCTTCAAATACTCAGTGGGTCCCATCACCCATGCCCTCCTGGTTCCCGCCACAGATTAGTCTAGGAATCAGGGAACTGCTCGCCTGAGTGGCGTTTCCTCTGGCCAACAGCCACTAGCTCCTGCTGGGGTCCTCCCAGGGCAGGGATGTTCACCAGGCTCCCGGACCCCTGTGTCCCCTGGGTGGAAACCAGGAGTCATATCTTCGATGAGAAAAAAATAACTTTGATGAGAAAAAGAAGTTATATCTTGGTTTTCACTGAGTGAAACTTGGGCTTGCTTTCATGAATGTAGGGAACACACCACAGCCATACCTGTCACCTTAGACCAGTAGAAATCCGCACCTCCTCACACTCATGACATTCGTTACAAACAGCTGGAGATGATGTTACTGCGATCACTACTCTACCATGTTTGGGATTCTTAGAGCCACCACACTGTGTGACACGCTGCTGTTCAATACAGGCCTAAAGGAACATGCTATTGCACAAATGGATTCTTTTTACTATTTGGATACTATTTCAATATAATTCGTTTACGCTGTAAGCTCCTGTATTTTATTTTACATTTAAAAACATTATTCTGAGAAGAGGCCCACGTTTTTCTCCAGGCAGCCAGGGGGCCCCTGGCACAGAAATGGTTAAGACCCTTGTCCAGGGAAACAACCAAGGAGGAGTGTAAAGAGTGAGTGTCATACAAACCAGAACAACCGCGCAAACCCCACGGGACCTGGGATTGCAGTCTATCTGATTATTCAAAACAGTTTGATAGAAAAATGCTGCTGTGGAAAACATGATACAGTACATGCAAAACACAGGCATAATAACAGCAAACCCATATGTGTACACACACACAAATCCTATTTTTTTTGTGTGTGTGTGTTTTTAAAAGGTAGGTAGAGGGAGCTAAACCATAATGCCAGCAATGGTTATTTAGATGATGGTGCTATCGGTCATTTTTATTTTCTTGTTTGTGTGTCCCCCCACCACCAATTTTTCACAGGCAACAGCTATCATTAACATAATCAGGAAGAAATGGTATTTTAAGTCCTTATTTGAGCCTGACTGGTGTAGCTCAGTTGTTGAGCATGAACCTATGAACCAGGAGGTCACAGTTTGATTCCTGGTCCGGGCACATGCCTGGTTTGCGGGCTCCATCCCCACTAGAGGGCGTGCAGGAAGCAGGCAATAAATGATTCTCTCCCTTTCCCTTCCTCTCTGAAATCAATAAAAATATTTGTTTAAAAAGAAACCTTATTTGGATTGATTAGGAGATATTTTCATATTTTAGAGATTGTGCCTTTTCAGAAAAAAAAGTCACATCTCAGTACAAGGTAGCTGGCACTCCTTCAAAGGGCGGGGGCAAGGCTCAGTGAGTAGTTGGGATATTTTCCAGTTTTCCAGAAGCCCTGGGAGCGTGACCCCACAAAGTCCCAGAAGAGAAACCAGGAGACAGACCCCTCACCTGCCTGGGCGGGAGCAGTGAGCCTGCCGTCTGGCCTCTCAGACACGAACCACGGGAGGTGTAGCTGGCTGGTCCCCCCTCCCAAACCACAGAGTTTGGGGATCACTGCTCTGGGCTCCAGTGTACTGAGATCTTTGCCCTTGAAATTAAGGGGACCCAAGACCATAGCGGTTCCTCGAAACTGCCCTCGTGCTAACCTCATCACTGGATCACATCATGCATCAAAATTTAAGCTCCCACTAATTCATCTGATACCAATTTTTACAAAATGGCTCCTGGCCCCGCAGGTGTAGCTCATCTGGTTGAGTGTCATCCCCTGCACCAAGAGGTCTCCGGTTCAATTCCTGCTCAGGGCACATGCCCAGCTTGCAGGCTCAACCCCCAGTAGGGGGTGTGTAGGAGGCAGCCAATTGGTGTTGCTATCTCTCTCTCTCCCCCTCTCCCTTCCTCTCTTTCTAAACAAATCCATAAGATATTTAAAAAATAATAAATAAGAAAATAAAAAATGGCTCCTATAAAACACAAAAACAACCACCCAATGACAATTACCCAAAGTTGAATAAAGGCGATTTAAAAAATTGATTAATAGTATCTAATTCTTCTACAACTTCAAGATTAAGATGACCAGGTTTAATGTGCAAATCTGTAACTCCTTTTGTTGAAGCCGTTCTGCATGGCAATTCTTTCCTTAATCTTTATCCTTTTTATTTCCCCCTAGCCTGTAATTGCCAGAGCATTGTCTGTCAGGGCTGGTATAGAGATGATTTAGAGGCCAGTAGAGAGATGATTTTAGTGCCCAGCAAATTATCATGATTAACACAGGCTGCATCCTTAATAAGCTCATTTCTGCCACTGAAGACAATGCCATTACCTGACCAGACAAAATTCCCTGGGCTGGGAGGGCTAAAGAATCAGAGGGTGCAGACTTGCATGGTTTCCTTTGATATCAGGGCCACCTGTCAGGTAGTCTGACTTCCATGGCAATTAAAACGATCCTTCGGGGTCACCTCTTTCTTCTGGCATGAAAACTGACAGTTGCCATGGATGCTGGTTATGGGAGGGAATGCACTGGTTTTGGGTCCTCACCCCCCTCCGGGAATGGTGACTGGCTGGTTCTAAACAGCCTGTCAGCAGTGGCTGTCACTTCGCTCTAGCACCATGGTTTCTACATTGAATTGGTTCAAGAAAGAAAAGAGCACAAGCAGGAAACACAAAGGTATAATGAATGTGACAGAGCCAGTGCAATGGAGGGAGGATGCTGAGAGCTGGGCTCTGGTGTCATCACGTCGGTGATGTGAAACTTAGGCACCCTAAGCCTTAGTTTTCAGTTATAAAATGAGAATGCCTTCCTCATGAGGTTGTTTGGGAGGATTACATGGGGGTAATGTTCACAAAGGGTGTGGCTTACCATTTAAAAATATAGATGATAGATAGATAGATAGATAGATACATAGATACATAGATACATAGATAGATATAGATTTCAGAGAGGAAAGGAGAGTGAGAGAGAGAGAGAGAAACATCCACACCCCACAGTGGGGATTGAGCCCGAAACCTGAGCATGTGTCCTGACCGGGAATCAAACTTTGATCTTCTGGTTCATAGGTTGACGCTCAACCACTGAGCCACGCCAGCTTGGCATTTTTCTGACAAAAAACTCACAGGCCCTCTGCTTCCTTTTGAGCACAGCTAACAGCACCAGAAAGGAACAATAAAAAGGCAAACATGAAAAGTTCAATGAAGGCTCAAGACCGGATGCCCTCACCTCTCTGCCCTGCTCCCAGGCCTTGCTCATCAGACCCCATCCCCACCCCAGAATTTCAGAAGTTGGGGTCTTGGTTTCTTTCCCAGAAGGCCTCGGGTCCCGTAAGCATTTTACTCTCCTCTCTCTAAATATCCCAGGTGTCCCTTGGTGCCCGGCCCTGAGGGAGCACTCCACAGGTGAGCTGTCACTGTGAGACGGCCCAGGCAGGCAGAGCCCCATCCGTCCTCTCCTAGACAACCTCCATCCTGTTCCTAAGTCAGCCCCTTCCCAGAAAAAATACAGCAGCCCCCACCCAAGGCTGACATGTTCCCAACATGACCCATGTCCATATGTCAACTCAAACAGGATTTGTCTGGATGCTCCAAAGGCTGAGAGGGAGTGTGTACCCCATCTTTCCTGATCAGCCTGGGGTGCCATCAGGAAAGGGAACCAGGCACTGCATGGCCTAGAGGAGCTGGGCACCCAGTGCCAACATCCTACAGGCCTTGTTTCCGGCATGTGCTCTCATGAAGGTCACACCAAGGGCAACTCTCCCCAGGCCTCTCCATCTGGCCATGTCACCCGTGCCCTCCACAGTCCCAGACCCCAGCTCCAATTTATCTAAAATCACTTCTATTTGCCTGCCTGGCTGGCATCAGTTCCTATGGCCCCGCCTTCTAAATCAGGGATTGAAACGTTTTTCTGCAAAGGGCCAGATACTAGATATTTTAGGCTTCATGGGCCAGAGGGTCTCTGTTTCAATTATGCTGTATTAGCAGGAAAGCAGTTCCAGACAATATGGATGAGGCCCTGAACTCAGAATTTTAAACAGATTCCCAGGTGATTCTAATGTTCAGCCAAGGTTGAGAACCACTGCTCTAGGATGTTAAAAGCTGGGCAGGCAACACGTGGAAGTAATGATGAGCTTTTCAAACAGGACAGAACTTCATGTTCTACATTAGAACAGGCCACACAGGTGCCCTGAGAAAGATGGTGGCAAAGGATCGCAAGTGGGAGGTTTCAGACCTGACCTGCAGCCAATTTGGCACCACCATTTTGTTGTTGTTGTTAATCCTCATCCAAAACCATTTTTTCCATTGATTTTTAGAGAGAGTGGAAGGGAGAGGGAAGGAGAGAGAAAAAAAATTCATTTGAGAGAGATGCATTGAGGGTTGTCTCCAATAAGCACCCCAACCAAGGTCAGGGATGGAACCTGCAACCCTTGAATGTGCCCTTGACCAGGAATCGAACCTGAGACCCTTTGGTGCTCTAACCACTGAGAACACTGGCCGGGGCCTGGGTTCTAGTCTGAAAAATCATTTCCAAAACGTGACCCCAGAACCCAGAGGATGGCAAACTAACACCTCAATGTCAACCCGAGGGCATTAAACATTTATTACCACAAAGAAACAAGAGAGCACCACATTTTTAAAAATATATTTTAATGATTTTTTGCAGAGTGGAAGGAAGAGGGATAGGGAGTCAGAAACATTGATCAGCTGCCTCCTGCTACTGGGGATGTGCCCACAACCAACTACTGGGGATGTGCCCACAACCAAGTACTGAGGATATGCCCACAACCAAGGTACCAGCCCTTGGCTGGAATCGAACCTGGGACCCTTCAGTCTGCAGGCCAAACCGGTTAGGAATAGATCAGCACATTTTTAACAAGGGCGAAGGGTCTGTAACCTTTTTTGTTTCATGGTCTTGCGACTGCAAAAATGATACCTGCGGAGGAGAACATGTTCAGCGTGAGGCTTGGCAGCTTGTGGAAATGTCACCTCAGGTGAGTAAACAGCATTTAGCCAAACACTGGAGTACAGATCTTTTTGACTGAAAGGCTCAGCTCCACCAAGCAGAGTCCATGTGGTTCTTACTAAGCAAAACCACTTAAAGAACACCCTCTCCTCCTGTGGCTTTTTAACAAGCTGAAAGTGAATCAGCTGTGTCAGACCACAGATTTTTTTTCCCAAAACCTGTGGCTTTGGGTGGGCCTGGCATTGAATTTGGGGACTGGGGTGCCCCCACCTGCCAAGAGGGGACTTTCCCTAGAGTTCAGAACCTGGAGAGTTCTTCATGCATTGCTTCTGGGAATGGAAAATGTGGCAGCCACTTTGAAAAACAGACTGGCAGTTCTTCTAAAGGTTAAACATAGTAGTTACCACATAATCTAGCAATTCCGCTCCTAGGTATGTACCCAAGAGAAATGAAAACATATATCCACATAAAAACTTGTACATAAATGTTCACAGCAGCATTATTCATAATAGTCTCAAAGTGGTAACATCCCTGATGTCTATAAACTGCTAATGGATAAATAAAGGGTGGTATATCCATATAAGAGAATATTATTTGGCATTAAAAAGGAATAAAGTACTGATACATGTCACAACATGGATGAACCTTGAACATGTTATGCTACGTGAAAAAAAGCCAGTCACAAAGGACTATAAATATTGTCCTTTTATATGAAATTTCCAGAATAGGAACATCTATCAAAATAGAAAACAGGTTGCCCAGGGCTGGAGAAAAGGGGTGGGAGGTTATGGGATGATGGCTGATAGGTGTGGGTTTTTTGGGAAGGGTGATGAAATGTTCTAAAATTGACCTTGGAAATGATTACACAACTCTGCACATATACTGAAAATCACTGAAGTATATACTTTAAATGGGTGAACACAGGCTATGAAAATTGTATCTCCATAGAGATGTTGGGGGGGAAAGACCATGGAGGGATGTCACTCCTGAAGAGGGTGAAGCCCGCCCAGTTGGGGCAACAACCCAGCCATGAGATGCAGGACACCTGGCCTCCTCCTTTTCCTGTGAGTGTCTTTGGCTAAAGACGAGCCTCCCTCAGGGCTCAGCTGCAGAATGTGGCTTCTTGCGAGGAAGCCCTTATATGGGGTGAGATGTATAGGTGTTTGGAATATATAGGGGTGAG
Source organism: Myotis lucifugus (assembly GCF_000147115.1). Lineage (NCBI taxonomy): Eukaryota > Metazoa > Chordata > Mammalia > Chiroptera > Vespertilionidae > Myotis > Myotis lucifugus. The sequence continues at coordinate 7,074,947 of NW_005871092.1, forward strand.
CTATCCTGTCTGAGAAAACAAAATCTACCCTCACCTCCATCTAAATGCTATGAAACCCAGACAGTTCCACAATGCATTCCCCAGCCAGGAAATACAGTCCCTCAGCTCCACGGCCTGCTGTGTGAGCTGGGCAGGCACAGTGGAACAAGGGCTGGATTGGAGGTTAGAGGACTGGGGTCCAAGTCCTGGTTGTGCCTCAGGCTCAAGCTCTGCTCTTGAATAAACAAATTACTGGCATAGCCCCAGTGACCTCTGACCCTTCCAGCACCATGCCCAGGAATCAGGCCTATGACCATGTACTGTCAGCACAGCTAAGTCATGCAGCTGAGCAAGGTCTTCGTATGTGTTTTTGAAAATAGTTTGCAAATACTCTTCCCTCTGGCTTTCCTGGGTGGCCTTAGACAAGTTATCTGACTCTGCGAACCCCACCCTTCTCATGTTAACATGAGAGCAGTTGAGAAGTGATGGAGTTTCCTTCAGACGCTGACATCTGTTGTTTTGTATCATCTTCTCTTAAGGTTGCCTTTTTTCTTGCCATATTATAAACACTGTTATGTTCTCTCTCTACTCTCACCAAGTAAGATTCCATCCTCTCAGCTAGAGAGGAGCTTGCCACTGGGAGCTAGATCCTCACAGTCTATATTCCTCTCAGGCCACAGTCTCCAAACAAAACAATTTGTATGAATAAATGCACCCTATGGAAATAAATCCGAGATTTCCAACAGCTACTGCACAGGTGCTTTCCTTCTAGTCTGAGATAAAACAGAGTCTCCTATTGGCCTGTTTCTCCAACCTATGCCTTACAATTGATGTCTTGCTCTGGCCAAGTTGAATTTGGTTTAAGGAAAACAATGATTGATTTTTCAAGTAAATCAGATGGATAGATGGAAAGATGCAGAGTTGAGAGGAATAGTTGGGTAGATGAATGGCTGCATGGATAAGTGGATAGGTCAGTGGTTAAGTGGATGGAGAGAAAGGGATGAAGGAATGGGTGGGTAGAAGGATATGTAGGTGGATGGGTGGGTGATTGAATGTATGCATGTACATGCACAGACAGATTAATAAGGAAATAGAGAAACAAGACTTAGGTGCAATGAATGATACTCACTCAGTCCCATTTTCTCCACTTTGCACTGTGATTTTCGAAGCGCCCAGTTTGTACCAGAACAGATTTATCCCACGTTTTTTCCAGAGGAATATAACCTTCTGGATTTTTCCAACGTTGATGTCCACATCAATGTCACGCACATATTTTGTATGTGGTTTGAGGGATCCTCTGCAAACATAGACATAAAGTGTTCTATCAGCTGGATAGATGAATATTAGGGTGATAGCAACCTCTTGTTATTCCAAGCAATGGCTGCTGCTGTTGGCTTTCTGCAATTCCTTGACTGCCTCCATACACATCCAGGGCTGCTAAAACACAAACGTATCTGTGAAGAACACACCTTTAGAATAATACTGGGTCTAGATTTCCACTGTATTGATTGGTATCTAGATTGAAGTCAACTACTTAGGCGGCATATTTACTCTTTAATTTCACTGAAGGACTCCTTATCTTTGTTTAAAGATGCATTTGCTTCCACCGGGGTCATCTGTTGGCATCTCATATGTAGCATAACAAGTAGTCAAAGACCTTTAACTTAACATGAAAATTATTATGCAAACTTAGTGCAAAAACAGAATCTAATTTTATAGCACAGTTATCCAACACATTTTTACCAAGCTCCTCATATACCCACAAGAGCTAGGAGCTGAGGCTACCATATCAACAGGAAGCTAGCTTTAGGCTTCAAGTGGAACACAGCAGGAGTGGGGGATGGAGTGTGTGTGTGGGATGGGAAGTGTGCTGGGCTGCACATCTGGTGCTTCGGCCAGGCCGGGCACACTGTGCTCTCTGTTCCTCGAACACATATATAGGAAGGTGGTCACTGTACTGATGCTGTACTGTGTAGGGAACAAATTGTGTAAACAAGGCTTTGCAACTAACTTTGTGGTTTTTGTAAATAAAAACGCTGTAACTCCTGTAGTTGGCACTGCAGTTCAGCCTTTGCTTCGGCAGGGTGCTGTAACTGTAGTCACTGGCCAGCTTAATAAAGGCTCCTAAATCTTGATCTGAGTCCTTGGTGGTCCTCTCCGAGTTCGCCCCATTACAGAAGGAGTTGCCATATAAATGTGCCTTGTAGAAGGAGAACATAATATTCATAAAACTTAAGCCAGGCCTGGATGGTGTGGCTCAGTGGTAAAGTGTGGACTCATGAACCAGAAGGTCACAGGTTGTGGGTTTGATCCCAAGTAGGAGGTGTGCAGGAGGCAGCTGATCAATGATTCTCTCTCATCATTGATGTTTCTCTCTTTTCCTCTTCCTTCCTTTCTCTGAAATAAAATTTTTAAAAAAATTAAAAACAACAACAAGAACAACCCCACAACTTCAGCAGGGAGGAAGCAGTGAATGGCAATCCAGAGGGAGTCAGCCTTTAAAATCGCGAGCGCTTCCTCTCTGGGCCTCCCTCTTCCCCTATGGCAGTGATGGCGAACCTACGACACGTGTGTCAGAGGTGACCCGCGAACTCATTTTTTTGGTTGATTTTTCTTTGTTAAATGGCATTTAAATATATAAAATAAATATCAAAAATATAAGTCTTTGTTTTACTATGGTTGCAAATTTCAAAAAATTTCTATATGTGACATGGCACCAGAGTTAAGGAAGGGTTTTTCAAAATGCTGACATGCCTATCTCAAAAGGTTAGCCATCACCGCCCTATGGGGGGATCGATTTAGATGCTAAGAGACTTCCTTCCACTCTGACATTCTAGGATATAAGGTTCTGTATGGCTACATGTATATAGAAGTTTATACTCAATATTGTATTAATAATCTATTAGGGAAAGTATGGTAATTTCACTTTACTATCAAACTTACTTGAAAATTTCATATTGCTTTGAGTTTCCATTGCTTCCATATAAAGCAATCCTGAAGGACCCACTCCTTGTCTTTTTTCCAGCCAGTGTGACTGATACCCTGTATCTCCAACCTGTGGAAAGAAAAGATACTATCAGTTCAATGAACTCATCTTGTTGAAAAAACAAAATGACCCATGGGAGCATCCTTGTTCCAAGCTCTGAATCCCCCATAAATGGGAGGTAGGGGCAAGTGTAGGGAATGGTTTCCTTCAATGCAGTTGGGAGTCCCAGGAATTCTGATGGTAGGTGGGGTGAGGGACTCAGGGGGAAGTAAATATTGCAGCTCAGCATAATCTATTGCCAACCCAGCCAGATGTGTGTTCCGATGGGAGGGTGGCTGGTTACTATACTCAGGTACCCAGGTGCCCACCACGACTGTAGCAGAAAGACCACTGGGAGAGGGAGACGTCTGGGCTCCCACATTTGGATAAATCACTTACTGTTGCCTTCTTTGTTTCTATTTTTGTTATATTCCCATCCCATGGACATATTCTCAGTGGAAAAATAACACAGATAATTTTTAAAAAATGAATAAATCTTTCTCAGTGCTCTGTCCACCTGCCCTCCATCTCATGGTCTTCCCAGTTTGGTTGTAGACTTAACAAAGCCCTGCGGGGTGATTTGCTGCCCGGGGACAATTGGCATTGTCGGGAGATGTTCTTGATTGTCCCACCTAGAGAATGTGGTGAGTGGGTGCAGGGCTACTGGCATCTTGCTGGTAGAGGCCATGGATTTGCTAAACATACTGCAATGCACAGGACAGCCCCCCAGTAACAAGTGATCCAGTCCCGGATTCCAGTAGAGCTGAGGTTGGGATACCCTGACCTAGAGCTTTCTATGAGCATTTACACACACACACAAATGACTGTATAAAAAGTTAGGCTTTTGCCTGTATGGTATGGCTCAATGGGTCAGTGTTGACCCATGAATCAGGAGGTCATGGTTCAATTCTTGGTCATGGCACAAGTCCAAGTTTCAGGCTCCAACCCCAGTAGGGTTGTGCCAATCAATGATTCTCTCTCATCATTGATGTTTCTATGTTTTCCTCCCTCTCCCTTCCTCTTTGAAATCTCTAAAAATATTTTTTAAAATACATAGGCTTTTCCCCTTCCGTAAAGAGTATGCACTTCTCTTCTCTATTCTCTCCTTCCATCCCCATGCCAGACTGAGTCACCGCCCTTCCCTGTCCTATCCTGTGCTCCATAAGGTCGGCCTCCCCAGGGGTCCTTGCCGCTGGCTTTCCCTTGGGTTCAGCCCATCAGAGGCTTGCACAGGAGGCCAGCAGCAGGAGGAGGGAGATGGAGGTGCTTGCTCCCCTGCAGCCTCCTTGCTCTAGTACCAGGTTCTGGCAGTAGCTGCCTTCACTCCATTCCTGGAGCCCCGCAGCCACTAGATTCTGGGCGTCTCAGCATCCCTCGTTTGTTCTTTCAACCCTGTCCACTCCTCCAAAAGCGGGCCCTCAAGTGAGGTCTCCTCATTGAACCACTTGAATGAGCTCTGTCTTCTGCAGAGACCCTCACTGGAACAGGATATATTCGGTGATATTTTGCTATTTCCTTTTTTACTTAATATGCCTTAGAGCAGGGGTGGGCAAACTTTTTGACTCGAGGGCCACAATGGGTTCTTAAACTGGACTGGAGGGCCGGAACAAAAGCATGGATGGAGTGTTTGTGTGAACTAATATAAATTCAAAGTAAACATCATTACATAAAAGGGTACGGTCTTTTTTTTTTTTTTTTAGTTTTATTCATTTTAAATGGGCCGGATCCGGCCCGCGGGCCGTAGTTTGCCCACGGCCTCCTTAGAGGTTTTCTAGATCCTTCCTTGAATGGTTACATACAGGATGTGGTTGTTTAACAAGTTATGGATATCTAGCTTTCTCCCCGCGTTCTTTTGGTATTAAAATCAATGCTGCAGTGAACATCCTTGAATACCTTCTCCCGCACACATGCAAGCATTTTCCTAAGATGCATTCTGATTTAAAAGAATATGCTTGCAAGACTTTATAGATACTCCCATCTGTTATCGTTTACGTTAAGTGTCGCAAATATTAGATGAAACACTGTGTGTAAACAGTGTTTTGTAAAGTGCTGCATAAATGTTTCTCAATGTAAAACTCCCTTGGAAAATAAATGCTCTTCTTTTCAGCCACTGTGTAATATTATTTATAACAAACAAATCTTGATGCTTTTTCTATCTTCTTTTTAAGTGAGAAGCTGGGCAAAATAACACCAAAAACCATAGCATACTCACCTGTGTGTAAACAGGGGGACTAGCATGGTGGGTAATCATGGGGTGCCTTTTCCCCATCTTTCCTTCTTCTGTTAATGGATCCGTCCTTCCTGCCACAGGGTTGGGTGGACATGTGACCAGCCTGGGCCATTCACGGTCGACCTACTCCGCTGGTCAGGATTATTGGTTAAAGGGGTGAACGTGAGAGGCAAGACACATGCCATTCTACCGTCCTTCCATTATCATTTAAGCTGGCTGGTGTTGCGTTTCTATCCATTGCTACCAAGGGTCCTAACTAACAAGGTTGATACACCTTTTAAAATCATTTGCAGCTTTTAAATGGGTACAATGGAAACTTACGAGTAAAGTTACCACTCGCTCCTGTGTTCAGGAAAAATGTTTGTCCCACGGCGCTGGTGTTCCCCTGAAATTGGTCAGCATAGTGCCCCATTTTGGGGCATCCTGTGACTGGACAAGGAAAACAGCCATTCTGGTGGAAAAACAAAAATTTGTCTGTGAGTGGTAGGCCTTTCAC
>NW_005871092.1:7090169-7091249 GCF_000147115.1 Myotis lucifugus
CGATCCTGAGAGCTAAGGTGGCAGCCAGTGGAGAGGGATCATCGCCCCCACCGCCCCACGGGCCTGCCTTTTCCTTAGACAACTGCGTGCAGACGCCAGTGTGGGCGCCCCACTCCACCCGCCCTGCAGTCCCGCCAGGCCCCTCTTACTTGGAAGCTATTGGGATTCTCATTTGTGTAGAGAAGAAACCGGGTGTCCACGTCCTTGGGGGACCAGGGGAATAGTTTCAGGGGCCGCTGTAAGATCCCTCCCCATGGCTTGTCATTGGGGAAGCAGCCGAAAGGTTGATAGCAGACCTCCTTTCCTGGGGCAGAAAGAGCAGCACATGGGACACTGTGAGTTCAGAAAAGGAGGGACCTTGCCTCAGCTACACAGGAGGCGTTACAGGGTGCAGCCCGGGCTGGCAAAGCCAATGCTGGGCTCCACCTGCTGTCAGTGCTCCCCAAATTCCACGAGACAAGAATCGCCTGTGCACACTCCCAGCGCCTCCCTGGGCGATTCTGATTCGCAGGGAGGGAGGGGGGGCACCGGGAAGTGCTTGTTTCATGCTGCTTTCACCCTGATCATCAGGGCAGAGGGGGATTGGCTGAGCTTCCTGGGAACCTTCTGCCTTAAAACTACCTCTTCCGGGAGAGCCCCAGATGGCCCTTTACATGCCATCACCCGGCATCAGGTATGATAGCGCCTGCGATTCTGTAGCACAGAGATGCTGCTGGGTGGACCCTGACGCTGGCGCCACACCCAGCACAGCAGCCGAGGGTGGGTGCGGTCCAATCCCCTTGTCTTCATGTCACCCCTTGACGCACATTGTCCCTCAATTATTCTCTGCCATTTCAGGTTTTCCCTGTTGTTCTCAGAAAAGGTACATTTCTTAAGGCCAGGGATGACTGAATTTTGCCTCATTCTGTATATAGTAGGGGCTCAATACATGCAACCGATCATCCAAATCACCACGTCTAAATCTGAGGGTCCTTCCTCTAGTGTACAGCACAAGCATTTTCACAGAGAGTGCCCACTGAGGGCGCATGCTCAAATCCAGAGGATTTCAATGGCTCTTCTCTCTTAGGCTTCCTCCACTCC
>NW_005871092.1:7091349-7148915 GCF_000147115.1 Myotis lucifugus
AGTTTTTACCACCTGAAGCAAGAGTAGACTGTTTATTCTGTGCCATATACCACACTAGCGCTTCACCAGCATTATTCCCTTTAAGCCTCAAAATAGCCCATGAGTAAGGAATTACTTCCATTTTACAGGAGGGAAAACCAAGGCACAGAGAGACAAAGTAAGCTGCCCAAGGGCACATCCAATGGTGGGGCCAGGATTTGAATTGGGGGAGTTTAATTGGGAATAAAGCTAGGCACTGAGGGGATGGAAAGACACATCAGGTACAAACCCCGCCTTGAGGAGAGGAAATCTAACAGGGAAGGAATGATGATGACCTTGACTTCCTTCCAGGAACACAGACCAGTCCCAGAAGAAGGGCTGCTGAGACTAAAGCAAATCTTGCTTCAGGTGGTAAATGCAGGAGCTTGAAGGCCAGGGTCAGGCACCTGTGCTTTTAGGTGGATAGTGAGTGGAGGTGCTTGTGAGTGTTGTGGGACTGGTGCTCCATGAAGGTGTTTTCGGGAACCCAGTGTGGGTGGCTCAGAGGCAGGAGAGCCTGGGAGAGGTGGGGGTTGGAGTGGGGCAGTACAGGGGTGGTGGGTCTGAGAGGAAACAGGCATTCTAGTCTTGGGTGACAGTGGAAATGAAGGGAAGGGTGGAGAGACGGGGTAAGGAGTGGTGCCTGATTCTGGACAAATGAGTGTGAGGTGTGGTGGGAGGCCCTGGTGGAGCTGCCTGGAAATTGGAAGGGAGACAGTGGGGCCATGGGAATAGAGGCTGGGCAAAGGGGAAGCCACAGGAAAAGGGGGAGGAGAGCGCAGGCAGTGACCTCTGTGGGACGCCCACATTTAGGGCAGGAGGAGGCAGAGGAGGAGCAAAGGAGACCAAGAGGGGCCAGAAAGGCCCGAGGAGCAGCCAGACCCAGTTGGGCTCTGTTCTCTGGAGTCAGGTCCTGCTGCATGGCCAAGATGGAAGGGAGGCCAAGAGTGGGCTGGGCGAGGTGAGGAGGAAAGGAGGACTCATAGTGCAGAAGGTAGTCCAGCAGAAGGGAGGCCAGAGAAAAGGATCAGATTGGAGCTGGAGAGGCAGAGGTGGCAACAGCGAGAGGAGTGATGGGGCGGGATGGACAGCAGGGGCACTCATGTTGCATGCCCAGCAGGAGAGTTCTCCATGTGGCTTAGGCTACAGACATGCACTTGTCCACACAACGGACTGAGGGTCTTGGGGGCCTTTGGAGAGCACCCTCCCCCAACGCTGTTGCCCAACAGCCTACCAATTGGGTCACCCCATCACAGCCAGTTGCTGGAGGAAAAGGGCAGATGGGTCCCCATGGTCATCTGTGTCCAAGATGTTGCCCTGTGTTTGCTACAGCATCAACACTCTGCAATAGGGGGCAATTGTTGTTTTTGTTGAAATAATGATAACGCTGTTCATTCTGATGATAATGATGATGAGGCCTCTAGCTGCCCTACCTGGAGGCCAGCCCAGGCACGGTCCCGTCCTCCCACGGGGATGGGACAGCACCCTCACCTCTGACGGTGGCCAGCAGAAGGAGGCCGACGATCCAGGAGGGCAGCATCTACATGGATGAAAACACAGACAGTGGGGTCCATAGCCCAACCCAGACAGGGCAGGGGGCCTGGAGCCCAGGGAAGCCCGGTGCCTGGGTCCCATCGGACTGTCCCTCCAGACGGGACCCTGAGGCTGAGGCCTCCCCACAGAGTGGGAGGGCAGCACCTCTGTGGAACCCGGATGCAGGATCCTCCCAGCACATTGGCTGCTCCCTCTGGGCCATGTCCTTCTGGCTGCCCAACCCTGCCAAGCGCCCTGCCTGAGCAGAGCCATGACTTACTGTGAGACACTTGTGCTCCACTCACCTTGGGGTGGCCGTGGCCTTTTATAACCAGGCTTTGTCCTTTGGACTCTTTAGAGGAAAGGACAGGAAGATGGATAAGTGTGTTTTGCACTGAGATTATCATAAACACATACAGTCAGCTGAGCGGGGAGCAGAGCTATTTAAAGTGAGATCAGAGGGGAAAAAACAGACTTTGGGGACAGATGTTATATCGGAAATCAGCAAGCTGAACAGAGGATGCCTTAATCAGTAAGCCAAATTCGGAGTTTTTATTACGCCGCTGGTCTCAGATGAGTTATCTCCAGAGTCTGAGCAAACTAATATGGAGGAAGCTTTCCCTTTATATCTTCACAGTTCCTTTGTCTGCCAAATATTGGGTTTCCGGAACTTTTGCAGGCATTACAAAGAGCCCTATGTAGTGGGAGATATTTTGCAGGAAGCTTGTAGCCTTGAGCAAAGTACAATTTAGATAACTCAAAGACACCTGGCATGACAATTACCAGGGATGGCACCAAGCAGCTTATAAGGCCAGGTAATTGAGCTTATTTTCCCTATTATTTGAGCAAGCGTGTTTACAGAACCAAAAATAGCAGAGGTATTCATAGAACAAAGGACCATCTATGTTTAGTGGAAATTTTCAAATAGCAGTTTTTGCAACATCAAGGTAACAGGAGAAAGATGGAGTGCCTGTGCTTCACAGGAAAGGACCCCATTAATCTGAATCTACAGGTCCAGCTGCCAAAAGATTGTTTTTCTGAGGTGAGAACAGGCAACACCAAGCCTCCTGTTCAGAATCCCTTCATAACAGGAGGCCAAGCCCGTCTTGGTGCCTGTAGGTATTGGTAGGAATGGGGTCTGCAGGTTTGCTGTTCCCGGGAGGCACCTGGGTATGAGGACACGCGTCTCCTCTTCTCCAGGGATTGGCTGGGTGGAGAGCTGCCTCCAAAGGACCTGGACAGAGAACAAAAGCAAAGGCAGCCCTTTGTTGAGCAAGAAAGGGTGAAACAAACACTGTTTAAAGAGATAGCTTTATTTGGAAACCACATAGTCTATTTCCAAAGACTTTCTGAGCTGGGTGGACTGTACTTTGACCTGGAGATAAGAAGGTGGAGGTGGCCCGGCCTGACTCTTGCAGGATCAGGGATCAAGCCTGCAACCCGGGCATGTGCCCTGACCTGGAATCGAACCGAGACCTCCTGGTTCATAGGTTGACACTCAACTACTGAGCAACACTGGCTGGACAGAATTTCTCTCTCTTGCTCACTGAATTCCAGGCACACCGGCCGGGCTGGCCTTGTGTAAAGTTTTTGAAATTGCCCACGCTGGGGTCTTTGCATATTCTGTTTCCTCTTCCCAAAACATACCATCCCCACTCTTTTCTGACCTAAGTCAAAGTGCCCCTGCCCCCCACCCCCCTCCAAGAAGCCTTCCTCACTGCCCAGAGTGGGACCAGTTCTTCCTTACAATCTAATCATGTTACCATTTTCCTTCCATGGAACATATCCCAGCTGGTAATCATATTTCAGTGACTTTGATTCGAACTTGCATTGGTGGGAGAGTCGAGGTGTGTATGGTCATTTCTGTGTGGCCAGAGCCTAACACAACACCTGACAGGTACCTTGATCACTGTTGGATCAGGCATTGCCGGAGGAAAGGATGGGACCTTGGAAGCTAATGACTCATGGGCTGGTGAGCTGGGTAACTCCTAGATCTCTCCTGCCTCCCCCTCCCTGCCCTGTGGCCGGGAGGATGCTTCAATGGCTTCCCTTGGCCTTGCCCTTGGCCTTCTGGTTGGGTTCAGCCAATGGGAGGTGCCTCAGGGAGCTCAGAGGGGATGAGGAAGGGTTAGAGTGTTTCTACCCAGGCTTCCTCCCATCTGTGCTGGCGTTGGGCAGGGTTGCACTTCTCTCCTGAGGACTGCAAGTCCTCTCAAGCAGCTCCCTCCCATGGCCCCAGCTACTTCCATGTTCTTATGACAGCTCCCTCCCTCCCTCCCTCCCTCGGGGGTCAGGTCACCAGGATGTCAGAGCTTCCAGCTGCTGCTGAGCCCTGTCCACCTCTGTAACTAGTCCCTTTGATACGCCCTTTGAGCGGGCCATCTCTTTGCCACTGGGGCCCCTCACAGGTGCAGCTGGCCACTAAATACCTCACTCCCTTCCCCTCGAGGGATGATGTGGTTCAGAGGCCTGGGATCCCTCTGGGGGTATTAGCTAGGCTTTTTATACCTACCTTTCCTCACTCCATAATGAGGATTTCAGTCCTTATCAGAGAAGGTTTCAGAATTGTGTAGTTGTTGGGTTTCTGGTTTTGCAGCCCACACTACATTGAGTGGCCAGATTATTATTACAGGCCAGATTATTATAACCACCCCGTCAGTACAATGAAGTGAATTAGTTATGCAAATAATAATAATAATAATAAGGAGAAGAAGAAGAAGAAGAAGAGGAAGAAGAGGAAGAAGAAGAAGAAGAAGAAGAAGAAGAAGAAGAAGAAGAAGAAGAAGAAGAAGAAGAAGAAGAAGAAGAAGAAGAGGAAGAAGAGGAAGAAGAAGAAGAAGAAGACCTTGAGAGTATTTGCTTAGGAAGTTTTCAATATTTAGTATTTTTGGAAGTGTCAATGAAGTAGTGATGGGGTGGTCATAATCATCTGGCCGGTCATAATAATCTGGCCGACAGTGTAGTAGCAGCAACCTATTCTGTGATTTGGTTGTAGTTTTTGCCAAAGGTTTAGTACATTATCTTCAAATAGTGGGTCCCATCACCCATGCCCTCCTGGTTCCAAGCCACAAATTAGTCCAGGAATCAGGGAACTGCTCGCCTGAGTGGCATTTCATCTGGTCAACACCCACCAGCTCCTGCTGGGGTCCTCCCAGGTCAGGGATGTTCACCAGGCTCCTGGACCCCCGTGTCCCCTGGGTGGAAACCAGGAGTCATATCTTCGATGAGAAAAAAAGAACTTCGATGAGAAAAAATGATCTTTGATAAGAAAAAGGAATTATATCTTTGTTTTCACTGAGTGAAACTTAGGCTTGCTTTCATGAATTCAGGGAACACACCACAGCCATCCCTGTCACCTTAGACCAGTAGAAATCTCACACCTCCTCACACCTCATGACATTCGTTACAAACAGCTGGAGATGATGCTACTGTGATCACTACTCTACCATGATTGGGATTCTTAGAGCCACCACACTGTCTGACACGCTGCTATTCAATACAGGCCTAAAGGAACATGCTATTGCACAAATGGATTCTTTTTACTATTTGGTTATGATTTCAATATAATTCATTTCCTCTGTCAGCTCCTGTGTTTTATTTTACATTTAAAAACATTATTCTGAGAAGGATAATTAGCCGGGGAAAAAGCCTACACTCGCTGGAGAGAAGAGGAGAGAGGCAGGCCTGGCAGAGGCCTCTCAGACCCGCATTAGTTACAGTCTAATTTAGATGGAAACGGATGCATAGAAATGCAATGTGGGAATGTGCACGTGAGGCTCTCCTCCTTGTGATGCGAGCCCATAAAGAGAGCTTTACCAAGTTCATTCCCTGGGCTTGCAAATAAAGCTGCTTTTGGAAATTTGATTTTGTTTTTTGCAGATTGTTTTAGCTTTGTGAATACCACAAGCTTCATTCCTGATCTGCCTCAAACAAAAACGGAGCATTAAAGTGTTTAAGGTTCAATCAAAGCCTTGCTAGGAGGGCACCATATTAAAATCACAGAAAAATCAATTCGATTTTTATTTTGAACGTGATTTGTCACAAATAGCGTTCTAATAGATAACACTGATTACACGGTAGCAGATGTAAATTCTATATACCGAGCTCTACGTCTTTGTCAGAGTCATCATTAAGGAATTTGGCACGTATGCAGGAGAACAATAAACATCAACTGAAATATACACCAGCTACGTATAGATGGGCGGCTGAAGTGCGAGATGCTGGCGCACGCTATACTTATAAGTAATAAGATGTGGTCCCAAGTAGCTTGCGTTTTCAAACAAGAACTCTCTTTATGTTGTCATTGAAAACATCTCATATTCCTGAAGGTCAGGAATGAATGGCACTGTTAGCATTTAAAGCTAGTAAAAAGGAAAGTAATTTGATGTTCATTTAACATAACATTTTATGAAATAGCTTTGTAAAGTCCTCATTATTTTTCCCAACAGGAGGCTGGGAAGGCAGGGAGATGCCTGGTTTTCCACCGAGGGCTTTGTATCCCACCCTTGTCACTGCTGACCTCCGACTCAGTGGGGGACTGAGGAACTATGGGGTTTGTGGGGGGACAGGCACAGGCAGGTGCTGCCCTGGTCCTGGGAGCACAGGTAGAAAGAGAGGCAGCTGGGAGTCAAGGCCAGCTCTGCCCCCTTGTGGAGCCCCATATCACACTCTGAGAATGAGTAAGCCTTAAGATTAGCAAGTGCCATTTAGACTCTTAGAAGGAGACACGCCTTGGTTCTCAACCCTGGCTATACATGTCCCACAGATTTTTAAAAAATACTGGTGCTGGGCCCCACCCCAGAAATTCCTACTGGTCTCGGGGACGGCCTGGGCATGGGGTTTCCTTTGAAAGCTCCCCAGTCAACTCTATTATGCAGCGAGGGCGAGAACCTCTGTTCTATAAGTTGCCCCCCAACTAGGGATCAAGTCTGCAACTTGGGCATGTGCCCTGATCAGGACTGGAACTGGTGACCTCGTGGTTCCTGGGTCAACCCTCAAGCACTGAGCCACACCGGCAGTGTTGTTGAGGCCTAGGCAGTCTCGAAGGTCTCAGACAAGGACCTATTTCACTGCAGCGGACCAAGTTTTTGAATGCTGGACAGTGCTTTCAGAAAGAGAATTTTAGGAAACACAAAGAGGGAGGGAGAATAAAAGAAAATCCCCAGGTACAGGGCCAGCTCTCTATCCTGCTAGGAAGTAGAGAGGCGCCCCCTAAAGGGAAGGGAGAGCTCCTTCTGCCTCATTCTCAGGACCTTGGGGTGTCACCTTGTTCCCTTTGAGCGCCCACCACACCTGTCACACAGCCTTTCAGGGAATTGCTAAATGAAGCCATTTCTTAATGCTAAGAATTAAATGCTGATGCTCTCACTCCCGCTCAACAGGTGAACCCTGCTCCACCATCCCCGGCCCTGAAAGTGACACCCTCCACCTCACCAGCCTATCCAACTCCCCGGGTTCCCAGGAGCGAGTGGGCAGGTGGGCCGGGGGTCAGTGGGAGGCCAGGGTTTAGGGCAGAGGCCAGGCTAGAAGGCCCACACGCCACACACATCACAGAAGGATGTTAGAGGCATGCATATTTGCAACAAGAAAATTTTGGAGACCATTTCTATGCCCATCAGCAGGGACGAGCACACCACATCCATTCCTTGGTGGCATCTGTGAAGCCCCATGAAGATTAAAGGGTCTCTTTCTATACTATCTATAATAATAAAAGCATAATATGCTAATCAGAAGTCTTTCTGGATGACCTTCCAGATGAAGCTGGGGCTGCAAGGGAAGCCTGGGTCCCGGGGGCCTGCTGGTGGCTGGAGGGTAGCTCAGGTCCCGGGTGCCAGAGGGAAGCTGGAGCCAACAGCCAGGGGAAGGAAGGCCTACTCTTGCAAGAATTCCATGTTTTGGGCCTCTAGTTAGACCATAATATCCAAATTATTTTTATAGTGTAAAAAGCAAGGTAAGAACGGTGTTGTGTAGGCTACCAGCTGTGGAAGTGGGGCTGTGTTGTATGAGATAGGTGCACACATATTGCTGGAAAAACCTCAAATTGTTCCTGGGAGAGGAACGGGGGCCTTGGGGCAAGACTGGAAGAAGTACCTTGTGTAAGAATACTCCCTGGCTCATTTGCATTTGGTGCCATGTGCAAATTCACCTTTTTAAGGCCCTCACCCTCCTTTGGCTCAGAGGTATGGGTGCCACCCTGGCTGCTCTTCAATGGGGTCAGCTCCCTCCCCCTAGGACAGTGATGGCGAACCTATGACACGCGTGTCAGAGGTGACACGTGAACTCATTTTTTGGTTGATTTTTCTTCGTTAAATGGCATTTAAATATATAAAATAAATATCAAAAATATAAGTGTTTGTTTTACTATGGTTGCAAATATCAAACAATTTCTATATGTGACATGGCACCAGAGTTAAGTTAGGGTTTTTCAAAATGCTGACACGCCGAGCTCAAAAGGTTCGCCATCACTGCCCTAGGATGTTAAAATCTGGGCAGGCAGCACGTGGAAGTAATGATGAGCTTTTCAAACAGGACAGAACTTCATGGTCTACATTAGAACTGGCCACACAGGTGCCCTGAGAAAGATGGTGGCAAAGGACTGCAGGTGGGAGGTTTCAGTCATGACCTGCAGCCAACTTGGCTCCACCATTTTGCTGTTGTTATTAATCCTCATCTGAGGACATTTTTTCCTGTGATTTTTAGAGAGAGTGGAAGGGAGAGGGAAGGAGAGAGAGAGAAAAACATCCATATGAGAGAGACGCCTTGATGGTTGCCTCGAGTAAGCACCCCAACCGGGGCCAGGGATGGAACCCGCTACCCTTGTATGTGCCCTTAACCAGGAATCAAACCAGAGACCCTTTGGTGCTCTAACCACTGAGAACACTGGCCGGGGCCTGGGCTCTAGTCTGAAAAATCATTTCCAAAACGTGACCCCAGAACCCAGAGGATGGCAAACTAACACCTCAATGTCAACCCGAGGGCATTAAACATTTATTACCACAAAGATACAAGAGAGCACCACATTTTTTAAAATATACTTTATTGATTTTTTGCAGAATGGAAGGGAGAGGGATAGGGAGTCAGAAACATTGATCAGCTGCCTCCTGCTACTGGGGATGTGCCCACAACCAACTACTGGGGATGTGCCCACAACCAAGGTACATGCCCTTGACCGGAATCGAACCTGGGACCCTTCAGGATGCAGGCCGACACTCTATCCACTGAGCCAAACCGGTGAGGGCCAGAGCACCACATTTTTAACAAGGGTAAAGGGTCTGTAATCTTTTTTGTCTCACGGTCTCGCAACTGCAAAATTTATACCTGCGGAGGAGAACATGTACAGTGTGAGGCCTGGCAGCTTGTGTAAATGTCACCTCAGGTGAGTAAACAGCATTTAGCCAAACTCTGGAATTCAGGCCTTTTTGCCTGAAAGGCTCGTCTGCACGATGCCGAGTCCAGGTGGTTCTTACTAAGCAAAATCACTTAAAGAAAACCCTCTCCTCCTATGGCCATTTAACAAGCTAAAAGTGAATCAGCTATGTCAGACCACACATGTTTTTCAAAACCGGTGGCTTTGGGTGGGACTTGCATTGAATTTGGGGACTGAGATGCCCCCACCTGCCAAGAGGGGACTTTCCCTAGAGTTCAGAACCTGGGGGGTTCTTCATGCATTTCTTCTGGGAAGGGAAAATGTGGCAGCCACTTTGGGAAACAGTCTGGCAGTTCTTCTAAAGGTTAAACATAGTAGTTACCACATAACCTAGCAATTCCGCTCCTAGGTATGTACCCAAGAGAAATGAAAACATATTTCCACCCAAAAACTTGTACATAAATGTTCACAGCAGCATTATTCATAATAGCCCCAAAGTGGTAACATCCCTGATGTCCAACAACTGCTAAATGAATAAATAAAAGGTGGTATATCCACATAAGAGAATATTATTTGGCAGTAAAAAGGAATAAAGTACTGATACATGTTACAACATGGATGAACCTTGAACATGTTATGCTTTGTGAAAAAAGCCAGTCACAAAGGACTATATATATTGTATGACTCCATTTATATGAAATGTCCAGAAAAGGAACATCTATCCAAATAGAAATCAGGTTGCCCAGGGCTGGAGAAAAGGGGTGGGAGGTTATGGGATGATGGCTGATAGGTGTGGGTTTTTTTGGGAAGGGTGATGAAATGTTCTAAAATTGACCTTGGAAATGATTCCACAACTCTGCACATATACTGAAAATCACTGAAGTATACACTTTAAATGGGTGAACACAGGCTATGAAAATTGTAGCTCCATAGAGATGTTGGGGGAAAAAGACCATGGAGGGATGTCACTCCTGAAGAGGGTGAAGCCCGCCCAGTTGGGGCAACAACCCAGCCATGAGATGCAGGACACCTGGCCTCCTCCTTTTCCTGTGAGCGTCTTTGGCTAAAGACGAGCCTCCCTCAGGGCTCAGCTTCAGAATGTGGCTCCTTGCGAGGAAGCCCTTATATGGGGTGAGATGTATAGGTGTTTGGAATATATAGGGGTGAGCTGTCCCATACTTGGAAACAAAATCTACCCTCACCTCCACCTAAATGCTGTGAAACCCAGACAGTTCCACAGTGCATTCCCCAGCCAGGGTTTACAGAGCCTTAGCTCCACGGCCTGCTGTGTGAGCTGGGCGGGCACAGTGGAACAAGGGCTGGATTGGAGGTCAGAGGACCTGGGTCCAAGTCCTGGTCGTGCCTCAGGCTCAAGCTCTGCTCTTGAATAAACAAATTACTGGCACAGCCCCAGTGACCTCTGACCCTTCCAGGAATCAGGCCTATGACCATGTACTCTCAGCACAGCTAAGTCATGCAGCTGAGCAAGGTCTTCTTATGTGTTTTTGAAAATAGTTTGCAAATACTCTTCCCTCTGGCTTTCCTGGGTGGCCTTAGACAAGTTATCTGACTCTGTGAACCCCACTCTTCTCAGCTTAACATGAGAGCAGTTGAGAGGTGATTGAGTTTCCTTCAGACGCTGACATCTGTTGTTTTGTATCATCCTCTATTAAGGTAGCCTTTTTTCTTGCCATATTGTAAACACTGTTATGTTCTCTCCCTACTCTCACCAAGTAAGATTTCATCCTCTCAACAAGAGAAGAGCTTGCCACTGTGAGCTAAATCCTCACACAGTCTGTATTCCTCTCAGGCCACAGTGTCCAAACAAAACTATTTGTATGAATAAATGCATCCAATGGAAATAAACCCAAGATTTCCTACAGCTACTGCCCAGGTGCATTCCTTCTTGTTTGAGATAAAACAGAGTCTCCAATTGGCCTGTTTCTCGAACCTATGCCTTACAATTGATGTCTTGCTCCGACGAAGTAGAATTTGGCTTAAGGAAAACGATGATTGATTTTTCCAAGTAAATCAGATGGATAGATGGAAAGATGCAGAGTTGAGAGGAATAGTTGGGTAGATGAATGGCTGCATGGATAAGTGGATAGGTCAGTGGTTAAGTGGATGGAGAGAAAGGGATGAAGGAATGGGTGGGTAGAAGGATATGTAGGTGGATGGTTGGGTGATTGGATGTAGGCATGTATGTTTGCAGAGATAGATTGATAAGGAAATAGAGAAACAAGACTTAGGTGCAATGAATGATACTCACTCAGTCCCATATTCTCCACTTTGCACTGTGACTCTCAAAGCCCCCAGTTTGTACCAGATCAGATTTATCCCATGTTTTCTCCAGAGGAATGTAACCTTCTGGATTTTTCCAACGTTGAAGTCCACATCAATGTCACGCACATATTTTGTATGTGGTTTGAGGGATCCACTGCAAACATAGACATAAAGTGTTCTATCAGCTGGATAGATGAATACTAGGGTGATAGCAACCTGTTGTTATTCCAAACAATGGCTGCTGCTGTTGGCTTTCTGCAATTCCCTTGACTGCCTTCATACACATCCAGGGCCGCTAAAACACAAACCTATCTCTGAAGAACACACCTTTAGAATAATACTGGACTCTAGATGTCCACTGTCTTGATTGGTACCTAGAGGGAAGTCAACTACTTTGGGAGGCTTATTGACTTTAGTTTCACTGAAGGACTCCTTATCCTTGTTTAAAGATGCATGTGCTTCAGCCGGGGTCATCTGTGGGCATCACATATGTAGCATAACAAGTAGTCAAAGAACATTAACTTAACATCAAAATTATTATGCAAACGTAGTGCAAAACAGAATCTAATTTTACAGCACTGTTATTTCAATACATTTTACCAAGGACCTCGTATAACCACAAGATCTATGAGCTGAGGCTACCATCGCAACAGGAAACTAGCTTCAGGCTTCAGGTGGAACACAGCAGGAGTGGAGGCTGGAGTATGTGTGTGGGGTGCGAAGGAATTGCCATATAACTGTGCTTTGTCTAAGGAGAACATGATATTCAAAAAACTTAAGCCAGGCCTGGATGGTGTGGCTAAGTGGTAGGGTGTGGACTCATGAACCAGGTCACAGTTCAATTCCTGGTCAGGGCACATGCCCAGGTTGTGGATTTGATCCCCAGTAGGGGGTGTGCAGGAGGCAGCTGATCAATGATTCTCTCTCATCATTGGTGTTTCTCTTTTCCTCTCCCTTCCTTTCTCTGAAATAAAATTTTAAAAATTTAAAAACAACAACAACAACCCCACAACTTCAGCAGGAAGGAAGCAGTGGTTGGCCATCCAGAAGGAGTCAGCCTTTAAAATCCCAAGTGCTTCCTCTCTGGGCCTCCCTTTCCCCCTATGGGGTGATTGAATTAGATGGTAAGAAACTTCCTTCTGGCTCTGACATTCTAGGATTCAAAGTTTCTCTATGGCTGGATGTATATAGAAGTTTATACCCAATCCTGTATTAATAATCTATTAGGAAAAGTGTGGTCATTTCACTTTACTCTCAAACTTACCTGAAAATTTCATATTGCCCTGAGTTTCTATTGCGTCCATATAAAGCAATACTGAAGGACCCACTCCTTGTCTTTTTTCCAGCCAGTGTGACTGCTACCCTGTATCTCCAACCTGTGCAAAGAAAAGATACTATCAGTTCAATGAACTCATCTTGTTGAAAAAAAAAATGACCCATGGGAGCATCCTTGTTCCAAGCTCTGAATCCCCCATAAATGGGAGGTAGGGGCGAGTATAGGGAATGGTTTCCTTCAATGCAGTTGGGAGTCCCAGGAATTCTGATGGTAGGTGGGGTGAGGGACTCAGGGGGAAGTAAATATTGCAGCTCAGCATAATCTCTTGCCAATCCAGCCAGGTATGTGTTCCGATGGATGGATTGCGGCTGGTTACTATACCCGTGTACCCAGGTGCCCACCACGGACTGTACCAGAAAGACCACTGGGAGAGGGAGACGTCTGGGCTCCCACATTTGGATAAATCACTTACTGTTGCCTTCTTTGTTTTTATTTTTGTTATTTTCCCATGCCATGGACATATTCTTAATGGGAAAATAACACAGATAATTTTAAAAAAATGAATAAACCCTTTCTCAGCGCTCTGTCTACCTGCCCTCCATCTCAAGATATTCCCAGTCTGGTCTGTAGACTTAACCAAGCCCGGCAGCGTGATTTGCTGCCCGGGACAATTGGCATTGTCTGGAGATGTTCGTGATTGTCACACCCAGGGAATGGGGTGGGTGGGTGCAGGGCTACTGGCATCTCCCTGGTAGAGGCCACGGATTTGCTAAACATACTGCAATGCACAGGACAGCCCCCCAGTAACAAGTGATCCAGTCCCGGATTCCAGTAGAGCTGAGGTTGGGATACCATGACCTAGAAGTTTCTATGAGCATTTACACACACACATATAACTGTATAAAAAGTTAGGCTTTTGCCTGTATGGTTTGACTCAATGGGTCAGTGTTGACCCATGTATGAGGAGTCATGGTTTGATTCCTGGTCATGGCACAAGCCCGAGTTTCAGGCTTGATCCCCAGTAGGGGGTGTACTGATCAATGATTCTCTCTCATCATTGATGTTATTATTTTATCATCCCTTTCCCTTCCTCTTTGACATCAATAAAAATATATAGGTGTTTTCCCCTTCCGTAAACAGTATGCACTGCTCTTCTCTATTCTCTCCATCCATCATCCGGCCAGACTGACTCACAGCCCTTCCCTGTCCAGTCCTGTGCTCCATAAGGTCGGCCTCCCCAGGGGTCCTTGCCGCTGGCTTTCCCTTGGGTTCAGCCCATCAGAGGCTTGCACGGGAGGCCAGCGGCAGGAGGAGGGAGATGGAGGTGCTTGCTCCCCTGCAGCCTCCTTGCTCTAGTACCAGGTTCTGGCAGTAGCTGGCTTACTCCATTCCTGGAGCCCCGCAGTCACTAGATTCTGGGCACCTCAGCATCCCTCGTTTGTTCTTTCAACCCTGTCCACTCCTCCAAAAGCGGGCCCTCCAGTGAGGTCTTCTCATTTGAAGCACTTGAATGAGCTCTGTCTTCTGCAGAGACCCTGACTGGGACATGATATATTCCGTGATATTTTGATATTTGCCTTTTTACTTAATATGCCTTAGAGGTTTTCTAGATCCTTCCTGGAATGGTTACATAGAGGATGTGGTTGTTTATCAAGTGGTGGATATCTAGCTTTCTCCCCGCGTTCTTTTTGTATTAAAATCAGTGCTTAGAATGGACATAAAACACTGGGGGGTAGGGGAGGCCGGGGGGATTGTTAAGGACAGGAAAAATAGGAGACATATGTAATACTCTTTGTAATACTTTAAGCAATAAAACAATTTTAAAAAAAGTTACATTCTAGCCCTAGCTGGTTTGGCTCAGTGGATAGAGTGTTGGCCTGTGGATTGAAGGGTCCCAGATTCAGTTCCAGTCCAGGGCACATGCCCAGGTTGTGGGCTCGGAGATTCTCTCTCATCATTGATGTCCCTATCTCCCTCTCCCTTCCTCTCTGAAATCAATAAAAAAATAATAATAATAAAAATAAAAAAATAAAATCAGCGCTTAGGTGAACATCCTTGAACACCTTCTCCCGCACACATGCAAGTGTTTTCCTAAGGTGCGTTATAACTTAAAGGAATATGTTTGTAAGACTTTATAGATACTCCCAACTATTATCCTGTATGCTAAATGTCGCGAATGTAACATGAAATACTGTGTGTAAACAGTGTTTTCTGAAGTGCTGCATAAATGTTTTTCAATGTAAAACTCCCTTTGAAAATACATGCTCTTCTGTTTAGCCATCATATAATATTAATTATAACAAACAAATCTTGATGCTTTTACTATCTTTTTATAAGTGAGAAGCTGGGCAAAATAACACGAAAAAACACAGCATGCTCACGTGTGTGTAAACAGGGGGACAAGCATGGTGGGTATTCATGGGGTGCCTTTGCCCCATCTTGCCTTCTTCTGTTCATGGATCCGTACTTCCTGCCACAGGGTGGGGTGGACATGTGACCAGCCTGGGCCATTCACGGTCGACCTACTCCACTGGTCAGGATTATTGGTTAAAGGGTGAACGTGAGAGGCAAGACACATGCCATTCTACCGTCCTTCCATTATCATTTAAGCTGGCTGGTGTTGAGTTTCTATCCATTGCTACCAAGGGTCCTAACTAACAAGGTTGATACACCTTTTAAAATCATTTGCAGCTTTTAAATGGGTACAATGGAACTTACGAGCAAAGTTACCACTCGCTCCTGTGTTCAGGAAAAACGTTTGTCCCACGGCCCTAGTCTTCCCCAGAAATTGGTCAGCATAGTGCCCCATTTTGGGGCATCCTGTGACTGGACAAGGAAAACAGCCATTCTAGTGGAAAAACAAAAATTTGTGTGTGAGTGGTAGGCCTTTCACTCATTCACTCACTCAATTGATCAATTCATCTTCCCATCCATCCATCCATCCCTCCCTCTTTCCCTCATCCATCCACTCATCCATCTAATCACCTTTCTATTCACCTATCCATCTACCCTCCATCCATTCATTAATGCATCCATCTCACCCATGTCGTCCAGGCATCCTTTGAGAATTTTTCAGAATGAAAAGTTGGGGATCTAGGGAAGGCCCTCCCGGGTCAGGTCTGTGCCATCTACCGCCTGCCCACCCAGCTCCCCAGAGGAAGAAGGCTCTGCGAGGCTCAGCATTACCAGCACCTCTTCTTACTCGTCCTGGAGTTACATCTCTGCTCTGTTCCAAGCCACAGGGACAAAACCAACAATCGCAGAGCCACCTCACCCTCCCCAGGCCCCTGGTAAGACCCACCTTCTGAAACTTCTCATAGGAGGCACACGGGTAGCCCAGGAAGCCATCGGGGTTGAGGATGCTGCTGGCGTAGTACTTGTAGCTTCTCAGGTGATTGCAGGCTGCAAAGTCTCGGGTTCCTGAGGAAGCAAAAGCCACAGGAGCTCACAGGAGACTCTCACTTTTGAAGCTTGAAAGTTCTGATCTGAATAAGGAGGCACTTCCTCATTTCATGGAGGGGAGTCAGCATTTTCCAATGCCTCAGTCACAATTCCAAGTTCCTGTCATTGACTTTGACATACTTTGGGGCAAATAGTTAATGATCAACATATACAGCACATAGAGGTGGTATCTGGGGGCTTCTTTAGTCATGGGGTTTGGCTCTGGTCACTTTCCTGTGCCCCCCAGGTGCCTTTGTGCTGAGCAGGGCCTACTCAGGGATGGGAATGTGCTGGGAAGGGATGAGTTCTAACAAGGACGTGTGTTCTATCCTCCAAGAGCCAACCATCTGACAGAAGTGAAGGCTGAGGGCTGGGGGCCTAGGAGAGAGTGAGAAAAATATATACAGAAAGGATAGACAGAGAGGGAGAGAGAGAGGCAATAGCTTTCAAAAGGAATCTTACACTGTCAGCCAGTTGTTGAATGTTCAGGCCCAGATTGCTTGGGCTTCTGATTTTTCATGAGTAACCTGCATCGTGACTTTGACATGACAATGTTCCATGTTTACATGACAGCAGTGCATTCCCTCTTTAAAACTGGTCCCTGTGAAGGCCGACCACCTGATACTCTGGGCAGGGCTGGGCCAGAGGGTCCCATTTTGAGAACCAGGGACCATACCTGCCTGGCCTGTCCCAGGAATGCAGTTTTTCTGTGCCCATGGCCCCAGGCTGAGAAATTCCTCCTCCTTGGAAAGCCTGAGGTCAAAGCAGTGGAGACTAAGGTGCCCTGGGCCCTAGGCCACTGTGTCACTGCATTTTATCTACCACCCTTTTCTTTAAACCCAAGTCCTCTTATTTGAAAAATGTGGGTTTTTTTCTTTTGTTTTTTGATTTTTTTTTAATTTCTCCAGCTCCTTGGTACAAAACCTCCCATGGCCTGATGCACAGTGACCCCAGACATACCTGGGGACCACTTCTGGGAGGTATGGGGGTCCTCTTTGTGCTGGTGGATTAGCTCTGCCTGCCCCAGGGCCCAGGGACTCCTGCACCAGCACTAATCACCAGGCAATACAACCTGTTTCCACCTTAATTGTTTCTTTCACCCAGAATTGCTGCCCTGGGATCCATAATAGATGGGCAAGTGGATTTAATTTTTAATCCAGCCCAGTGCCTGGGTGACTGGGAGCCCACACAATAGACGCACATCCTGTGGGTTTGTTCACTCTGAATTGCCTCTTTAATTAAAGCTGGGCTCCTTGCTATTATGTGGGCCCTGCTGGTGGCTTCTGGGAGGAGCAGCCTCATTGTGACTCAGAGTTCCTTCAGCTGGGTCTTCCCTGGAGTTACCTGGTTCTGGGCAGAGCGCTCAAAGTCTCCATTGGCTGACGGTGAATGTGGGCTACTGCTTTATCGACTCTATTCATTCACATTAAGCACATGGAATATTCAATGCCACAGAAGACCTCTCTGCTCAGTGGAGTGGGCTGTACTGAGCGCCTGCTCTGGGCCAGCCCTGAGCAGGGTACTGGGGTGTCCTGGATGCCCGGGAAACTCCCAGTGGAGACAAATAAACACTAAAATGAAATGATGGCAGACTCAAAGCCTCCATGTGCAGGGGGGAGATGAAGCCTGGTCTCCAGGGAGAGGCAACAGGAGAAGAGCAGAGGCCAGACAAGGACAGGTGATGGAGGTGGTGCTGTAAGTCACCTAATCGTAGGGGGACTGAGCCTGTCTCTCACGTAAACGCAGACCTCATGCGGACAAAAAAGGTGCCACATACTAAACCTGACAAACTCAGGGGAGGCCTGCATGGTGGCCTTACAAACTCAGAGGCTGAAAGTAACCACGTGGGGTGAGCTGAACATAAAAATTCCTAATTAAAAGCTGGTCATGGGGGGTAGTCCTGTCCCAGGCCTGTGGCTTCCTTGACAAAGGTCAATCTTTTTTTTTTAATCTTTACCTGAGGATATGTTTATTGATTTTAGAGAGAGAGGAAGAGAGAGACAAACATTGATGTGAGAGAGAAATATCAATCAGTTGCCTCCCATATGCGCCCTGACCAGAAATCAAACCCAAAACCGTTTTGGTATATAGGACAAAGCTCCAACCAAATGAGCCATCTGGCCAGGGTGACAAAGAAACATTACCTTAAGTGAAACTGTTTTCTTTTTGCATCTAAGGAAACACACCTGTTAAATATAAGAGTAATCTTTTCCAAATTCCTCAAGGAACCCTCTTATAAGAGCACCAGACCCCAGAACCCCTCACTGTGACCTTGTTCCCCAAATACCACCTCTAGGTGCTGTCAGTGTTGCTCATTAGCTATCCTGTTCCCACCAATGTAAAAGAATGTGCCCTCTATTTTACTTTTTATCCAGTTCCATAGGTTTCCAGTTTTACTTTCCTCCCCCTCCCTCATCTACCACCCATGGATTTCATGGAAGCCCTATGTCTCCTCTTTTTATTCTAATGTATAAAATAAGCCGCAAAACGGCCGTTCTCCGGAGCATGTTCTCAGCCTGTTGAGATCATGCTTCCCAGCAATTGTCATCAGTTTGGCTCCAATAAACTCATAAAAATTCTCTATAGGTTTGGACATTTCTGACATTGACACCCACCAGCCTCATCCCCCCCTAGACCTCCAGGCCTCCGCCTGTTCCCTGCAGGTGCTCCCCAAAACCATGGAGCGTGTCCCCACTCGGTCCTTTACTAGCTCAGTCCCTTTCCCATCCTAGCACCTGCCCACAGCAAAGGGTAAGAACGTCAAAGCCCTGCAAGTCTTTGTGAGAGCCTATCAAGGAGCAAGTGGTGCAAGCAGCTGGGGTGGGGGTGGGCACAGCTAGAACTGGTATTTGCCAACATGCCCGTCCAGTTCAGGCCTCAGCATCCTCATGAGGGGGAACGACCCAGGCTGGGGACTCAAGGGTCCCAGGTTCGATTGGGTATGAGGTTGGGACTTTGCAGCCAGAAATTGAACTTTAATATGAGTGGCCTTGGGCAAGTTTAATGACTGTTCGGACCCAGTTTCTTCAGCTGTAAACTGGGGATAAGCAGAGTAATTCCCTCATGGCGCTGTGACAATGCTGGGGACAGAATGAGCACGCAGTACGTGGAGGCAAATTCAGTGCTACCAGGGCCCGGCCATGCATCCTGCCTTCTCCCCAGGGAGGGCACTGCCCTCTCGCTTTGCTAATGCACGTACCTTCCCAGAGTCCATTTACATCAACAATGGGTGAAGGGATATTTTTCTTACATCCGGGCATTTGCTTGCCTCCGTTTGGATAGAAATCCAGATGGCCCACCTTCTGGCTCATTCCAAAACCTGAAACATCGGAAGCGGCGGTGAGCAGGGAGGGAAGTGCTCCTGAGGCCAGGTCATGGCCCCAGAGAGTGTCCGAATCCTTCCGACCAGAGCGAGAGTCTTGTTGGCGAACTGTCCCCTCAGCACAGCCACCCCACTGGGCTTTTCAGATCCCTCTCCAAGATGAGCCCATAGCAAGAAAGGTAGGGGGAGCGAGCAGAGGCAGTGAGCATGCCTACATGTGTATTTGCATGTGTGTCTGTCTGTCAGTCTGTCCTGGGAGGCTGTGAACAATACTGATATCCCCTGATACCATTATGCATCATAGACACCTATCAGGACTGGTGCAATTCCCATTCCTTTACTCATTCTGAAATTTAGATTTCTATGTTAGAAGGTTATGTTGAGATCTCATTGTTGTATTGAGAGCCCAGCATAATGGCTGGACGCTTTGGCTTTTTAAGCACACAGACCCGTGATCACATCCTGGTCGTATTACACACTCCGTGATCTCAGGCAATTACTAAAGTTTTTCAAGCCTCTGTGTCCTCCGCTATGAAACAGTAATAATAATGCCCCCTTTCTAGGGTTATTACCATGATTAAGGAGGGATTATATACAAGATGTCCAATGCAGCCCATGGTAACCATCACTATTATTAAAAACATACCCTTTGTTGGCATGTTTCAAGAGCGGTTACATAAGAAAATATTGAAAAAAAACATTGAGTTTATGTAATATAAATTTTTTACGTAATTTTATTTATTTTAAATTTTCATTTCTTTAAATTAACATCAACTCACCCATTTTATTGTAGAAGCATTAAATAAAGGAATATAATTTGTTTCCAACAACACACACTATAACCAAAGTTTCCACAAAGGAGTGAGCAAAATATTCAAACATTAACTTTGGATTTTGCAAGTATTGGTGAAGCATCTTATATAATAAAACCCTAACATGCAAATCCACCAAACAGTAGAATGATCGGTTGATATAATGCACACAGACCACAGGGGGCAGACGCTCAATGCAGGAGCTACCTCTGGTGGTCAGTGCGCTCCCACAGCGGGAGCACCGCTCATCCAGAAACCGGGCTCACAGCTGCCAAGCTTGAGGGAGCATCTCCCGCCTCCAAGGGAGGTAGCACTAAGGAGCAGGGAGCCTGACTTCTGGCTGGTGAGCTCAGCAGTGCTGGCAGAACCTCTCCTGCCTCTGCAGCAGCACTAAGGACCCTCAACCTCTCCCCTACCGGACAGGAATGGATAGTGGGGCCTAGGGAAGGTCACAGGGTTTGAAGACTGAGTAACAGCCTTCCATAGGCTACACCAGTGTGTGCCTGACCTGACTGGGGCCACAGGCTGATACCACTGGCACTGGGCTGGCTGTTTATTTGTAGCTGGCACCCACTTTGACTGGTTGGCATCCAAGCTATTACTGCAGTTAACCATTTTGAATACCACCCCTGGACCTACTCTTACCAGTTACAGCCCTGGTCACCAAGAGGTGGAGTGAGGCACTCACCTAGGTAAGGGACCGTGGGTGAGGTGTCTGTGTGAATCACATCCACAAACATGGCGTCCGACGGGTCCAGCCTCACCTCCTCGGGCGTGCCCTGGAAGCCTGGCTCTGCCGGATCCAGTCCTGAAAGGGGGAGGTAGACAGTGACTAACCAGGTTCCATCCCCTGGATCCACAAAATCCATGTGGCTTTCTGCCTGAAGCAGGGGCTGGCCCAGCTCATCTTCAAAGAGTAGCAGAGGGTGGGAAGGGCATGGCCCACAGACTCAGTGACCTATATTCTAGCCCAGGTTCTGCTCAAGGTCAAAGGCATGTCTTCCCTGAGCCTCAGTTTCCTCATCTGGAAAGTGGGAATAACAGCAACCTACCTTATGGGGCTATTGTGAAAACCCCACGCAAAGGTATAAGAGAAAGAACTTTGCAATCTGAAAAAGTCTCCGTAAACACAATCTATGAATCCCCCATCCTTCCCCCAATGCCTAGCGCACAGCCCTGGGCAAAGGAGACAGCCATCACACTGTTGGCACAGTGACATACACACGGGACTCAGCGGTGTCTGTGTCTATGTCTTGTGTGCCTTCATTTGCCTAGTGATTCATTCATTCATTCTTATTATCTACCACATGCTTCCTGTGACAGGTCTCAGCTACTTTCATTTTCTGCCTGTAGCTGGCACAGCCATGACAATTAATATTTGTGGAACTGATGAATTCGTATTAAAAAACCATTTCACTGTTCAAAAATCTGCCGTACTCTAACAATATTAATCCTGAAGTCATGAGTTGAATGTGCTAGTTATATTTTTCCTTTTTAATAAACGTGTTTTCATTTACAATCTTGTAT
The DNA here is from genome assembly GCF_000147115.1 of Myotis lucifugus. Lineage (NCBI taxonomy): Eukaryota > Metazoa > Chordata > Mammalia > Chiroptera > Vespertilionidae > Myotis > Myotis lucifugus. The sequence goes on from NW_005871092.1 coordinate 7,112,928, forward strand.
CTTTTGTAATTTACATGAAAATGTATGGGCAATTATTTTTTAAATCTAAGTCTGGCAGCACCTAAAATCAGTGTCTCTGGAGGACTGTAGGGGCGCCCTTGGCCATGAGAAGTGCCTGTGTCTGGGCTTCCATTGCCCTACAGGCCCGCCCCTGTCACCCCACCCCCGCACCCCTTACCTGTGATCCTGCCCACGGAGCCCCCCAGCCTCCTGCCCGCCTCGCCAGCCGCGTGCGCGCCCAGGCTGTGGCCAATGATGTGCACTTTCTTCAGGCTGTAGCCCATCTTGGTCTGTGGACGGATGGCAGGTCAGGGACCCCAGGCCCGGGTGGAGATGCCCTGGCTCAGGGAAGGGGATGGAGACAGGTCTCTGCAGGAATGACCTGGCTCCAGGACCACCTAGGACAGCATGACCGGGCCCTGGACCACCACATTCTCTGAGTCCCCTTGCCCAGGCAGGGGGGAGAAAATAGGGGGAAAGTGGAGGAAAAGGCGGTAGGGACAGTGCTGACCAGTGGCCTCTGTGTCCACTGCAGGCGGCCTGGGGAGCCTGGCCGGGCACTGCCTGCTCCACCCACACCCACTGCAGCCTCCCTCCCCTCCCGCAGGGCCTGGGCCTGCCTGGAGAGCCTGGGCACCGGGCCCAGCTCTGGGTGGTCAGGAATAGACCTTCCAGAAGGAGGTAAGGGGCTTTCCCTTTCTGAGAAAGAAGACCCATCTTCTGGGCTGACAATTCCCAGAACAGTCTCCAAGGACGGCTTATTTCAAAAGGGGCAACCGAGTCCCAAAGTGGTTCCTTTGCCCCAGGCGCCACTACGGATCTTCAGGACACTCCAGGAGGGAAGGCTGCAGTTTCATTTTATGAGACGCCCCTCTGTGTGTCCAGGCTTCCAGCCCCAGCCCCTGCGCACCAGTCACCAGGCTGCCTCTGGGTGCACGGGGTCTGCCTGCCCCCTCGGAGCCCTCCCCACAGGATGGGGCTCAGGAGCATTTACCGACAGCTCTTGTATTAAGAACGCTATCTCGGCTCCCACGACTCGAATGTTGTGGACGGCTTGGTTGTAACCTGTCCTGGCCCCACGCTTCCAGTCCACGCAGATGCAGTTCACCCTCTCCACCTTAAACATTTTCTGGGGAGAAAAACAAGAGGGAGAATCCAATGTATCAATAGGCACAGGCCGCACACTCCAGCGATAGGAATTCACAGCCACCAAGCATCTCATTTGTGTCAGAGTTTTCATATTCCTCCACTTGTCCCAATCCTCACCACTTCACCAGGAACTCGGTACCTGATCTCCACTTAACAGATGTGAATGCCGAGGCCTGGAATGGAGTAAGTGACTGGCCAAAGGTCTCCCAGATGGTTATTGACACAGCCAGGCAGAAAAAGGATCCCTTACTACATCAGGGCTTAGCCAACTGTTATGGGAGGGCCAGATCCACCTGCTCATATTAATCAAGTTTTATTGGGAACAGCCACACCCCTTTGTTTACATTCTCTCTCCCCCTCTGCTTTGGAGCAACAACAGGGTTGAGTGGAAACCATATGACCTGCAAATGCTGAACTATTTACTACCCAGTCCTTTACAGGAAGTTGGCTGCCACTTGTACTAAGTTTGCTGCCACTGTACTAGGTGCTGAAGCCACGGGAGGGCTGCTCTTATGTTCCCAACAATGCGTAGGTGGGAGCTAGAAGGTATTAACAGACGAGATGACATTTAGATGGAGGCAGCTACAACTCTCCCCACATGTGCATCTTCTATATTATGTGGTGTGGCCGCCGTGTGCTGCCCAAGCTCAGACTGGTCCCATGATGGGACCAAATACCTGTCAGAAAGAGCCACTGCAGAGCCTGTGTTCATTGGAGGATGGCCTGGACTACCCCGGGGAGTGAGGCAGGGAGGAGTTGCCGGGAGGCCAGGGCCTGGGGATGAACACGTCCCCCTGACTCTCCCACCTCCACATTCACGTGGCGTCCTTCTGGGACTTGGGGACACGTGTGAACGCCCAAACCGCCAGAGGAGCAGCCCATCCTTCAGAAAAAGCTGCCCAAGGTCTCCCCATGCAGACTAAGCTGAAATCCATGCCCCTGAGCACCTCCTAAAGATTAAATCTGTAGACACAAGGTTGTGGTATTTTATAGACAGGAGACCTGGCTTTGCATTCCCACCTCTGGATTCTACTCTGGGCAAGTGTTGAACTTCTCCTGCCTTAATTTCCTCATCTATAAAATGGGAACAATAACTCTACCTTTCTCACAACATTGCTGGGGGCGGTCAAATGAGACAAAGACTGTGAAATAATGATCACAGTGTCGCGCTCAGAGGAAGTGCTCAGAAAATGGATGTTATGAATAATGATTCATCACTAACATTCCTGATTCCTTCAGAACTGGGCCATCCAATACTGTGGCCACTGGCTCCAGGTGGCTATTTATAATGAATGAAAGTCCATAGAATTTAAAAGTCAAGTCTTTGGTCAACTCCCCGCATTTCAGGTGCTGGGTGAGCGCAGGGGAGCAGTGGCTCCTGGTTGGGACATGACGCCATGGAGCCTTTCCGCCCTCACAGAGAGCTCTGTGGGACAGCAGGGTTTCAGGGGCCACGTTTACATGGGTTTCTAATGCCACACATAAGACACCCGAGACCAATGCCAGGTAATTTGCTGATGCCTCCGATTCAGGGGCGTTTTGATTGGCCCTTCGGTCTCTTTGGTCTCCGAAGATGGAGGCAGCTACAACTCTCCCCACATGTGCATCTTCTATATTATGTGGTGTGGCCGCCGTGTGCTGCCCAAGCTCAGACTGGTCCCGTAATGGGACCAAATACCTGTCAGAAAGAGCCACTGCAGAGCCTGTGTTCATTGGAGGATGGCCTGGTCAGAAGAGAGGATGGGCTACAGGTCAGGGGGTCGGGAGAACTTGACCGTGGACGATCCGGGGGACCCAGGGTGTCCTTGGAGATTTGAGGAAGGAGCATCTGTCCCTGGACGGTCTTCGTTCCCATTCTCAGGGCAGTGACCAGGAAAGTGTTTGAAGCTGGGTGCCCGGTGCTGGTCTCAGAGGCGAGTGGCTGGGGGCAGGGCCCTACCTGGCACATGTCCATCAGCCATCTCTCCTCCCCCTTGTCTATGAAGCCGTGGATGATGAAGCGTGTCTTGCGGTCCAGTTGGAAGTTTGAAATGTTCACGGTCGCCAGGTTCATGGAGGAGATCGGCTGGTTAAAGTGGAAAAGGTGAATTGGGACATTGGCCTTTCCAAGCCAATGGCCTGTGAGAGCCAGTTCCAGGGAGACTGGGTCACTGGATCAGCTCCCACGAAGTTGGGTCGGGCTAGAATATGAGTTCCTGCCCTGGGTTTTGAGGACAGGATTCAGAAGGTCCACGTTCATGGACTTCCTAGCATTTCTGTTAATTATGAAATTGGCAATAAGCCACTGTCATCATAACAGCACTCTGTCACCAATGGCAGTCACGGGAATTATCATGTCAAGGACAATGGTTGCAGAGGTCTTAAAAATCAGTTATTCTCATTACTATTTGTAGTGGCCTTAGTTAGACCAACCCGTGGATCTTGTTATTTAGTGAGATAATAATAAAGCAGCATAGATATGACTGGGACATATATTTGTGATTTCAAATGTTCTGATAACTGTTTTTCAATATAATTGGTTTCCTTTGCAATTCAATGTGTTTTATTTCGCATTTAAATACATCATCCTGAGAAGGGACCTCTCGGCTTCCCCAGATGGTGGAAGATGTTTCTAGAACAGAAACAGTGAAGGACCCCAGGCCAGAAGCACCAGAACAAGGGGAGATGCGGCTCAGTGGAGCCATGAGGGGCATCTCAAGCTTGTAGCACTTAAGAACTGATGCCTACATGCCAGGGGCCCCTTCACCAGCCCCCTGGGCACCACGCCTGAGGAATCACCAGAAGATAAAAACAGCCCAACCACCAGTCCAAGGGGACTCCCAGCTGAGGGCTCTAAGGGGGAGTTTGTCACCTACAATCCCAGGGCAGCCGGCCTCAGGGATGGATGGCCAGTCATTGGCTCTCCAAACTGTCAGGGGTGGCGCTGTGAGCAGCTGAGCTCTGAGCACCTTCTTCCTGGTCACTTCTAAGCACCTGGAAGAGCCTGTCCTGCCTCCACCCGCAGGCCTTCTGGGGACTGGAGGTCACTCCCAGGGTCCTTTTTGCTTTTGTGATTAGATGGCCCCTCCACTCTAGGCGAAGTTGCTCAGTGGTTAGAGCAGCCGTGGGCAAACTGCGGCCCACGGGCCAGATCCGGCCCGTTTGAAATGAATAAAACTAAAAAAAAAAAAAAAAGACCGTACCCTTTTATGTAATGATGTTTACTTTGAATTTATATTAGTTCACACAAACACTCCATCCATGCTTTTTTTCAGGCCCTCCGGTCCAGTTTAAGAACCCATTGTGGCCCTCGAGTCAAAAAGTTTGCCCACCCCTGAGTTAGAGCATTGGCCCATGCACCGAAGGGTCACGCGTTTGATTCCTGGTCAAAGGCTTGCACCTGGGTGGCAGGTTTGATCCCAAGCCCCAGTTGGGGCTCATATGGGAGGCAACCAATCAATGTGTCTCTCTCACATCAATGTTTCTCCCTCTCCCTCTTTCTCTCTCCCTTTCTCTCTCTCTTGTTCTCTTTCCCCTTCCATTCTCCCTTCAAGTCTCTAAAAAGCAATCGAAAAAATATCCTCCGGTGAGGATTAACAACAACAAAAACAAGTCCCTCTCCCACACCTGTCTTCTGGCTCATCAGGAAGGACTTACACCTCCACCCTCATTCCCTGAGTGGCTTCTCTCCTCCCACCCCCAGTGCAGGAAGAAGATGGACACACCAGGCCTGGATTCCCCAAAAATGCTGCTCCTACCCACATCCTCCCAGAATCGGGGGTCAGTGCCAGGAAGGCCTGTGCACAGTGTGTGGAATGTGGGCGTTTCTGGGCCCGGCACCCATAGACCTCATCAGGGGTTCCCGATCCTGAGAGCTAAGGTGGCTGCCAGTGGAGAGGGAGCATCGCCCCGACCGCCCCACGGCCCTGCCTTTTCCTTAGACAACCGCGTGCAGACGCCAGTGTGGGCGCCCCACTCCACCCGCCCTGCAGTCCCGCCAGGCCCCTCTTACTTGGTAGCTGTTGGGATTCTCATTTGTGTAGAGAAGAAACCTGGTTTTGATGAGCTTGGGGGGCCAGGGGAATAGCTTCAGGGGCCGCTGTAAGATTCCTGTCCATGGCTTGTCATCGGGGAAGCAGCCGAAAGGTTCATAGCAGACCTCCTTTCCTGGGGCAGAAAGAGCAGCACAGGAGACACTGTGAGTTCAGAAAAGGAGTGACCTCGCCTCAGCTACACAGGAGGCATTTAAGGGTGCAGCCCGGGGTGGCCAGGCCAATGCTGGGCTCCACCTGCTGTCAGTGCTCCCCAAATTCCACGGAGACAAGAATCGCCTGTACTCATGTCCAGCGCCTCCCTGGGTGATTCTGATTCGCAGGGAGGGAGGGGGGCACCGGGAAGTGCTTGTTTCATGCTGTTTTCACCCTGATCATCAGGCCAGAGGGGGATTGGGTGAGCTTCCTGGGAACCTTCTGCCTTAAAACTACCTCTTCCGGGAGAGCCCCAGACGGCCCTTTACATGCCATCACCCGGCATCAGGTATGATAGCGCCTGTGATTCTGTTGCGCAGAGAAGCTACTGGGTGGACCGTGATGCTGGCGCTACACCCAGCACAGCAGCTGTTCCTGGGTGCGGTCCAATCCCCTTGTCTTCATGTCACCCCTTGACGCACATTGTCCCCCAATTATTCTCTGTCATTTCAGGTTTTCCCTGTTGTTTACAGAAAAGGTACATTTCTTAAGGCCAGGGATGACGGATATTTTCATCATTCTGTATACAGTAGGTGCTCAATACATGCAACCGATAACCCAAATAACCACATCCACATCTGAGGTTCATTCCTCAAGAGTACACACAAGTATTTTCACAGAGAGTGCCCACTGAGGGCTCATGCTCAAATCCAGAGGATTTCAATGGCTCTTCTCCCTTAGGCTTCCTCCACTCCAAAACGGATGGTGCCAGAGGTTGGCTATTCACTCAAACACTGACAGTAGTCATCAGTTTTTACCACCTGAAGCAAGAGTAGACTGTTTACTCTGTGCCAGGTACCACACTAGCACTTCACCAGCATTATTCCCTTTAAGCCTCAAAATAGCCCATGAGTAAGGAATTGCTTCCAATTTACAGATGGGAAAACCAAGGCACAGAGAGACAAAGTAAGCTTCCCAAGGTCACAGCTAATGGTGGGGCCAGGATTTGAACTGGGGAAGTTTAATTGGGAATAAAGCTAGGCACTGAGGAGATGGAAAGACCCATCAGGTACAAACCCTGCCTTGAACGAGAGGAAATCTAACAGGGAAGGAATGATGATGACCTTGACTTCCTTCCAGGAAGAGGGACCAGTCCCAGACGAAGGGCTGCTGAGACTAAAGCAAGTCTTGCTTCAGGTCGTAAATGCAGGAGCTTGAAGGCCAGGGTCAGGCACCAGGGCTGTTAGGTGGCTAGTGAGTGGAGGTGCTGGTGAGTGTGGTGGGACTGGTGCTCCATGAAGTTGTTTTCGGGAACCCAGTCTGTGTGGCTCAGAGGCAAGAGAGCCTGGGAGAGGTGGGGGTTGGAGTGGGGCAGTACAGGGGTGGTGGGTCTGAGAGGAAACAGGCATTCTAGGCTTGGGTGACAGTGGAAATGAAGGGAAGGGTGGAGAGACGGGGTAGGGAGTGGTACCTGAGTGTGGACAAGTGAGTGTGAGGCGTGGTGGGAGGCCGTGGTGGATCTGCCTGCAAATTGGAAGGGGCCGGTGGGGATATGGGCAGTGTGGGGATCAGAGGCTGGGCAAAGGGGAAGCCACAGGAATAGGGGGAGGAGGGCGCTGGGAGTGACCTCTGTGGGACGCCCACATTTAGGGCAGGAGGAGGTAGAGGAGGAGCAAAGGAGACCAAGAGGGGCCAGAAAGGCCTGAGGAGCAGCCAGACCCGGGTGGGCTCTGCTCTCTGGAGTCAGGTCCTGCTGCGTGGCCAAGATGGAAGGGAGGCCAAGAGTGGGCTGGGCAAGGTGAGGAGGAAAGGAGGACTCCTGGTCCAGAAGGAAGCCCAGCAGAAGGGAGGCCAGAGGAAAGGCTCAGATTGGAGCTGGAGAGACAGAGGTGGCAACAGTGAGAGGAGTGATGGGGATGGAGGTACAGTTCTCCGCGGGACACATCCATGTAGCTTAGGCTTCAGACATGCACTTGTCCACGGAAGGGACTGAGGGTTTTAAAGGACTGTGGAGAGCACCCTCCCTCAACTCCGCTGCCCAACAGCCTACCACTAGGGTCACCCCATCACAGCCAGTTGCTGGAGGAAAAGGGCAGATGGGTCCCCATGGTCATCAGTTTCCAAGATGTTGCCCAGTGTTTGCTACAGCATCAACACTTGGCAAAAGGTGGCAATTGTTGTTTTTGAAATAAAGATAATGCTGTTCATTATGATGATAATGATGATGAGACCTCTAGCTGCCTCACCCAGAGGCCAGCCCAGGCACAGTCCCTTCCTCCCCACGGGGATGGGACAGCACCCTCACCTCTGACGGTGGCCAGCAGGAGGAGGCCGACGATCCAGGAGGGCAGCATCTACATGGATGAAAACACAGACAGTGGGGACCATCGCCCAACCCAGACAGGGCAGGGGGCCTCGAGCCCAGGGAAGCCCAGTGCCTGGGTCCCATCAGGCGTCCCTCCAGGCGGGACCCTGAGGCTGAGGACTCCCCACACAGAGAGAGGGCAGCACCTCTGTGGAAACCGGATGCAGGATCCTCCCAGGTCAGTGGCTGCTCCCTCTGGGCCATGTCCCTCCTGCTTCCCAACCCTGCCAAGCGCCCTCCCGGACAGAGCCATGACTTACTGTGAGACACCTGTGTTCCACTCAGCCTTGGGGTGTCTGTGGCCTTTTATAGCCAGGCTTTATCCTTTGGACTCTTTAGAGGAAAGGACAGGAAGATGGATAAGAGTGCTTTGCACCGAGATTATCATAAACACATACAGTCAGCTGAGCAGGGATCAGAGCTTTTTAAAGTGAGATCACAGGGGGGAAAACAGACTTTGGGGACAGATGTTATATTGGAAATCATCGAGCTAAACAGAGGATGCCTTAATCAGTAAGCCAAATTTGGAGTCTTTATTACACCGGCGGTCTAAGATGAGTTATCTCCAGAGTCTGAGCAAACTAATATGGAGGAAGATTTCTCTTTATACCTTCCCAGTTCCTTTGTCTCCTAAATATGAGGTTTCCGGAACTTTTGCCGGCTTTACAAAGAGCCCTATGTAGTGGGAGATATTTTGCAGGAAGCTTGTAGCCTTGAGCACAGTACCATTTAGATAACTCAAACACACCTGGCATGGCAGTAACCAGGGATGGCAGCAGAGCGGATTGCAAGGCCAGGTAATTGAGCTTCTTTTCCCTATTATTCGAGCAAGCTTGTTTACAGAACCAAGAATAGCAGAGTTAATTCATAGAACAAAGGACCATCTATCTTTAGTGGACAATTTCAAATAGCAGTTTTTGCAACATGGAGGTGATGCGAGCAAGATGGAGTGCCTGTGCTTCACAGGAAGAGACCCCATTAATCTGAATCTACAGGTTCAGCTGCCAAAAGATTGTGTTTCCGAGGTGAGAAGAGGGAACACCAGCCTCCTGTTCAAAATCCCTTTGGAAACAGGAGCCCAAGCCTGTCTTGGTGCCTGTAGGTATGGGCAGGAATGGGATCTGCAGGTTTGCTGTTCCCGGGAGGCACCTGGGTATGAGGACACCTGTCTCCTCATCTCCGGGTATGGGCTGGGTGGAGAGCCGCCTCCAAAGGACCTGGACAGAGAACAAAAGCAAAGGCAACCCTTTGTTGTGCAAGAAAGAGTGAAACAAACACTGTTTACAGAGATAGCTTTGTTTGGAAACCATATAGTCTATTTTCAATGAATTTCTGAGCTGCATGGACTGTATATTGACCTGGAGATAAAGTGAAGGTTACCTGGCCTGTCTCTTCCAGGATCAAGGATCAAGCCCGCAACCTGGGCATGTGCCCTGACATGGAATTGAATAGTGACCTCCTGGTTCATAGGTCTACGCTCAGCCACTGAGACATACCGGTGGGCAGAGTTTCTCTCTCTTGCTCACTGAATTCCAGGTGCATTGGCCTGAAAATTTTTGAAAGTGCCCACTCTGGGGTCTTTGCATATTCTGTTTCCTCTTCCCAAAACATACCATCCCCACTCACTTCTGACCTAAGTCAAAGTGTCCCCTGTCCTACAAGAAGCCTTCCTCACTGCCCAGAGTGGGACCAGGTCTTCCTTTACATTCTAATCATGTTCCCATTTACCTTCCATGGAACATATCTCAGCTGGCAATCGTATTTCAGTGCCTGTTTGTTTAGACCTTGCCTTGGTGGGAGGGTCGCGGTGTGGGTGGACATTTCTGTGTGGCCAGAGCCTAGCACAGCCCCTGGCAGATACCTTGATCACCATTGGATCAGGCATTGCTGGAGGAAAGGATGGGACCATGGAAGCTAATGACTCATGGGCTGGTGAGCTTGGTAACTTCTAGATCTCTCCTGCCTCCCCCTCCTGCCCTGTGGCCAGGAGGAATCTTCTATGGCCTCCATTGGCCTTGCCCTTGGCCCTCTAGTTGGGTTCAGCCAATGGGAGGCGCCTCAGGGAGATCAGAGTGGGGGAGGAAGGGTTAGAGTATTTCTACCCAGGCTCCCTCCCATCTGTGCTGGCATTGAGCAACGTTGCACTTCTCTCCTGAGGACTGAAGCTCCTCTCAAGCAGCTCCCTCCCATGGCCCCAGCTCCTTCCATGTTCCTAGGACAGCTCCTTCCCTCCCTCCAGGCTTCAGGCCACCAGGATGTCAGAGCTTCCAGCTGCTGCTGAGCCCTGTCCACCTTTGCGACTAGTCCCTTTGATATGCCCTTTGAGTGGGCCATCTCTTTGCCTCTGGGGTCCCTCACAGGTGCAGCTGGACACTGGATCATGTTCCCATTGGCTCACCCCAACGCGGGAGGATGTGGGTCAGAGGCCTGGGGTCCATCTGAGGGGATTAGCTAGGCTTTGGGTACGTTCCTTTCCTCACTCCATAACGAGGATCTCGCTCCTTATCAGGGAAGGGTTCAGAGTTGTGTAGTTCTTGAGTTTCTGGTTTTGCAGCCCACACTACACTGAGTGGCCAGATTATTATGCCCACCCCATCAGTACAACGAAGTGAATTAGTTCTACAAATAATAATAAAACCTTGAGAGTATTTGCTTAGGAAGTTTTCAATATTCAGTATTTTTGGAAGTGTCAATGAAGGACCGATGGGTTGGTCATAATCATCTGTCTGGTCAGTGCAGTAGCAGCCAACCTCTTCTGTGATTTCGTTGTAGTTTTTGCCAAAGGTTTAGCACATTATCTTCAAAGAGTCAGTGGGTCCCATCACCCATGCCCTCCTGGTTCCCGCCACAGATTAGTCCAGGAATCAGGGAACTGCTAGCCTGAGTCGCATTTCATCTGGTCAACACCCACCAGCTCCTGCTGGGGTCCTCCCAGGGCAGGGATGTTCACCAGGCTCCTGGACCCCCGTGTCCCCTGAGTGGAAACCAGGAGTCAAATCTTCAATGAGAAAAAAAAGAACTTTGATGAGAAAAAGAAGTTATATCTAGGTGTTCACTGAGTGAAACGTGGGCTTGCTTTCATGAATGTAGGGAACACACCACAGCCATATCTGTCACCTTAGACCAGTAGAAATCCGCACCTCCTCACACTCATGACATTCGTTACAAACAGCTGGAGATGATGGTACTGCGATCACTACTCTACCATGATTACGATTCTTAGCACCACCACACTGTCTGACATGCTGCTGTTCAATACAGGCCTAAAGGAACATGCTATTGCACAAATGGATTCTTTTTACTATTTGGATACTATTTCAATATAATTCATTTCCTCTGTAAGCTCCTGTATTTTATTTTACATTTAAAAACATTATTCTGAGAAGAGGCCCACATTTTCTCCAGGCAGCCAGGCGGACCCTGGTACAGAAATGGTTAAGACCCTTGTCCAGGGAAACAACCAAGGAGGAGTGTAAAGAGTGAGTGTCATACAAGCCAGAACAACCGCCCAAACCCCACAGGACCTGGGATTGCAGTCTATCTGATTGTTTAAAACAGTGTGGTAGAAAAATGCTGCTGTGGAAAACATGATACAGTACAGGCAAAACACAGGCATAATAACAGAAAACCCATGTGTGTACTCACACACAAATCCTATTTTTTTGTGTTTCTTTTTGAAAAGGGTGTGTAGAGGGAGCTAAACCATAATGCCAACAATGGTTATTTAGATGATGGTGCTATTGGTCATTTTTATTTTCTTATTTGTGCCCCCCACCACCCCAATTTTCCACAGGCAAAAGCTATCATTAATATAATCAGGAAGAACTGTTATCTTAAGTCCTTATTTGAGCCTGACTGGTATATCTCAGTGGTTGAGCATGAACCTATGAACCAGGAGGTCATAGTTTGATTTCTGGTCAGAGCATATGTGTAGGTTGCGGGCTCCAGCCCTACTAGAGGGCGTGCAGGAAGCAGCCAATAAATGATTCTCTCCCTTTCCCTTACTCTCTGAAATCAATAAAAATATTTTTTTAAAACGAATCCTTATTTGGATTGATTAGGAGATATTTTAATCTTTTAGATATTGTGCCTTTGCAGAAAAAAAGTCACATCTCAACACAAGGTAGCTGGCACTCTCTTCAAAGGGCGAGGGCAAGGCTCAGCGAGTAGTTGGGATATTTTCCAGTTTTCCAGAAGCCCTGGGAGCGTGACCCCACAAAGTCCCAGAAGAGAAACCAGGAGACAGACCCCTCACCTGCCTGGGCGGGAAGAGTGAGCCTGCTGTCCGGCCCCTCAGACACGCACCACGGGAGGTGTAGCTGGTTGGTCCCCCCTCCCGAACCACAGAGTTTGGGGATCACTGCTCTGGGCTCCAGCGTACTGAGATCTTTGCCCTTGAAATTAAGGGGATCCAAGACCAAAGTGGTTCCTCAAAACTGCCCTCGTGTTAACCTCATCCACGGGATCACATCATGCATCAAAATTTAAGCTCCAACTAATTCATCTGATACAAATCTTTACAAAATGGCTCCTGGCCCGGCAGGTGTGGCTCATTTGGTTGAGTGTCATCCCCTGCACCAAGAGGTCTCCGGTTCAATTCCTGCTCAGGGCACATGCCCAGCTTGCAGGCTCAACCCCCAGTAGGGGATGTGTAGGAGGCAGGCTATTGGTGTTGCTATCTCTCTCTCCCCCCCTCTCCCTTCCTCTCTATCTAAACTAATCAATAACATATTTTAAAAAATAATAAATAACAAAATAAAAAATGGCTCCTGTAAAACACAAGAAAACAACCACCCAATGAAGTTACCAAAGTTGAATAAAGGCGATTTAAAAAATTGATTAGTAGTATCTAATTCTTCTACAACTTCAAGATTAAGATCACCAGGTTCAATGTGCAAATCTGTAACTCCTTTTGTTGAAGCCGTTCTGCATGGCGATTCTTTCCTTAATCTTTATCCTTTTTATTTCCCGTAGTGGCTAGGGCCTAGTCTATAATTGCCAGAGCATTGTCTGTCAGGGCTGGTAGAGAGATGATTTTAGTGCCCGGCAAATTGTCATGATTACTACAGGCTGCTGCATTCTTAATGAGCTCATTCCTGCCCTGAAGACAATGGCATTACCTGACCAGACAAAATTCCCTGGACTGGGGGAGCTGAAGAATCGGAGGGTGCGGACTTGCATGGTTTCTTTTGATATCAGGGCCTCCTGTCAGGATAGTCTGACTTCCATGGCAATTAAAACGATCCGTTGGGGTCACCTCTTTCTTCTGGGGTGAAAACTGACAGTTGTCATGGAGGCCGGATGTGGGAGGGGATGCACTGTTTTGGGTCCTCACAACCCCTCCTGGAGTGGTGACTGGCTGGTTCTAAACAGGCTCTCACCCATGGCTGTCACTTCGCTCTAGCACCATGGTTTCTACATGGAATCAGTTCAAGAAAGAAGGGAGCACAAGCAGGAAACACAAAGGTATAATGAATGTGACAGAGCCAGTCCAATGGAGGGAGGATGCTGAGAGCTGGGCTTTGGTGTCATCATGTCGGTGTGTGCCACATACCTGCTAATTGTCCTTGATGTAAAACTTAGGCACCCTAAGCCTTAGTTTTCAGTTATAAAATGAGAATACCTTCCTCATGAGGTTGTTTGGGGGGATTAAATGGGGGCAATATTCACAAAGGGTGTGGCCTACTCTTTGGGATATTTTCAGTTTTCCAGAAACATTACCTCCATATGTATATTTTTTATTGCTTTCAGAGAGGAAAGGAGAGGGAGAGAGAGATAGCGAAACATCCACACCCCACAGTGGGGATCGAGCCGGAAACCTGAGCATGTGTCCTTGTGTTGCATGCCCCCTAAAGAGAGCTTTACCAAGTTCATTTCCTGGGCTTGCAAATGAAGCTGCTTTTGGAAATTTGATTTTGTTGTTCTGAAGATCATTTTGGCTTTGTGAATAGCACAAGCTCCATTCCTGATCAGCCTCAAACAAAAACAGAGCATTAAAGTGTTTAAGGTTCAATCAAAGGCTTGCTGGGAGGGCACCATATTAAAATCACAGAAAAATCAATTCAATTTTTATTTTGAACGTGATTTGTCACTAATAGTGTTCTGATAGATAACACTGATGATACGGTAGCAGATGTAATTTCTATATATGAGCTCTACGTCTTTGTCAGAGTCATCATTAAGGAATTTGGCACGTATGCAGAACAATAAACGTCAACTGAAATATACACCAGCTACGTATAGATGGGCAGCTGAAGTGCGAGATGCTGGCACACGCTATACTTAGAAGTAATAAGATGTGGTCCCAAGTAGCTTGCGTTTTCAAACAAGAACTTTCTTTATGTTGTCATTGAAAACTTCTCATATTCCTGAAGGTCAGGAATGAATGGCACTATTAGCATTTAAAGCTAGGAAAAGGAAAAGTAATTTGATGTTCATTTACCATAACATTCTATGAAATAGCTTTGTAAAGCAGTCATTATTTTTCCCGACGGGAGGCTGGGAAGGCAGGGAGATGCCTGGTTTTCCACTGAGGGCTTTGTATCCCACCCTTATCACTGCTAACCTCCGACTAGTGGGGGACTGAGGAACGATGGGGTTTGTGGGGGGACAGGCACAGGCAGGTGCTGCCCTGGTCCTGGGAGCACAGGTAGAAAGAGAGGCAGCTGGGAATCAAGGCCAGCTCCGCCCCCTTGTGGAGCCCCATATCACACTCTGAGAATGAGTAAGCCTTAAGATTAGCAAGTGCCATTTAGACTCTTAGAAGGGGACACACGTTGGTTCTCAACCCTGGCTGTACATGTCCCACAGATTTTTAAAAAATACTGGTGCTGGGCCCCACCCCAGAAATTCCTACTGGTCCCGGGGACGGCCTGGGCATGGGGTTTCCTTTGAAAGCTCCCCAGTCAACTCTATTATGCAGCGAGGGCGAGAACCTCTGTTCTCTAAGTTGCCCCCCAACTAGGGATCAAGTCTGCAACCTGGGCATGTGCCCTGATGAGGACTGGAACTGGTGACCTCGTGGTTCCTGGGTCAACCCTCAAGCACTGAGGCACACAGGCAATGTTGTTGAGGCCTAGGCAGTCTCAAAGATCTCAGACAAGGACCTATTTCACTGCAGCAGACCAAGGTTTTGAATGCTGGACAGTGCTTCCGGAAAGAGAATTTTAGGAAACACAAAGAGGAAGGAAGCCCACTCTCTATCCTGCTAGGAAGTAGAGAGGCGCCCCCTAAAGGGAAGGGAGAGCTCCTTCTGCCTCATTCTCAGGACCTTGGGGTGTCACCTTGTTCCCTTTGAGTGCCCACCACACCTGTCACACAGCCTTTCAGGGAATTGCTAAATGAAGCCATTTCTTAATGCTAAGAATTAAATGCTGATGCTCTCACTCCTGCTCAACAGGCGAACTCTGCTCCACCTTCCCCGGCCCTGAAAGTGACACCCTCCACCTCGCCAGCCTATCCAACTCCCCAGATTCCGAGGAGCAAGTGGGCAGGTGGGCCGGGGGTCAGTGGGAGGCCAGGGGTTAGGGCAGAGGCCAGGCTAGAAGGCCCACACGCCACACACATCACAGAAGGATGTTAGATGCATGCATATTTGCAATTAGAAAAGTTTGGAGACCATTTCTATGCCCATCAGCAGGGACGAGCACACCACATCCATCCCTTGGTGGCATCTGTGAAGCCCCATGAAGATTAAAGGGTCTCTTTCTATACTATCTATAATAATAAAAGCATAATATGCTAATTAGATCAGAAGTCATTCCGGATGACCTTCCGGATGAAGCTGGGGCTGCAAGGGAAGCCTGGGTCCTGGGTGCCTGCTGGTGGATGGAGGGTAGCCTGGGTCCAAGGTGCCAGAGGGAAGCCAGAGCCAACAGCCGGGGGAAGGAAGGCCTACTCTTGCAAGAATTCCATGTTTTAGGCCTCTAGTTAGACCATAATTTCCAAACTATTTTTATAGTGTAAAAAGAAAGGTAAGAAGGGTGTTTTGTAGGCTACCAGCTGTGGAAGTGGGGCTGGGGTATATGAGATAGGTGCACACATATTGCTGGAAAAACCTCAAGTTGTTCCTGGGAGAGGAACTGGGGGCCTGGGGGCAAGACTGGAAGAAGTACCTTGTGTAAGAATACTCCCTGGCTCATTTGCATTTGGTGCCATGTGCAAATTCACATTTTTAAGGCCCTCACCCTCCATTGGCTCAGAGGTAAGCATGCCACCAAGGCTGCCCATCAATGGGGTCAGCTCCCTCCCACTAGGACAGTGATGGCGAACCTATGACACACATGTCAGAGGTGACACGTGAACTCATTTTTTGGTTGATTTTTCTTTGTTAAATGGCATTTAAATATATAATAAATATAAAAATATAAGTGTTTTTTTTACTATGGTTGCAAATATCAAACAATTTCTATATGTGACACGGCATCAGAGTTAAGTTAGGGTTTTTCAAAATGCTGACACGCCGCGCTCAAAAGGTTCGCCATCACTGCCCTAGGATGTTAAAATCTGGGCAGGCAGCACGTGGAAGTAATGATGAGCTTTTCAAATAGGACAGAACTTCATGGTCTACATTAGAACTGGCCACACAGGTGCCCTGAGAAAGATGGTGGCAAAGGACTGCGGGTGGGAGGTTTCAGACATAACCTGCAGCCAACTTGGCTCCACCATTTTGCTGTTGTTATTAATCCTCATCTGAGGACATTTTTTCCTGTGATTTTTAGAGAGAGTGGAAGGGAGAGAGGGAAGGAGAGAGAGAGAAAAACATCTATATGAGAGAGACGCATTGATGGTTGCCTCACGTAAGCACCCCAACCAGGGCCAGGGATGGAACCCGCTACCCTTGTATGTGCCCTTAACCAGGAATAAAACCTGAGACCCTTTGGTGCTCTAACCACTGAGAAACTGGCCAGGGCCTGGGCTCTAGTCTGAAAAATCATTTCCAAAACGTGACCCCAGAACCCAGAGGATGGCAAACTAACACCTCAATGTCAACCTGAGGGCATTAAACATTTATTACCACAAAGATACAAGAGAGCACCACATTTTTTTCTTTAAATATACTTTATTGATTTTTTGCAGAATGGAAGGGAGAGGGATAGGGAGTCAGAAACATTGATCATCTGCCTCCTGCTACTGGGGATGTGCCCACAACCAACTACTGGGGATGTGCCCACAACCAAGGTACATGCCCTTGACCGGAATCGAACCTGGGACCCTTCAGGATGCAGGCCGACACTCTATCCACTGAGCCAAACCGGTGAGGGCCAGAGCACCACATTTTTAACAAGGGTAAAGGGTCTGTAACCTTTTATGTTTCACAGTCTTGCGACTGCAAAAATTATACCTGCGGAGGAGAACATGTTCAGTGTGAGGCTTGGCAGCTTGTGAAAATGTCACCTCAGGTGAGTAAACAGCATTTAGCCAAACCCTGGAATTCAGGCCTTTTTGCCTGAAAGGCTCATCTGCACAATGCAGAGTCCAGGTGGTTCTTACTAAGCAAAATCACTTAAAGAATACCCTCTCTTCCTATGGCCTTTTAACAAGCTAAAAGTGAATCAGCTATGTCAGACCACACATTTTATTCAAAACCTGTGGCTTTGGGTGGGACTGGCATTGAATTTGGGGACTGAGATGCCCCCACCTGCCTAGAGGGGACTTTCCCTAGAGTTCAGAACCTGGAGGGTTCTTCATGCATTGCTTCTGGGAATGGAAAATGTGGCAGCCACTTTGGGAAACAGTCTGGCAGTTCTTCTAAAGGTTAAACATAGTAGTTACCACATAACCTAGCAATTCTGCTCCTAGGTATGTACCCAAGAGGAATGAAAACATATTTCCACACAAAAACTTGTACATAAATGTTCACAGCAGCATTATTCATAATAGCCCCAAAGTGGTAACATCCCTGATGTCCATCAACTGCTAAATGGATAAATAAAAGGTGGTATATCCTTATAACAGAATATTATTTGGCAGTAAAAAGGAATAAAGTACTGATACATGTTACAACATGGATGAACCTTAAACATGGTATGCTTTGTGAAAAAAGCCAGTCACAAAGGACTATATATATTGTGTGACTCCATTTATATGAAATGTCCAGAATAGGAACATCTATCCAAATAGAAATCAGGTTGCCCAGGGCTGGAGAAAAGGGTTGGGAGGTTATGGGATGATGGCTGATAGGTGTGGGTTTTTTGGGAAGGGTGATGAAATGTTCTAAAATTGACCTTGGAAATGATTCCACAACTCTGCACATATACTGAAAATCACTGAAGTATACACTTTAAATGGGTGAACACAGGCTATGAAAATTGTATCTCCATAGAGATGTTGGGGGGGAAAGACCATGGAGGGATGTCACTCCTGAAGAGGGTGAAGCCCACCAAGCTGGGGCAACAACCCAGCCATGAGATGCAGGACACCTGGCCTCCTCCTTTTCCTGTGGGCGTCTTTGGCTAAAGACGAGCCTCCCTCAGGACCCAGCTTCAGAATGTGGCTCCTTGCGAGGAAGCCCTTATATGGGGTGAGATGTATTGGCATTTGGAATATATAGGGGTGAGCTGTCCCGTATTTGGAAACAAAATCTACCCTCACCTCCACCTAAATGCTGTGAAACCCAGACAGTTCCACAATGCATTCCCCACCCAGGGTTTACAGAACCTTAGCTCCGCCTGCTGTGTGAGCTGGGCGGGCACAGTGGAACAAGGGCTGGATTGGAGGTCAGAGGCCTGGGGTCCAAGTTCTGGTCGTGCCTCAGGCTCAAGCTCTGCTCTTGAATAAACAAATTACTGGCACAGCCCCAGTGACCTCTGACCCTTCCAGCACCATGCCCAGGAATCAGGCCTATGACCATGTACTGTCAGCACAGCTAAGTCATGCAGCTGAGCAAGGTCTTCGTATGTGTTTTTGAAAATAGTTTGCAAATACTCTTCCCTCTGGCTTTCCTGGGTGGCCTTAGACAAGTTATCTGACTCTGCGAACTCCACTCTTCTCATCTTAACATAAGAGCAGTTGAGAGGTGATTGAGTTTCCTTCAGACGCTGACATCTGTTGTTTTGTATCATCCTCTATTAAGGTAGCCTTCTTGCCATATTGTAAACACTGTTATGATCTCTCCCTAATCTCACCAAGTAAGATTTCATCCTCTCAGCAAGAGAAGAGCTTGCCACTGTGAGCTAGATCCTCACACAGTCTGTATTCCTCTCAGGCCACAGTCTCCAAACAAAACAATTTGTATGAATAAATGCACCCAACGGAAATAAACCCAAGATTTCCTACAGCTACTGCCCAGGTGCATTCCTTCTTGTTTGAGATAAAACGGAGTCTCCAATTGGCCTGTTTCTTGAACCTATGCCTTACAATTGATGTCTTGCTCCGGCCAAGTTGAATTTGGCTTAAGGAAAATCATGATTGATTTTTCTAAGTAAATCAGATGGGTAGATGGAAAGATGCAGAGTTGAGAGGAATAGTTGGGTAGATGAATGGCTGCATGGATAAGTGGATAGGTCAGTGGTTAAGTGGATGGAGAGAAAGGGATGAAGGAATGGGTGGGTAGAAGGATATGTAGGTGGATGGGTGGGTGATTGAATGTATGCATGTATGTTTGCACAGATAGATTGATAAGGAAATACAGAAACAAGACTTAGGTGCAATGAATGATACTCACTCAGTCCCATCTTCTCCACTTTGCACTGTGATATTCAAAGCCCCCAGTTTGTACTGGAAGATATTTAGCCAATGCTTTTCCCAGAGAAACGTAACCTTCTGGATTTTTCCAACGTTGATGTCCACATCTATGTCACGCACATGTTTTGCATCTGGTTTGAGGGATCCTCTGCAAACATAGACATAAAGTGTTCTATCAGCTGGATAGATGAATACTATGGTGATAGCAACCTGTTGTTACTCCAAACAATAGCTGTTGCTGTTGGCTTTCTGCAATTCCCTTGACTGCCTCCATACACATCCAGGGCCGCTAAAACACAAACGTATCTGTGAAGAACACACCTTTAGAATAATACTGGACTCTAGATTCCCACTGTCTTGATTGGTACCTAGAGGGAAGTCAACTACTTGGGGCGGCATATTGACTCTTTAATTTCACTGCAGGACTCCTTATCTTTCTTTAAAGATTCATGTGCTCCAGCCGGGGGCATCTGTGGGCATCTCATATGTAAGATAACAAGTAGTCAAAGAACTTTAACTTAATGTGAAAATTATTATGCAAACTTAGTGCAAACACAGAATCTAATTTTACAGCACAGTTATCCAACACATTTTTACCAAGAGCCTCATATACCAACAAAAGCTAGGTGCTGAGGCTACCATCACAACAGGAAGCTAGCTTATGCTTCAGGTGGAACACAGCTCACGTGGGGGAAGGGGTGTGTGTGTGGGATGGGAAGGAGTTGCCATATAAATGTGCCTTGTCTAAGGAGAACATGATATTCATAAAACTTAAGCAGGGCCTTGTTGCTGTGGCTGAGAAATAGAATGTGGACTCATGAACCAGGAGGTCACAGTTCAATTCCTGGTCAGGGCACATGCCCAGGTTGTGGGTTTGATCCCCAGTAGGGGTTGTGCAGGAGGCACCTGATCAATGATTCTCTCTCATCATTGATGTTTGTATCTCTTCCTCTCCCTTCCTCTCTGAAATAAAATTGTAAAAATTAAAAACAACAGCAACCCCACAGCTTCAGCAGGAAGGAAGCAGTGATTGGCCATCCAGAAGGAGTCAGCCTTTAAAATCTCGAGTGCTTCCTCTCTGGGCCTCCCTCTTCTCCTATGGGGTGATTGAATTAGATGCTAAGAGACATTCTTTGACTCTGACATTCTACGATTCAAAGGTTCTGTATGGCTAGATGTATGTAGAAGTTTACATCCAATCTTGCATTAATAATCTATTAGGGAAAGTATGGTCATTTCGCTTTACTATCAGACTTACTTGAAAATTTCATATTGCTTTGAGTTTCCATTGCTTCCATATAAAGCAATCCTGAAGGACCCACTCCTTGTCTTTTTTCCAGCCAGTGTGACTGATACCCTGTATCTCCAACCTGTGCAAAGAAAAGATACTATCAGTTCAATGAACTCATCTTGTTGAAAAAAAAAATGACCCATGGGAGCATTCTTGTTCCAAGCTCTGAATCCCCCATGAGTGGGAGGTAAGGGTGAATATAACGAATGGTTTCCTTCAATGCAGGTGGGGTCCCAGGAATTCTGATGGTAGGTGGGGGTGAGGGACTCAGGGGGAAGTAAATATTGCAGCTCAGCATAATCTCTTCCCAACTAGCCAGGTATGTGTTCCGATGGATGGAGGTTGGCTGGTTACTATACCCGGGTACCCAGGTGTCCACCACGGACTGTACCAGAAAGACCACTGGGAGAGGGAGACGTCTGGGCTCCAACATTTGGATAAATCACTTACTGTTGCCTTCTTTGTTTTGATTTTTGTTATTTTCCCATGCCATGCACATATTCTCAGTGGGAAAACAACACAGATAATTATTTAAAAATGAATAAACCCTTTCTCAGCACTCTGTCCACCTGCCCTCCATCTCAGGGTCTTCCCAGTTTGGTTGTAGACTTAACCAAGCCCCGCGGGGTGATTTGCTGCCCGGGGACAATTGGCATTGTCTGGAGATGTTCTTGATTGTCCCACCCAGGGAATGGGGTGGGTGGGTGCAGGGCTCGTGGCATCTCCCTGGTAGAGGCCACGGATTTGCTAAACATACTGCAATGCACAGGACAGCCCCCCAGGAACAAGTGATCCAGTCCCGGATTCCAGTAGAGCTGAGGTTGGGATACCCTGACCTAGACCTTTCTATGAGCATTTACACACACACATATGACTGTATAAAAAGTTAGGGTTTTGCCTGTATAGTTTGGCACAATGGGTCAGTGTTGACCCATGAATGAGGAGTCATGGTTTGATTCCTGGTCATGGCACAAGCCCGAGTTTCAGGCTTGATCCCCAGTAGGAGGTGTACTGATCAATGATTCTCTCTCATCATTGATGTTATTATTTTATCCTCCCTTTCCCTTCCTCTTTGACATCAATAAAAATATATAGGCGTTTTCCCCTTCGGTAAAGAGTATGCACTGTTCTTCTCTATTCTCTCCATCCATCCAAACGCCAGACTGAGTCACCGCCCTTTCTTGTCCAGTCCTGTGCTCCATAAGGTCGGCCTCCCCAGGGGTCCTTGCCATTGGCTTTCCCTTGGGTTCTGCCCATCAGAGGCTTGCAAGGAGGCCAGTGGCAGGAGGAGGGAGATGGAGGTGCTTGCTCCCCTGCAGCCTCCTTGCTTTAGTACCAGGTTCTGGCAGTAGCTGGCTTCACTCCATTCCTGGAGCCCCACAGTCACTAGATTCTGGGCGCCTCAGTATCCCTCCTTTGATATTTCAACCCTGTCCCCACATCCAAAAGCGGGCCTTCCAATGAGGTCTCCTCGTACTACTTGAATGAGCTCTGTCTTCTGCAGAGACCCTGACTGGAACAGGATATATTCGGTGATATTTTGCTATTTCCTTTTTTACTTAATATGCCTTAGAGGTTTTCTAGATCCTTCCTTGAATGATTACATACAGGATGTGGTTGTTTAACAAGTGGTGGATATCTAGCATTCTCCCGCGTTCTTTTTGTGTTAAAATCAGTGCTGCGGTGAACATCCTTGAATACCTTCTCCTGCACACATGCAAGTGTTTTCCTAAGGTGCGTTCTGACTTAAAGGAATATGTTTGTAAGACTATATAGATACTCCCAATTGTTATTGTTTATGCTAAGTGTCGCGAATGTAACATGAAATACTGTGTGTAAACAGTGTTTTGTGAAGTGCTGCATAAATGTTTTTCAATGTAAATCTCTCTTGGAAAATACATGCTCTTCTGTTTAGCCATCATGTAATATTAATTATAACAAACAAATCTTGATGCTTTTACTATCTTTTTTTATGTGAGAAGCTGGGCAAAATAACACCAAAACCACATCATGCTCACGTGTGTGTAAACAGGGGGACTAGCATGGTGGGTAATCACGGGGTGCCTTTGCCCCATCTTGCCTTCTTCTGTTCATGGATCCGTCCTTCCTGCCACAGGGTTGGGTGGACATGTGACCAGCCAGGGCCATTCACGGTCGATCTACTCCATGGTCAGGATTATTGGTTAAAGGGGTGAACGTGAGAGGCAAGACACATGCCATTCTACCGTCCTTCCATTATCATTTAAGCTGGCTGGTGTTGAGTTTCTATCCATTGCTACCAAGTGTCCTAACTAAGATGGTTGATATACCTTTTAAAATCATTTGCAGCTTTTAAATGGGTACAATGGAAACTTACGAGCAAAGTTACCACTGGCTCCTGTGTTCAGGAAAAACGTTTGTCCCACGGCGCTGGTGTTGCCCTGATATTGGTCAGCATAGTGCCCCATTTTGGGGCATCCTGTGACTGGACAAGGAAAACAGCCATTCTAGTGGAAAAACAAAAATTTGTGTGTGAGTGGTAGGCCTTTCACTCATTCACTCACTCTATTGATCAATTCATCTTACCATCCATGCATCCATCCCTCCCTCCCTCCCTCCTTCAATCATCCACTCATCCATCTAATCATCTTTCTATTCATCTGTCCATCTACTCTCCATCCATTCATTAATGCATTCATCTCACCCATGCCGTCCAGGCATCCTTTGAGAATTTTTCAGAATGAAAAGTTGGGGATCTAGGGAAGGCCCCCCCCCCATCAGGTCTGGGCCATGCACCGCCTGCCCACCCCGCTCCCCGGAGGAAGAAGGCTCTGCGAGGTTCAGCATTACCAGCACCTCCTCTTACTAGTCGTGGAGTTACATCTCTGCTCTGTTCCAAGCCACAGGGACAAAACCAACAACAGCAGAGCCACCCCACCCTCCCCAGGCCCCTGGGGAGACCCACCTTCTGAAACTCCTCGTAGGAGGCACACGGGTAGCCCAGGAAGCCATCGGGGTTGAGGATGCTGCTGGCGTAGTACTTGTAGCTTCTCAGGTGATTGCAGGCTGCAAAGTCTCGGGTTCCTGAGGAAGCAAAAGCCCCTGGAGCTCACAGGAGACTCTCACTTTTGGAGCTTAAAAGTTTTGATCTGAATAAGGAGGCACCTCCTCATTTCATAAAGGGTTGTCAGCATTCCCGAATACCTCGGTCACAATTCCAAGTTCCTATCATTGACTTTGACATACTTTGGGGCAAATAGTTAATGATCAACATTTACAGCACATAGAGGTGGTATCTGGGGGCTTCTTTAGTCATGGGGTTTGGCTCTGGTCGCTTTCCTCTGCCCACCACGTGCCTGTGTGCTGAGCAGGGCTTGCTCGGGGCTGGGCATGTGCTGGGGAGGGATGAGTTCTAACAAGGACGTGTGTTCTATCCTGCAGGGGCCAATCATCTGCCAGAAGTGAAGGATGAGGGCTGGGGGCTTAGGAGAGAGTGAGAAAAATATATACAGAAAGGAGAGACAGAGAGAGAGAGAGAGGTTTCCGGGAAGAGAGAGAGGGAGAGAGAGGGGCAATAGCTTTCCAAGGGAATCTTACACTGTCAGCCAGTTGTTGAATGTTAAGGCCCAGATGCTTGGTCTTCTGATTTTTCATGAGAAACCTGCATCTTGACTTTGACATGATAATGTTTCATGCTTACATGACAGCAGTGCATTCCCTCTTTAAAACCAGTCCCTGTGAAGGCCGACCACAGGCTGCTGTGGCAGGGCTGGGCCAGAGGGCCCCAGTTTGAGAACCAGAAACCATACCTGCAGGGCCTGTCCCAGGAATGCAGCTTTTCTGTGCCCATGGCCCCAGGCTGAGAAATTCCTCCTCCTTGGAAAGCCTGAGGTCAAAGCAGTGGAGACCAAGGTCCCCTGGGGCCTAGACCACTGTGTCACTGCATTTTATCTACCACCCTTTTCTTTAAACTCAAGTCCTCTAATTTGAATAATTGTGAGGGGTTTTTTTGTTTTTGTTTTTTTTCATTTCTCCAGCTCCTCGGTACAAAACCTCCCATGGCGTGATGCACAGTGACCCAGACATACCTGGGGACCACTTCTGGGAGGTCTGGGGTCCTCTTTGTGCTGGTGGATTAGCTCTGCCGGCCCCAAGGCCCAGCAACTCCCGCAACAGCACTCATCACCAGGCAACACAACCTATTTCCACCTTAATTGTTTCTTTCATCCAGAATTGCTGCCCAGGGATCCATAATAGAGGGGCTAGTGGATTTAATTGTTCCTCCAGCCCAGCGCCTGGGTGACTGGGAGCCCACACAATAGACACACATCCTGTGGGCTTGTTCACTCTGAATTGCCTCTTTAATTAAAGCTGGGCTCCTTGCTATTATGTGGGCCCTGCTGGTGGCTTCTGGGAGGGGCAGCCTCATTGTGACTCAGAGTTCCTTCAGCTGGGTCTTCCCTGGAGTTACCTGGTGCTGGGCAGAGAGCTCAAAGGCTCCATTGGCTGACGGTGGATGTGGGCTACTGCTTTATCCACTCTATTCGTTCACATTAAGCACATGGAATATTCAATACCACAGAAGCCTCTCTGCTCAGTGGAGTAGACTGTACTGAGCGCCTGCTCTGGGACAGCCCTGAGCAGGGTACTGGGGTGTCTGGGATGCCCAGGAAACTCCCAGCGGAGACAAATAAACACTAAAATGAAATGATGGCTGACTCAAAGCCTCCATGTGCAGGGGGAGATGAAGCCTGGTCTCCAGGGAGAGGCAACAGGAGAAGAGCAGAGGCCAGACAAGGACAGGTGATGGAGGTGGTGCTGTAAGTCACCTAATTATAGGGGGACTGAGCCTGTCTCTCACGTAAACACAGACCTCATGCGGACAAAAAAGGTGCCACATACTAAACCTGACAAACTCAGGGGAGGCCTGCATGGTGGCCTTACAAACTCAGAGGCTGAAAGTAACCACCCGAACATAAAAAATCCTAATTAAAAGCTGGTCATGGAGGGTAGTCCTGTCCCAGGCCTGTGGCTTCCTTGACAAAGGTCAATCTTTTTTTTTTTTAATCCTTACCTGAGGATATGTTTATTAATTTTAGAGAAAGAGGAAAGGAGAGAGAGAAACATTGACGTGAGAGAGAAATATCAATCAGTTGCCTCCCGTATGCGCCCTGACCAGAAATCAAACCCAAAACCATTTTGGTATATAGAACAAAGCTCCAACCAACTGAGCCATCTGGCCAGGGTGACAAAGAAACATTTCCTTAAGTGAAACTGTTTTCTTTTTGCATCTAAGAAAACACACCTTTTACATAACAGAGTAATCTTTTCCAAATTCCTCAAGGAACCCTCTTATAAGAGCATCAGACCCTAGAACCCTTCACTGTGACCTTGTTCCCCAAATACCACCTCTATGTGCTGTCAGTGTTGATCATTAGCTATCCTGTTCCCACCAATGTAAAAGAATGTGCCCTCTATTTTACTTTTTATCCAATTCCAGAGATTTCCCTTTTTACTTTCCTCCCCCTCCCTCATCTACCACCCGTGGATTTCATGGAACCCCTATGTCTCCTCTTTTTATTCTAATGTATAAAATAAGCCGTAAAACTGCCGTTCTCCGGAGCATGTTCTCAGTCCGTTGAGATTTTGCGGCCCAGCAATTGTCATCAGTTTGGCTCCAATAAACTCATAAAAATTCTCTACAGGTTTGGACATTTCTGACATTGACACCCACAAGCCTCATCCCCCCTAGACCTCCAGGCTCCACCCGCTCCATGCACACGCTCCCCAAACCCACGGAACATGTCCCCACTCGGTCCTTTTACCAGCTCAGTCCCTTTCCCATCCTAGCACCTGCCCACAGCAAAGGGTAAGAACGTCAAAGCCCTCCAAGCCTTTGTACCTGCCCTTCTAGGAGCAAGCAGTGCAAGCAGCTGGGGTGGGGGTGGGCACAGCTAGAACTGGTGTTTGCCAATGTGCCGGTCCAGCTCAGGCCTCAGCATCCTCATGAGGGGGAACGACCCAGGCTGGGGACTCAAGGGTCCCAGGTTTTATTGGGTACGAGGTTGGGACTTTGCAGCCAGAAATTGAACTTTAATATGAGGTGGCCTTGGGCAAGTTTGATAACTGTTCAGACCCAGTTTCTTCAGCTGTAAACTGGGGATAAGCAGAGTAATTCCCTCATGGCGCTGTGACAATGCCTGGGACAGAATGAGCACGCAGTACGTGGAGGCAAATTCAGTGCTACCAGGGCCCGGCCATGCATCCAGCCTTCTCCCCAGGGAGGGCACTGCCCTCTTGCTTTGCTAATGCACGTACCTTCCCAGAGTCCATTTATATCAAAGAAGGGTGAAAGGATATTTTTGTGACATCCTGGCATTTGCTCTCCTCCGTTTGGATAGAAATCCAGATGGCCCACCTTCTGGCTCATTCCAAAACCTGAAACATCGGAAGCGGCGGTGAGCAGGGAGGGAAGAGGTCCCGAGGCCAGGTCATGGCCCCAGAGAGCATCCAACTCCTTCCGACCAGAGCGAGAGTCTTATTGGTGAACTGTCCCCTCAGCACAGCCACCCCACCGGGCTTTGTAGATCCCTCTCCAAGATGAGCCCGTAGCAAGAAAGGAAGGGGGAGTGAGCAGAGGCAGTGAGCATGCCTACATGTGCATTTGCATGTGTGTCTGTCTGTCTGTCTGTCCTGGGGAGGCTGTGAACAATACCGATATCCCCTGATACCATTATGCATCATAGACACCTATCAGGACTGGTGCAATTCCCATTCCTTTACTCATTCTGAAATTTTTGATTTCTATGTTAGAAGGTTATGTTGAGATCTCATTGTTGTATTGAGAGCCCAGCATAATGGCTGGACGCTTTGGCTTTTTAAGCACACAGACCCGTGATCACAGCCTGGTCCTATTTACATACTCCGTGATCTCAGGCAATTACTAAAGTTTTTCAAGCCTCTGTGTCCTCAGCTATGAAACAGTAATAATAATGCCCACTTTCTAGTGTTGTTACCATGATTAATGAGCAAGTATATACAAAATGTCCAATGCAGCCCATGGTAACCATCACTATTATTTAAAACATACTCTTGTTGGCATGTTTCATGAGCGGTTACATAAGGAAATATTGAGAAAAGAACATTGAGTTTATGTAATATTAACTTTTTACATAATATTATTTATTTTAAATTTTCATTTCCTTAAACTAACAACAACTCACCCATTTTATTTTAGAAGCATTAAGTAAAGGAATATAATTTGTTTCCAACAACACAAACTAGAACCAAAGTTTCCACAAAAGAAGTGAGCAAAATATTCAAACATTAACTTTGCATTTTGCAAGTATAGGTGAAGCATCCTATATAATAAAACCCGGACATGCAAATCGACCGAACAGTAGAACAATCTGTTGATATAATGCACACTGACCACAGGGGGCAGACGCTCAATGCAGGAGCTGCCCCCTGGTGGTCAGTGCGCTCCCATGGGGGGAGCACCGCTCAGCCAGAAACTAGGCTCACAGCTGCAGAGCTTGAGGGAGCCTCTCCTGCCTCCAAGGGAGGTAGCACTAAGGAGCAGGGAGCCTGGCTTCTGGCTGGTGAGCACAGCAGTGCTGGCAGAAGCCTCTCCCGCCTCTGCAGCAGCACTGAGGACCCTCAACATGTCCCCTACAAACCACCCCCCCCGCCACCAGAGCAGGAATGGATAGTGGAGCCTAGGGAAGGTCACAGGGTTTGAGGACTGACCAACAGCCTTCCATAGGCTACAAAAGTGTTTGTCTGACCTGCCTGGGTCCACAGGCTGATACCACTGGTGCTGGGCTGGCTGTTGATTTGTAGTTGGCACCCAGTTTGACTGGTTGGCATCCAAGCTATTACAGTAGTTAACCATTTTGAATACCACCCCTGGACCTACTCTTACCAGTTACAGCCCTGGTCACCAAGAAGTGGAGTGAGGCACTCACCTAGGTAAGGGACTGTGGGTGAGGTGTCTGTGTGAATCACATCCACAAACATGGCGTCCGATGGGTCCAGCCTCACCTCCTCAGGCATGCCCTGGAAGCCTGGTTCTGCCGGATCCAGTCCTGAAAGGGGGAGGTGGACAGTGACAAACCAGGTTCCAACCACTGGACCCACAAAATCCATGCGGCTTTCTGCCTGAAGCAGCGGCTGTGCCCAGCTCATCTTCAAAGAGAAGCAGAGGGTGGGAGGAGCAAGGCCCACAGTCTCAGTGACCTATATTCTAGCCCAGGTTCTGCTCAAGGTCAAAGGCATGTCTTCCCTCAGCCTCAGTTTCCTCATCTGGAAAGTGGGAATAACAGCAACCTACCTTATGGGGCTATTGTGAAAGCCCCACGCAAAGATGTAAGAGAAAGAACTTTGCAATCTGAAAAAGTCTTTGAAAACATAATCTATGAATCCCCCATCCTTCCCCCAATGCCTAGCACACAGCCCTGGGCAAAGGAGACAGCCATCACACTGTTTGCACAGTGACATACACACGGGACTCAGTGGTGTCTGTGTCTATGTCTTGTGTGCCTTCATTTGCCTAGTGATTCATTCATTCATTCTTATTATCTACCAAGTGCTTCCTGTGACAGGTCTCAGCGACTTTCATTTTCTGCCTGTAGCTGGCACAGACACGACAATTAATAATTATGGAACTGATGAATTCGTATTAAAAAACCATTTCACTGTTTAAAAATCTGCCGTACTCTCGCTATAATAATCCTAAGTCAGGAATTGAATGTGCTAGTTACATTTTTTCTTTTTTAATAAACGTGTTTTCATTTACAATCTTATATCTTTTGTAATTTACATGAAAATGTATAGGCAATTATTATTTAAATCTAAGTCTGGCAGCACCTAAAATCAGTGTCTCTGGAGGACTGTAGGGGCGCCCTTGGCCATGAGAAGTGCCTGTGTCTGGGCTTCCATTGCCCTACAGGCCCGCCCCTGTCACCCCACCCCCGCACCCCTTACCTGTGATCCTGCCCACGGAGCCCCCCAGCCTTCGGCCTGCCTCGCCAGCCGCATGCGCACCCAGGCTGTGGCCAATGATGTGCACGTTCTCCAAGCTGTAGCCCATCTTGGTCTGTGGAAGGATGGCGTAGTCAGGGACCCCAGGCCATGGTGAGGATGCCCTGGCTCAGGGAAGGGGATGGGACAGGTCTCTGCAGGAATGACCTTGCTCCAGGACCACCTAGGACAGCGTGACCGGACCCTGGGCCACCGCAGTGTCTGAGTCCCTGTGCACAGGCTGGGGGGAGAAAATCGGGGAAAGGGAGGGAAAAGGCGGTAGCGACAGTGCGGACCAGGGGCCTCTGTGTCCACTGCAGGCGGCCTGAGGAGCATGACTGGGCACTGCCTGCTCCATCCACACCCACCGCGGCCTCCCTCCCCTACCGCAGGGCCTGGGCCTGCCTGGAGAGCCTGGGTAGCTGGCCCAGCTCTGGGGTGCTCGGGAATAGACCCTTTCTGAGAAAGAAGACCCATCTTCTGGGCTGACAATTCCCAGAACAGCCTCCAAGTACGGCTTATTTCAAAAGGGGAAACCAAGGCCCAAAGTGGTTCCTTTGCCCCAGGCCACTAGGGATCTTCAGGTCACTCCAGGAGGGGAAGGCTGCAGTTTCACCTTAGGAAACGCCCCTCTGTGTGTCCAGGCTTCCAGGCCCAGCCCCTGCGCACCAGACCCCAGGCTGTCTCTGGGTGCACGGGGTCTGCCTGCCCCCTCGGGGCCCTCCCCACAGGATGGGGCTCAGGAGGATTTACCGACAGCCCTTGTATTAAGAACGCTGTCTCGGCTCCCACGACTCGAATGTTGTGGACGGCTTGGTTGTAACCAGTCCTGGACCCACGCATCCAGTCCACGCAGATGCAGTTCACCTTCTCCACCTTAAACATTCTCTGGGGAGAAAAAACAAGAGGGAGAATCCAATGTATTAACAGGCACAGGCCGCACACTCCAGAGACAGGAATTCACAGCCACCAAACATCTCATTTGTGTCAGAGTTTTCATATTCCTCCCACTTGTCCTAATCCTCACCATTTCACCAGGAACCGGTACCTGATCCCCACTTAACAGATGTGAACACTGAGGCCTGGATGGAGTAAGTACTGGCCGAAGGTCTCCCAGATGGTTATTGACACAGCCAGGCAGGAAAAGGATCGCTTACTACATCAGGGCTTAGCCCACTGTTATGGGAGGGCCAGATCCACCTGCTCATATAAATCAAGTTGTATTGGGAACAGCCACACCCCTTTGTTTACTTATTCTCTCTCCCTCTGCTTTGGAGCAACAACAGGGTTGAGTGGAAACCATATGACCTGCAAATGCTAAACCATTTACTACCCAGTCCTTGACAGGAAGTTGGCTGCCACTTGTACTAAGTTTGCTGACACTGTACTAGGTGCTGAAGCCACGGTAGAGCTGCTGTTATGTTCCCAACAATGCGTAGGTGGGAGCTAGAAGGTATTAACAGACAAGATGACATTTAGATGGAGGCAGCTACAACTCTCCCCACATGTGCATCTTTTACATTATGTGGTGTGGCCGCCGTGTGCTGCCCAAGCTCAGACTGGTCCCGTGATGAGACCAAATAACTGTCAGAAAGAGCCACTGCAGAGCCTGTGTTCATTGGAGGATGGCCTGGACTACCCCGGGGAGTGAGGCAGGGAGAAGTTGCCGGGAGGCCAGGGCCTGGGGATGGACACGTCCCCCTGACTCTCCCAGCTCCACATTCACTTGGCGTCCTTCTGGGACTTAGGTACACGTGTGAACGCCCAAACCACCAGAGGAGCAGCCCATCCTTTGGAAAAAGCTGCTCGAGGTCTCCCCCAGTGCAGACTAAGCTGAAAAGCCATGCCCCTGAGCACTTCTAAAGGACTAAATCTGAAAGACACAAGGGTTGTGGTATTTTAATAGACAAGGAGAACCTTGGCTTTGCATTCCCCACCTCTGGGATTCTACTCTGGGGCAAGTGTTGAACCTTCTCCTGCCTTAATTTCCTCATCTATAAAATGGGAACAATAACTCTACCTTTCTCACAACATTGCTGAGGAAAGGTCAAATGAGAAAAAGACTGTGAAATAATGATCACAGTGTCAGGCTCAGAGGAAGTGCTCAGAAAATGGATGTTATGAATAATAATTCATCACTAACATTCCTGATTCCTTCAGAACTGTGCCATCCAATACTGTGGCCACTGGCCCCGGGTGGCTATTTACAATGAATCAAAGTCCATAGAATTTAAAATCAAGTCTTTGGTCACACTCCCCGCATTTCAGGTGCTGGGTGAGCCCAGGGGAGCAGTGGCTCCTGGTTGGGACATGACGCCAAGGAGCCGTTCCGCCCTCACAGGGAGCTCTGTGGGACAGCAGGGTGTCAGGGGCCACGTTTACATGGGTTTCTAATGTCACACGGGGGCTTTACATAAACCACCCGAGACCAATGCCAGGGAATTTGCTGACGCCTCCGCTTCTGGGGCTTTTTGATTGGGCTCTGGGTCTCTTTGGTCTCCAGAAGAGAGGACAGGCTACAGGTCTGGGGGTCGGGAGAACTTGACAGTAGACACTCCGGAGGAACCAGGATTTCCTCAGAGTTTTGAGGAAGGAGCCTCTGTCCCTGGACGGTCTGCGTTCCCAGTCTCGGGGGCAGTGAACTGTAAAGTGTTTGAAGCTGGGTGCCGGGTGCTGGTCTCAGCGGGGAGTGGCCGGGGGCAGGGCCCTACCTGGCACATGTCCGTCAGCCATCTCTCCTCCCCCTTGTCTATGAAGCCGTGGATGATGAAGCGCGTCTTGCGGTCCAGATGGAAGTTTGAAGCATTCACAGTAGCCAGGTCCGTGGAGGAGATCCGCTGGTTAAAGTGGAAAAGGTGAATTGGGACGTTGGCCTTTCTAAGCCAATGGCCTGTGAGAGCCAGTTCCAGGGAGACTGGGTCGCGGGATCAGCTCCCACGAAGTTGGGTGGGGCTAGAACAGGAGTTCCTGCCCTGGGCTTTGAGAACAGGATTCAGAAGGTCCACGTTCATGGACTTCCTAGCATTTCTGTTAATTATGAAATTGGCAACAAGCCATGGTCATTGTAACAGCACTCTGTCACCAATGGGAGTCACAGGTATTTTCCGGTCACAGGACAGTGGTCGGAGTTGTCTTAAAAATCAGTTATTCTCATTACTATTTGTAGTGGCCGTAGTTAGACCAACCCGTGGACCATGTTATTTTGTGAGATAATAATACAGCAGCATAGATATGGCTGGGACATATATTTGCTTTTCAAATGTTCTGATAACTGTTTTTCAATATAATTGGTTTCCTTTGCAATCCAATGTGTTTTATTTCGCATTTAAATACATTCTCCTGAGAAGGGATCCCTCGGCTACCCCAGAAGGTGGAAGATGTTCCTAGAATAGAAACAGTGAAGGACCACAGGCCAGAAGCACCAAAAAGAAGGGAAATGCGGTTCAGTGCAGACATGAGGGGCACCTCAAGCTTGTAGCATTTACGACTGACGCCAACATGCCAGGGGCCCCTTCACCAGCCCCCTGAACACCACGCCTGAAGTAGGATCAGAAGATAAAAACAGCCCAACCACCAGTCTAAGGGGACTCCCAGCTGGGGGCTATAAGGGGGAGTTTGTCACCTACAATCCCACCACAGCTGGCCTCAGGGATGGATGGCCAGTCACCTGCTCTCCAAACTGTCAGGGGTGGAGCTGTGAGCAGCTGAGCTCTGAGCACATTCTTCCTGGTCACTTCTAAGCACCTGGAAGAGCCTGTCCTGCCTCCACCCGCAGGCCTTCTGGGGACTGGAGGTCACTCCCAGGGCCCTTTTTGCTTTTGTGGTTAGATGCCCCTCTCACTCTGGCTGGAGTGGTTCCGTGGTCAGAGCATTGGCCCATGCATCGAAGGGTCACGGGTTTGATTCCCGGTCAAAGGCTTGCACCTGGGTGGCAGGTGTGATCCCAAGCCCCAGTTGGGGCTCATATGGGAGGCAACCATTCAATGTGTCTCTCTCACATCAATGTTTCTCCCTCTCCCTCTCTCTCTCCCCCTTTCTCTCTCTCTTATTTTCTTTCCCCTTCCATCCTCCCTTCCCGTCTCTAAAAAGCAATGGAAATAATATCCTCTGGTGAGGATTAACAACAACAACAACAAGTCCCTCTCCCACACCTGTCTTCTGGCTCATCAGGAAGGACTTACACCCCCACCCTCATTCCCTGAGCGGCTTCTCTCCTCCCACCCCCAGTGCAGGAAGAAGATGGACACACCAGGCCTGGATTTCCCCATAAATGCTGCTCCTACCCGCTTCCTCCCAGGATCTGGGGTCAGTCCCAGGAAGGCCTGTGCACAGTGTGTGGATTGTAGGTGTTTCTGGGCCCGGCACCCATAGACCTCATCAGGGGTTCCCGATCCTGAGGACTAAGGTGGCTGCCAGTGGAGAGGGAGCATCGCCCTGACCACCTCACGGCCCTGCCTTTTCCTTAGACAACTGCGTGCAGACTCCAGTGTGGGCGCCCCACTCCACCTGCCCTGCAGTCCCGCCAGGCCAGCTCTTACTTGGAAGCTGTTAGGATTCTCATTTGTGTAGAGAAGAAACCCGGTGTTGATGAGCTTGGGGGGCCAGGGGAATAGCTTCAGGGGCCGCTGTAAGATCCCTGTCCATGGCTTGTCATCAGGGAAGCAGCCGAAAGGTTGATAGCAGACCTCCTTTCCTGGGGCAGAAAGAGCAGCACACAGGACACTGTGAGTTCAGAAAAGGAGTGACCTCGCCTCAGCTACACAGGAGGCATTTCAGGGTGCAGCCCGGGCTGGCGAGGCCAATGCTGGGCTCCACCTGCTGTTAGTGCTCCCCAAATCCCACGGAGACAAGAATCGCCTGTGCACACTCCCAGCGCCTCCCTGGGCGATTCTGATTCACAGGGAGGGAGGGGGGCACCGGGAAGTGCATGTTTCATGCTGTTTTCACCCTGATCATCAGGCCAGAGGGGGATTGGCTGAGCTTCCTGGGAACCTTCTGCCTTAAAACTACCTCTTCCGGGAGAGCCCCAGGCGGCCCTTTACATGGCATCAGGTATGATAGTGCCTGAGATTCTGTATTGCAGAGATGCTGCTGGGTGGATCCTGACTCCGGCGCCACACCCAGCACAGCAGCCAATCCTGGGTGCGGTCCAATCCCCATGTCTTCATGTCACCCCTTGACGTACATTGTCCCACAATTTTTCTCTGTCATTTCAGGTTTTCCCTGTTGTTCTCAGAAAAGGTACATATCTTAACGCCAGGGATGACTGAGTTTTGCATAATTCTGTATACAGTAGGGGCTCAATACATGCAACCGATGATCCAAATAACCATGTCCACATCTGAGGTTCATTCCTCTAGAGTACACACAAGTATTTTCACAGAGAGTGCCCACTGAGGGCGCATGCTCAAATCCAGAGGATTTCAATGGCTCTTCTCCCTTAGGCTTCCTCCACTCCAAAATGGATGGTGCCAGAGGTTGGCCATTCACTCAAACACTGACAATAGTCATCAGTTTTTACCACCTGAAGCAAGAGTAGACTGTTTACTCTGTGCCAGATACCACACTAGCACTTCACCAGCATTATTCCCTTTAAGCCTCAAAATAGCCCATGAGTAAGGAATTACTTCCATTTTACAGATGGGAAAACCAAGGCACAGAGAGACAAAGTAAGCTGCCCAAGGTCACAGCCAATGGGGGGCCAGGATTTGAACTGGGGGAGTTTAATTGGGAATAAAGCTAGGCACTGAGGGGATGGAAAGACACATCAGGTACAAACCCTGCCTTGAAGGAGAGGAAATCTAACAGGGAAGGAATGATGATGACCTTGACTTCCTTCCAGGAAGAGGGACCAGTCCCAGACGAAGGGATGTGGAGACTAAAGCAAGTCTTGCTTCAGGTCGTAAATGCAGGAGCTTGAAGGCCAGGGTCAGGCACCTGTGCTTTTAGGTGGATAGTGAGTGGGAGGTACTGGTGAGTGTGGTGGGGCTTGTGCTCCATGAAGGTGTTTTCGGGAACCCAGTGTGGGTGGCTCAGAGGCAGGAGAGCCTGGGAGAGGTGGGGGTTGGAGTGGGGCAGTACAGGGGTGGTGGGTCTGAGAGGAAACAGGCATTCTAGTCTTGGGTGACGGTGGAAATGAAGGGAAGGGTGGAGAGACGGGGTAGGGAAGGTGCCTGAGCGTGGAGAAGTGAGTGTGAGGCGTGGTGGGAGGCCCTGATGGAGCTGCCTGGAAATTGGAGGGGAGACAGGGAGGTCGTGTGGAGCAGAGGCTGGGGAAAGGGGAAGTCACAGGAAAAGGGCAAGGAGAGGGCCAGAGAGTGACCTCTGTGGGA
>NW_005871092.1:7149015-7196938 GCF_000147115.1 Myotis lucifugus
CCCGAGGAGCAGCCAGACCGGGTGCGCTCTGCTCTCTGGAGTCAGGTCCTGCTGCATGGCAAGATGGAAGGGAGGCCCAGAGTGGGCTGGGCGAGGGGAGGAGGAAAGGAGGACTCCTGGTGCAGAAGGCAGCCCAGCGGAAGGGAGGCCAGAGGAAAGGCTCAGATTGGAGCTGGAGAGAGACAGAGGTGGCAACAGCAAGAGGAGTGATGGGGAGGGAGGTACAGTTCTCCGCAGGACACATCCATGTAGCTTAGGCTTCAGACACGCACTTGTCTACACCAGGGACTGAGGGTTTTAAAGGACTGTGGAGAGCACCCTCCCTCAACACCGCTGCCCAACAGCCTACCACTAGGGTCACCCCATCACAGCCAGTTGCTGGAGGAAAAGGGCAGATGGGTCCCCAGGGTCATCTGTGTCCAAGATGTTGCCCTGTGTTTGCTACAGCATCAACACTCTGCAAAAGGTGGCAATTGTTGTTTTTGAAATAATGATAACGCTGTTCATTATGATGATAATGATGATGAGCCCTCTATCTGCCCCACCCAGAGGCCAGCCCAGGCACAGTCCCTTCCTCCCCACGGGGATAGGACAGCACCCTCACCTCTGACGGTGGCCAGCAGGAGGAGGCCGACGATCCAGGAGGGCAGCATCTACATGGATGAAAACACAGACAGTGGGGACCATCGCCCAACCCAGACAGGCCAGGGGGCCTCGAGCCCAGGGAAGCCCGGTGCCTGGATCCCATCAGGCTGTCCCTCTAGGCGGGACCCTGAGGCTGAAGCCTCCCACTCAGGGAGAGGGCAGCACCTCTGTGGAACCCGGATGCAGGATCCTCTCAGCACAGTGGCTGCTCCCTCTGGGCCATGTCCCTCTGGCTGCCCAATCCTGCCAAGCGCCCTGCCCGGACAGAGCCATGACTTACTGTGAGACACCTGTGCTCCACTCAGCTTCTGGGTAGCTGTGGGCTTTTATAACCAGGCTTTGCCCTTTGGACCCTTTAGAGGAAAGGACCGGAAGATGGATAAGTGTCCTTTGCACCGAGATTATCTTAAACACATACAGTCAGCTGAGCGGGGAGCAGAGGTATTTAAAGTGAGATCAGAGGGGAAAAAACAGACTTTGGGGACAGATGTTACATTGGAAATCAGTGAGCTGAACAGAGGACACCTTAATCAGTAAGTCAAATTAGGAGTCTTTATTACACCAGCGGTCTCAGATGTGTTATCTCCAGAGTCTGAGCAAACTAATATGGAGGAAGCTTTCCCTTTCCCAGTTCCTTTTTCTCCTAAATATGGGGTTTCTGGACCTTTTGCCGGCTTTACAAAGAGCCCTATGTAGTGGGAGATATTTTGCAGGAAGCTTGTAGCCTTGAGCACAGTACCATTTAGATAACTCAAACACACCTGGCATGGCAGTAACCAGGAATGGCAGCAGAGCGGCTTGCAAGGCCAGGTAATTGAGCTTCTTTTCCCTATTATTTGAGCAAGGGTGTTTACAGAACCAAGAATAGCAGAGTTAATTCATAGAACAAAGGACCATCTATGTTTAGTGGACAATTTCAAATAGCAGTTTTTGCAACATGGAGGTTACGGGAGCGAGATGGAGTGCCTATGCTTCACAGGAAAGGACCCCATTAATCTGAATCTATAGGTTCAGCTGCCAAAAGATTGTGTTTCTGAGGTGAGAACAGGGAACACCAAGCCTCGTGTTCAGAATCCCTTCGTAACAGGAGCCCAAGCCCGTCTTGGTGCCTGTAGGTGTTGGCAGGAATGGGGTCTGCAGGTTTGCTGTTCCCGGGAGGCACCTGGGTATGCGGACACGTGTCTCCTCTTCTCCGGGGTTGGGCTGGGTGGAGAGCCGACTCCAAAGGACCTGGTCAGAGAACAAAAGCAAAGGCAGCCCTTCGTTGAGCAAGAAAGAGTGAAACAAACACTGTTTAAAGAGATAGCTTTGTTTGGAAACCATATAGTCTATTTCCAAAGAATTTCTGAGCTGCGTGGACTGTATTTTGACAAGGAGATAAGGTGGAGGTGACCTGGCCTTTCTCTTCTAGGATCGAGGATCAAGTCCGCAACCCGGGCATGTGCCCTGACATGGAATTGAATTGTGACCTCCTGGTTCATAGGTCGATGCTCAGCCACTGAGACATACCGGCGGGCAGAGTTTCTCTCTCTTGCTCACTGAATTCCAGGCACTCTGGCCTGGAA
Source organism: Myotis lucifugus (assembly GCF_000147115.1). Lineage (NCBI taxonomy): Eukaryota > Metazoa > Chordata > Mammalia > Chiroptera > Vespertilionidae > Myotis > Myotis lucifugus. Next base: position 7,151,226 of record NW_005871092.1, read on the forward strand.
ACTTTTTGAAAGTGCCCACTCCGGGGTCTTTGCATATTCTGTTTCCTCTTCCCAAAACATACCATCCCCACTCACTTCTGACCTAAGTCAAAGTGTCCCCTGTCCTACAAGAAGCCTTCCTCACTGCCCAGAGTGGGACCAGGTCTTCCTTTATAATCTAATCATGTTCCCATTTACCTTCCATGGAACATATCTCAGCTGGCAATCGTATTTCAGTGCCTGTTTGTTTAGACCTTGCCTTGGTGGGAGGGTCGTTGTGTGGATGGTCATTTCTGTGTGGCCAGAGCCTAGCACAGCTCCTGGCAGGTACCTTGATCACTCTTGGATCAGGCATTGCTGGAGGAAAGGATGGGACCTTGGAAGCTAATGACTCATGGGCTGGTGAGCTGGGTAACTTCTAGATCTCTCCTGCCTCCCCCTGCTGCCCTGTGGCCAAGAGGATTCTTCTATGGCCTCCATTGGCCTTGCCCTTGGCCCTCTGGTTGGGTTCAGCCAATGGGAGGCTTCTCAGAGAGGTCAGAGGGGGGGAGGAAGGGTTAGAGTATTTCTACCCAGGCTCCCTCCCATATGTGCTGGGTTTGAGCAACGTTGCACTTCTGTCCTGAGAACTGCAGCTCCTCTCAAGCAGCTCCCTCCCATGGCCCCAGCTCCTTCCATGTTCTTATGACAGCTCCCTCCCTCCCTCCGGGCTTCAGGCCACCAGGATGTCAGAGCTTCCAGCTGCTGCTGAGCCCTGTCCCTTTGATACACCCTTTGAGTGGGCCATCTCTTTGCCTCTGGGGTCCCTCACAGGTGCAGCTGGACACTGGATCATGTTCCCATTGGCTCACCCCAATGCGGGAGGATGTGGGTCAGAGGCCTGGGGTCCATCTGTGGGGATTAGTTAGGCTCTGGGCACCTTCCTTTCCTCACTCCATAATGAGGATATCGGTCCTTATCGGGGAAGGGTTCAGAATTGTGTAGTTCTTGAGTTTCTAGTTTTGCAGCCCGCACTACACTGTGTGGCCAGATTATTATGCCCACCCCATCAGTACAACGAAGTGAATTAGTTCTACAAATAATAATAAAACCTTGAGAGTATTTGCTTAGGAAGTTTTCAATATTCAGTATTTTTGGAAGTGTCAATGAAGAACTGATGGGGTGGTCATAATCATCTGTCCGGTCAGTGCAGTAGCAGCCAACCTATTCTGTGATTTGGTTGTAGTTTTTGCCAAAGGTTTAGCACATTATCTTCAAATAGTCAGTGGGCCCCATCACCCATGCCCTCCTGGTTCCCGCCACATATTAGTCCAGGAATCAGGAAACTGCTCGACTGAGTGGCATTTCATCTGGTCAACACCCACCAGCTCCTGCTGGGGTCCTCCCAGGGCAGGGATGTTCACCAGGCTCCTGGACCCCTGTGTCCCCTGGGTGGAAACCAGGAGTCAAATCTTCCATGAGAAAAAAAAGAACTTTGATGAGAAAAGGAAGTTATATCTTGGTGTTCACTGAGTGAAACTTGGGCTTGCTTTCATGAATGTAGGGAACAACCACAGCCATACCTGTCACCTTAGACCAGTAGAAATCTCAGACCTCCTCACACTCATGACATTCGTTACAAACAGCTGGAGATGATGCTATTGCGATCACTACTCTACCATGATTGGGATTCTTAGCGCCACCACACTGTCTGACATGCTGCTATTCAATACAGGCATAAAGGAACATGCTATTCCACAAATGGATTCTTTTTACTATTTGGATACTATTTCAATATAATTCGTTTACGCTGTAAGCTCCTGTATTTTATTTTACATTTAAAAACATTATTCTGAGAAGAGGCCCACATTTTCCCCGGGCAGCCAGGGGGCCCCTGGCACAGAAATGGTTAAGACCCTTCTCCAGGGAAACAACCAAGGAGGAATGTAAAGAGTGAGTGTCATACAAACCAGAACAACCGCCCAAACCCCACGGGACCTGGGATTGTAGTCTATCTGATCATTTAAAACAGTGTGATAGAAAAATGCTGCTGTGGAAAACATGATACAGTACAGGCAAAACCCAGGCATAATAACAGCAAACCCATGTTTGTACTCACACAAATCCTATTTTTTTGTGTTTGTTTTTGTTAAAGGGTGTGTAGAGGGAGCTAAATTATAATGCCAACAATGGTTATTTAGTTGATGGTGCTATTGGTCATTTTTATTTTCTTATTTGTGCCCCCCACCACCCCAATTTTCCATAGGCAACAGCTATCATTAATACATTCAGGAAGAACTGTTATCTTAAGTCCTTATTATTTGCCCGACTGGTATATCAGTGGTTGAGCATGAACCTATGAACCAGGAGGTCATAGTTTGATTCCTGGTCAGAGCATATGTGTAAGTTGCGGGCTCCATCCCCACTAGAGGGCGTGCAGGAAGCAGCCAATAAATGATTCTCTCCCTTTCCCTTACTCACTGAAATCAATAAAAATATTTTCTTAAAAAGAATCCTTATTTGGATTGATTAGGAGATATTTTAATCTTTTAGAGATTGTACCTTTGCAGAAAAAATGTCACATCTCAACACAAGGTAGCTGGCACTCTTTTCAAAGGGCGGGGGCAAGGCTCAGCGAGTAGTTGGGATATTTTCCAGTTTTCCAGAAGCCCTGGGAGCGTGACCCCACAAAGTCCCAGAAGAGAAACCAGGAGACAGACCCCTCAGCTGCCTGGGCGGGAGCAGTGAGCCAGCCGTCCGGCCTCTCAGACACGAACCATGGGAGGTGTAGCTGGCTGGTCCCCCCTCCCAAACCACAGAGTTTGGGGATCACTGCTCTGGGCTCAAAGATCTCTTACTGAGATCTTTGCCCTTGAAATTAAGGGGACCCAAGACCAAAGCGGTTCCTCAAAACTGCCCTCGTGCTAACCTCATCCACGGGATCACATCATGCATCAAAATTTAAGCTCCCACTAATTCATCTGATACCAATATTACAAAATGGCTCCTGGCCCGGCAGGTGTGGCTCATTTGGTTGAGTGTCATCCCCTGCGCCAAGAGGTCTCCGGTTCAATTCCTGGTCAGGGCACATGCCCAGCTTGCAGGCTCAACCCGCAGTAGGGGGGGTGTAGGAAGCAGCCAATTGGTGTTGCTATCTCTCTCTCTCCCCCTCTCCCTTCCTCTCTTTCTAAACTAATCAATAACATATTTTAAAAAATAATAAATAACAAAATAAAAAATGGATCCTGTAAAACACAAAAACAACCACCCAATGAAGTTACCAAAGTTGAATAAAGGCGATTTAAAAAATTGATTAGTAGTATCTAATTCTTCTACAACTTCAAGATTAAGATCACCAGGTTCAATGTGAAAATCTGTAACTCCTTTTGTTGAAGCCGTTCTGCATGGCGATTCTTTCCTTAATCTTTATCCTTTTTGTTTCCCCTAGTGGCTAGGGCCTAGTCTATAATTGCCAGAGCATTGTCTGTCAGGGCTGGTAGAGAGATGATTTTAGTGCCCGGCAAATTATCATGATTACTACAGGCTGCTGCATCCTTAATGAGCTCATTTCTGCCCTGAAGACAATGGCATTATCTGACCAGACAAAATTCCCTGGACTGGGAGAGCTGAAGAATCGGAGGGTGCGGACTTGCATGGTTTCTTTTGATATCAGGGCCTCCTGTCAGGATAGTCTGACTTCCATGGCAATTAAAACGATCCGTTGGGGTCACCTCTTTCTTCTGGTGTGAAAACTGACAGTTGCCCTGGAGGCCGGATGTGGGAGGGGATGCACTGTTTTGGGTCCTCACGCCCCCTCCGGGAGTGGTGACTGGCTGGTTCTAAACAGGCTCTCAGCCGTGGCTGTCTCTTCGCTCTAGCACCATGGTTTCTACATGGAATCAGTTCAAGAAAGAAGGGAGCACAAGCAGGAATCACAAAGTTATAATGAATGTGACAGAGCCAGTACAATGGAGGGAGGATGCTGAGAGCTGGGCTTTGGTGTCATCACGTCGGTGATGTGAAACTTGAGCACCCTAAGCCTTAGTTTTCAGTTATAAAATGAGCATGCCTTCCTCATGAGGTTGTTTGGGCGGATTAATTAGGGTTATGTTCACAAAGAGTGTGGCTTACCCTTTGGGATATTTTCCAGTTTTCCAGAAGCCCTGGGAGCGTGACCCAGGGTAATGTTCACAAGGGTGTGGCCTACTCTTTGGGATATTTTCCAGTTTTCCAGAAACATTACCCCCATATATATATTTTTGATTGCTTTCAGAGAGGAAAGGAGAGGGAGAGAGTGAGAGAGCGAAACATCCACACCCCACAGTGGGGATCAAGCCAGAAACCTGAGCATGTGTCCTTGGGTTGCATGCCCCCTAAAGAGAGCTTTACCAAGTTCATTTCCTGGGCTTGCAAATAAAGCTGCTTTTGGAAATTTGATTTTGTTGTTCTGAAGATCGTTTTGGCTTTGTGAATAGCACAAGCTCCATTCCTGATCAGCCTCAAACAAAAACAGAGCATTAAAGTGTTTAAGGTTCAATCAAAGGCTTGCTGGGAGGGCACCATATTAAAATCACAGAAAAAATCAATTTGATTTTTATTTTGAACGTGATTTGTCACAAATAGCGTTCTGATAGATAACACTGATGACATGGTAGCAGATGTAATTTCTATATACCGAGCTCTACGTCTTTGTCAGAGTCATCATTAAGGAATTTGGCACGTATGCAGGAGAACAATAAACGTCAACTGAAATATACACCAGCTACATATAGATGGGCAGCTCAAGTGCGAGATGCTGGCACACGCTATACTTAGAAGTAATAAGATGTGGTCCCAAGTAGCTTGCGTTTTCAAACAAGAACTCTCTTTATGTTGTCATCGAAAACATCTCATATTCCTGAAGGTCAGGAATGAATGGCACTATTAGCATTTAAAGCTAGTAAAAGGAAAAGTAATTTGATGTTCATTTAACATAACATTTTATGAAATAGCTTTGTAAAGTAGTCATTATTTTTCCCGACGGGAGGCTGGGAAGGCAGGGAGATGCCTGCATTACCACCGAGGGCTTTGTATCCCACCCTTGTCACTGCTGACCTCCGACTCAGTGGGGGACTGAGGAACAATGTGGTTTGTGGGGGGGACAGGCACAGGCAGGTGCTGCCCTGGTCCTGGGAGCACAGGTAGAAAGAGAGGCAGCTGGGAGTCAAGGCCAGCTTCGCCCCCTTGTGGAGCCCCATATCACACTCTGAGAATGAGTAAGCCTTAAGATTAGCAAGTGCCATTTAGACTCTTAGAAGGGGACACACGTTGGTTCTCAACCCTGGCTGTACATGTCCCACAGATTTTTAAAAAATACTGGTGCTGGGCCCCACCCCAGAAATTCCTACTGGTCCCAGGGACGGCCTGGGCATGGGGTTTCCTTTGAAAGCTCCCCAGTCAATTCTATTACGTAGCGAGGGCGAGAACCTCTGTTCTATAATTTGCCCCCCTACTGGGGATCAAGTCTGCAACCTGGGCATGTGCCCTGATCAGGACTGGAACTGGTGACCTCTTGCTTCCGGGGTCAATCCTCAATCACTGAGCCTCGCTTCCTATACATGGCAATGCATTTCTTTGCATAAATTCAATAAGACTGATTTCCAAGAGTGGTTTTATTGACTGAAAGCTTTGACTGGAGTGTCATGTTTTAAAGAGCCCTGTCTGAACTCTGAAGACTTGAAGCCAATAGGATGCCATGGAGAAAGCCTGGTATCCTGCTTCGTAGCCCTGAAAATGGCTGGCACTAAAGCGACAGGCCCATACCCTGCCATCACTGGCGGTTAGTCAGAGTAGAAGGGGAGCAATGAGGGTGCCTCTGCATCCCTGCAGAATCCACACACACTCTATGCCAGTGATGGGAACCTTTTGAGCTCGGCGTGTCAGCATTTTGAAAACCCTAACTTAACTCTGGTGCCGTGTCACATATAGAAATTTTTGATATTTGTAACCATAATAAAACAAAGACTTATATTTTTGATATTTATTTTATATATTTAAATGCCATTTAACAAAGAAAAATCAACCAAAAAAATGAGTTCGCGTGTCATAGGTTCGCCATCACTGCTCTATGCCACCAGGAGGAGGAGGAGGGCTACTAAAATAAGCCTTGTAGCCGGCATGGCCCGGGTAAAGTCAACACAGGTGAGGAACTCACCTAACTCAGCAGATACTGCAGGCAGGCCTGATAGCAGCTAGATGGCTTGGTTTCCCTGCCCTCCGGGGCACATTTAAGACTCAACCATGAAATTCCCCCAAAGGTGGTCAGTTACCATTCTTGTTGTGTTTATGCAAATAATCAGGTCAAATGGAATACAATAAGTAAATTAATCTTAATTTGGCCCTTTAATAAGGGTAATTTTAAGGAGAAAAATTCTATTTCAATAGGAGTTATTAGAACTGAAAATGTTTTCTTTCCCTTTCACCAGACCATTTGTTGTAACTCTTGCTGTTCTAATTGCTCAGTAATACTAAATTTTATAATACAGTTTGTCTCCAACAGGTCACAAGCCCACCTCCTTCTGTGCCCAGGCCTCATCGTCCCTCTGACAGACTGCAAGGATCTCTTGGCTCTAAAAAGCAGTCCGGAAGCACGTCCGAGATGCTCTGCCTGTACCAACTTCTGATCCGATCCATCCCTTCCAACCTGGAGACTCTGCTTGAGTAAAGAAATTTACCACCCAAGGATTGACTCTTACCTGGAAGGGACAGTATACCATTATCCTGACCACCCCTACAGCAGTAAAGTTCAACGGAATCCCGGTGTGCCTCCACCATACCCGACTCAAGGCGGCTAGGCAGAATAAAGAATCGGGACTCCTCATCAGACCCTCTAAAGCTAAGACTCACGTATACCGCAATCATAACTCTTTTTTTATACTCTCTATAGAGGGGAACCCCCATAGACCTCCCCAAAAATAGACATGGAAACTCAGAAATGGAATAACACGGGAAGTACTGGCAAACCTAACAGAGCAACTGTGTGTGTGTGTGGCGGGGGGAGGGGAGGGGGCATCCAACTCACTAGTAGAGTCAATGATTTGACTCGTATACATAAAACCAGTGGGGAATGAAGCATAGGCACTCCATCTTGTACCCGTAACCTCTATATTGTAAAAACTGCTGTTTGAAATTTTCCACTAAGCATAGATGGTCCTTTGTTCTGTGAATTAACTCTGCTATTCTTGGCTTCTGTAAACACGCTTGCTCAAATAAGAGGGAAAATAAGCTCAATTATCTGGCCTTGTGGGCCGCTCTGCTGACATAAGGGTCTGGTTCGTCCCTGGTTACTCCCATGCCAGGTGTCTTTTAGTTATCTGAATTATATTGTGCTCAAGATTACTGAATTGTGTGTGCTCAAGGCTACAAGCTTCCTGCAAAATATCTCCCATTACATAGGGCTTTTTGCAAAGCCCGAGAAAGGTCCAGAAGTATGATCCATATTTGGGGGACAAAGAAACTAAAGGGTATAAAGGGAAAGCTTCCTCCATGTTGCTTTGCTCAGACTTTGAGAGGCAACTCCTCTAAGACCACTGGCATAATAAAGACTCCAAATTTGGCTTACTAAGGCATCTTGTGTTCAGCTCGCTGGTTTCCAATATAACAGCAGCACCATGCTGGCAAAAGAGCTCCATCAATAGAGCGCTACCAGCCACCAGCTCTGGGCTGGCTCTGGAGAAAGAGGAGAGCAGAGCATTCCATTCAGTCCTCCAGGCGAGCACAGTGGGAGGGAGCCAGCGCCTCAGTAACACTGCAATGCTGGCAGATTAGTGCCCAAAGCAAGGATGTCCCAGGATAGGGTGTCCCAGAGCGGAGAGGAGCAAGGCGGGGAAGGCTCAGCACCATCCTTGGGTCTAGGCCAAGGCTTGCAAGAAGACTGCAGGCTGGGAGGCCAGCCAGGAGGAGGAGGCCCCTGCAATATCCAGGCAAGAGGAGAGAGGACTGTAAGGACAGAGAGGAAACCGGAGGCATAATGGACGGGGTGGGACTGGTTGGCCACAGGTGAGAGCCCTTCTCCCTGGTCAAGGACAGCCTGTCTCACCTCCTCCCCAGACTCACAGACATGGCCGATGACTTGGGGAGAACAATGTTTAAACAGGCCCCCCAAGGTTGTGGGCTACATAATAGGCACTCAGTGAAAGCACTGCCCTGAGCCTTGGATGACTTGGGGTGACTTGGGGTGACTTGGGGTGACCTGGGTCTTGGCTGCAGGTCCAGTGGTGGCCATGTGCTCTGAGGCAGGGAGGCAGCGGATGGAGGCTGAGCTGGGGATTGAACCTGCAACCTGGGTATGTGCCCTGACCGGGAATCAAACCAGTGATCTTTTGGTGCATGGGACAACACTCAACCAACTGAGCAACCCCAGCCAGGGCTGCGCACAGGCCTTTTTAAAGGGCCTTCGTGTGATTCCCACATGGAGTCCTGCTGGGATACCGTATCCCAGGGCTGTAGGCCTACTCATCTCTGAGAAATTATTGTTTGTTTTTTTGTTTTGATGACAATCCACGTTTTAACCCAGGAAACAAACAAAGTTTCTCTCTCCTGCGGTCATTTGCCACAAGACCCTTGTTTCCTGGTCGATGGGCAATGAAATGAGATTCATGAGAGGGTCCCGGGGTGGTGAGAACTTTCAGCAAGGGTGGCATCCACGTGTTCACTCAGGCCCCGGGAAACCGTGGGGAGCGGCATCTGGGACTGACACTGTGGACGCCATGCCCAGGGTCCCAGGCTTTGAGAGCAGAGAGTCGGCTCTGGGACCTGGAGGAGCAAATTTGGAGAAGAGGGAGGGATGGTGGAGGACTAGCCTGGCGGGGCAGGAGGCAGGCCTGGGAGGGAGAGCTCAGGGCCAGGTTGCTCAGGGGAGATGGAGAGGCAGCCGACTCCTTGGCAGGGGGGCATTGCAGGTGCAGAAGCTCAGAAGAGGGAACAGCAGGTTCACTCCAGAACAGCGAGTCCTTCTTCCGTGGACCTGACTGTACGGTGGGGGAGTGGCAGCAAGGAAGCCGGCAGGGGCCACGTGGTGGCCTGATTAGTCACCTCAGGCTGTCATAATAAAGTGCCGCCGACTGGATGACTCAAACAATAAAACGTGTTCTCTCCCAGTTCTGGAGGCTGGGGAGTCTGAGACCGGAATTAGCAGGCCTGGCTCCGACGGATCTCTGGGAAGAGCTGCCCACGCCTCCCCTTCAGGTGGCTGCTGCCACCTTGGCCACGCCTCGGCTGGGAGAAGCATCACCAGCTCGCTTCCTTCATGGCCACACGGGGTTCTCCCTGAGTGCCCGTCAGTATGTCCACATTTCCCCTTTTTATAAGGACACCAGTCAGACTGACCTGACTCCTTCCTGATCTCCAAACAGGGTCATGCTCTCAGATCCTGGCGTTAGGACTCCCAACATATCTTTGGGGGAAACATAATCCAACCCCTAACACTGGCCAACTTGGCACTCCTGGCTTAGGAGCGTGGACTCCCCCTAAACTTCACCTGACACCCCAAGTTATTCTCTTTGGAAAAAGCCCGAATGACATAGCCCGGGGCAGGCCCTCCTCCGGGGGCCGTCTTCGTTTTAGGTGCGTATTGACTTGTAGGCACTCGGTGTCTGTGCCCCATGGCCCATCAGCCGCATGAGGACAGGGAGGGAGCATGTTCTGCTCACTGTTGTAAGAACGTCCCTCAAGGCTGGAAGAGCTCCCCGCATGTTGTAGCCTCATGAAAATAGACATAAGTGCCTGGCCAGTGTAGCTCAGTGGTTGAGCTCGTCCCATGCACCAGGAGGTCACAGGTTCCATTCTCAGTCAGGACATTTGCCCGGGATTGTGGGCTCGATCTCCAGTAGGGAGTGCGCAGGAGGCAGCTGATCCATGTCTCTCTCTCTTGCCTTCTTTCTCTTTCTCTCTCTCTCCCTTCCTCTCTCTGAAATCAATAAAAACATATTTTTTTTAAAAAACCAGACATGAATGAATGAACAAACACGTGAGACATGCATCTGAGGGCATAGGGAGCACCCACAGGATTAAGCTGGGAAGAAGCTGCGGGGAGGATGACCTGAAGGGGGTGGTGCAGGGACCTAGAAAGAGGTGATGGCAGCCTCGCAAGGGCAAGGCAAGGACAAGGTCAGGGGACTGGAGGGCACACATACAAGAGGTGCTGAAGCAGAGGAATAAACAAACTTTCAACAGGCCCAGGGTGTAGGAGGAGGACCCAAATTACCCCCATCTCCCCCCCCCCCCACCTTGACAGCTGCTATGCCAGCTGGCAGGGCTCCCCCAGGCCCTGACCTGACCCTGCTGCCACCAGCCAACAGGTGGCAGTGAATGACTTTTCCCACAGGTGCTGGCCTTCCCCTTCTTCCCAGGGCAGACAGCTGGCAGAATCTCAGAACCTCGGATCCCTAGAAAGGAGAGAGGAGCTGAGCTGGCCCTGCCATGGGCAGGCAAATGGAAGACAGCCTGGTGTCCCACTGGCCAGCTTTGGGCCACCCTGCCAAAGAGACCAGGCAGGCTGAGACTGGTGACTGTGGCAGGGGTGCCCAGCCCTCCTCGGGGGGCAGCTTGGTGCAGGGACAATGTTCCTACATCTGTGGTCTAGATTCCACCCATTTCACAGGTCATCAACTGAGACCTACAAAAGGAGGGAGCAGCAGCACAGTAGGAGGTGGAGCCCTACGACCAACGCCTGCTCTTCCAATTGCCCTTAAAGGAAGCCCTTTAACCTTTCAGGACCTTGGTGGTCTTGGCTGTAAAGTGGGACTAAACAGGTGCTCTACACTGAGTGGCCAGTTTATTATGACCACCCCATCAGTACTTTGTTGTGCCACCTTTTGCCATCAATATTGTGGCAATTATTCTTGGCATTGACTCCACGAGATGTGGAAAGATGATGCAAGGAATCTGACACCATGCCTGATGAATAGCACTGTCCAGTTCTGTGAGATTTGATGGTTGTGGAACCAGCTGCCTGTGGTTCTTTTAACTTTGTCACACAAATGCTCAATTGGATTGAGATCTGGTGATTGTGGGGGCCACCTAAGCAAGGTAAAGTCTCCCTCATGTTCTTGAAACCACTCCTGCACAATACGAGCAACATGGCATGGTGCATTGTCTTGTTGGAAGAAGCCATCTCCATTGGAATACGCCATCAACATGATAGGATGAACTTGATCAGCAACGATACTTAGGTATGTTGTGCTATTCAGACGTTGTTCCACAAGAATTAAAGGGCCCAAATCATGCCAATGAAACATGCCCCAAACCATAACACTGCCCCCACCAGCTTGAAGGGTTGCAATCGTGGGTGTGGGGGGCATGCTTTCCTGCTGTTTCCGCCAAATTCTCACTCTGACACCTGCATGATGCAACTGGAAATGTGATTCATCGGACCACATGACTTTTTTCCAATGCTCGACTGTCCAATCCTTGTGTTCCTGTGCGAATTGGAGATATTTTATCTTGGTAACTGCAGACAGCAAAGGTGTTCGAACAAGTCTTCGGCTTCCATATCCCATATGATGCAGTGTACGGCTAATTTGCCTACAAACATCAGGTGGTCATAATAATCTGGCTACTCAGTGTATTTCTTGAGCATTTTCCACTCTGAGAGCTATGATTTGATCACTGCCTTTCCTCCCAGGACCCCACTTGACCAAGGCCACCCAACTCCTTTCCGACGCTCAGCCCCCAATGCCTGTCCTTAGGGTTACACTCCCCACATGTGTTTGCTCACCTTATTCTATTACCTTTGATTTTGTCACCTCTTGGGTGATTTCTTATCCTCGGGAAGGGGGTTTGGATGGTGTGCTCCCATGGGTGACTGTTGCTTGAATGGAAAGGAAAAGTCTTTTCTCTACGTTTCAATTTCCAAAATTTCTTGTAGGATCCCAGATTTGAAAAGAACCTTCAAAGTAGATCCTCTAATCGACCCTCACCTGATTCTTGGCTTCTGTCCGCTTCTGCTCAAGTCATAATGTTATCCAGGTGAGACAGGGAGCAAACCCCACTGAGAAACTATTTTCCAATGACTCTAAGCTTTGGAAAGTTTTTCCTTATAGTGAACAAATCTGCCTCAGTGAGTCCCTTGAGGATAGGGGTGACCACCATCTGCCCTTGGCATGTAGAACAGGGCATGGTGACCTGGACATAGCAAGGATGAACTGACACCCTCCCCTTCCTCTCCAGCTCTGCCTCTGGTGGTGGCTGTTGACCAGATGAAAAGCCACTCAGGTGAGCAGTTCACTGATTCCTGGACTAATCTGTGGCAGGAACCAGGAGGGCATGGGTGATGGGACCCACTGACTATTTGAAGATAATATACTAAACCTTTGGCAAAAACTACAACCAAACCACAGAATAGATTGGCTGCTACTAGTGTGGGCTGCAAAACCAGAAACCCAACAACTACACAATTCTGAACCGATCCCTGATAAGGATTGAAATCCTCATTATGGAGTGAGGAAAGGAAGGTGCCCAGAAACTAGCTAATCCCCAAGATGGACCCCAGGCCTCTGACCCACATCCTCCCGCGTTGGGGTGAGGGGTGAGAGGCAAAGAGATGGGCCACTCAAAGGGCGTATCAAAGGGACTAGTTACAGAGGTGGACAGGGCTCAGCAGCAGCTGGAAGCTCTGACATCCTGGTGGCCTAAAACCCGGAGGGAGGGAGGGAGCTGTCATAGGAACATGGAAGGAGCTGGGGCCATGGGAGGGAGCTGCTTGAGAGGAGCTGCAGTCCTCAGGACAGAAGTGCTACGTTGCCCAACCCCAGCACAGATGGGAGGGAGGCTGGGTAGAAATACTCTAACCCTTTTCCTCCACCTCTGATCTCCCTGAGGTGCCTCCCATTAGATGAACCCAACCAAGGGCCAAGGGCAAGGCCAAGGGAGGCCACAGAAGCATCCTCCTGGCCACAGGCCAGGGAGAGGAAGGCAGGAGAGATCTAGAACTTACCCAGCTCACCACCCCATGAGTCATTAGCTTCCAAGGTTCCATCCTTTCCTCCAGCAATGCCAGATCCAACAGTGATCAAGGTACCTGGCAGGGGCTGTGCTAGGCTCTAGCCCAGGGGTGGGCAAACTTTTTGACTCGAGGGCCACAATGGGTTCTTAAACTGGACCGGAGGGCCGGAACAAAAGCATGGATGGAGTGTTTGTGTGAAATAATATAAATTCAAAGTAAACATCATTACATAAAAGGGTACGGTCTTTTTTTTTTTTAGTTTTATTCATTTCAAACGGGCCGGATCTGGCCCGCGGGCCGTAGTTTGCCCAAGGCTGCTCTAGCCACACAGAAATGACAATCCAGCCCTGACCGGTTTGGCTCAGTGAATAGAGCGTTGGCCTGCGGACTGAAGGGTCCCAGGTTTGATTCTGGACAAGGGCATGTACCTTGGTTGCAGGCACATACCTGGTAGGGGGTGCGCAGGAGGCAGCTGATCGATATTTCTCTCTCATCAATGTTTCTAACACTGTCCCTCTCTCTTCCTCTCTGTGAAAAATAAATAAAAAATATATATTTTTAAAAATGACAATCCGCACAACGACCATCCCACCAAGGCAAGGTCTAAACAAACAGGCACTGAAATACGATTACCAGCTGGGATATGTTCCATGGAAGGAAAATGGGAACATGATTAGAATGTAAAGGAAGAACTTGTCCCACTCTGGGCAGTGAGGAAGGCTACTTGGAGGAGGGGGATACTTTGACTTAGGTCAGAAGAGAGTGGGGATGGTATGTGTTGGGAGGAGGAAACAATATGCAAAGACCCCGGGGTGGGCACTTTCAAAAAGTTTACACAAGGCCAGTCCAGCCAGTGCGCCTGGAATTCAGTGAGCAAGAAGAGAAACTCTGCCTGTCCGCTGTGGCTCAGTGGTTGAGCATGGACCTATGAACACGGAAGTCACAGTTCGATTCCAGGTCAGGGCACATGTCCGGGTTGGGGGCTTGATCCCCGATCCTGCAAGAGGAAGGCCGGTCACCTCCACCTTCTTATCTCCAGGTCAAAGTACAGTCCACGCAGCACAAAAATTCTTTGGAAATAGACTATATGGTTTCCAAACAGAGCTATCTCTGTAAACAGTGTTTGTTTGACTCTTTCTTTCTCAACAAAGGGTTGCCTTTGCTTTTGTTCTCTGTCCAGGTCCTTTGGCGGCGGATGTGCACCCAGCCCACCCCCGGAGAAGAGGAGACGCGTGTCCTAATACCCAGGTGCCTTCTAGGAACAGCAAACCTGCAGACCCCATTCCTGCCAACACCTATAGGCACCAAGACGGGCTTGGGCTCCTGTTACGAAGGGATTCTGAACAGGAGGCTTGGTGTTACCTCTTCTCACCTCGGAAACACAATCTTTTGGCAGCTGAACCTGTAGATTCAGATTAATGGGGTCCTTTCCTGTGAAGCATAGGCACTCCATCTCGCTCCTGTAACCTCGATGTTGCAAAAACTGCTATTTGAAAATTTCCACTAAACATAGATGGTCCTATGTTCTATGAATTAACTCTGCTATTCTTGGTTCTGTAAACACCCTTGCTTAAATAATAGGGAAAAGAAGCTCAATTACCTGGCCTTGCAAGCCGCTCTGCTGCCATCCCTGGTTACTGCCATGCCAGGTGTGTTTGAGTTATCTAAATGGTACTGTGCTCAAGGCTACAAGCTTCCTGCAAAATATCTCCCACTACATAGGGCTCTTTGTAAAGCCTGCAAAAGGTCTGGAAACCCCATATTTAGGAGACAAAGGAACTGGGAAGGTATAAAGGGAAAGCTTCCTCCATATTAGTTTGCTCAGACTCTGGAGATAACACATCTGAGACCGGCGGCGTAATAAAGACTCCAAATTTGGCTTACTGATTAAGGTGTCCTCTGTTCAGCTCACTGATTTCCAGTGAAACACCTGTCCCCAAAGTCTGTTTTTTTCCCCCCTCTGATCTCACTTTAAAAAGCTCTGATCCCCGCTCAGCTGACTGTATGTGTTTATGATAATCTCGTTGCAAAACACACTTATCCATCTTCCGGTCCTTTCCTCTAAGGAGTCCAAAGGATAAAGCCTGGTTATAAAAGGCCACGGCCACCCTGAGGCTGAGTGGAGCACAGGTGTCTCACAGTAAGTCATGGCTCTGCCCGGGCAGGGCGCTTGGCAGGGTTGGGCAGGCCAAGGGACATGGCCCAGAGGGAGCTGCCACTGTGCTGGGAGGATCCTGCATCCGGGTTCCACAGAGGTGCTGCTCTCTCCCTGTGTGGGGAGGACTCAGCCTCAGGGTCCCTGCCTGGAGGGACAGCCTGATGGGACCAGGCACCAGGCTTCCCTGGGCTCCAGGCCCCCTGCCCTGTCTGGGTTGGGCGATGGTCCCCACTGTCTGTGTTTTCATCCATGTAGATGCTGCCCTCCTGGATCATCGGCCTCCTCTTGCTGGCCACCGTCAGAGGTGAGGGTGCTGTCCCATCCCTGTGGGGAGGAAGGGACCTTGCCTGGGCTGGTTTCTGGGTGGGGCAGCTAGAGGGCTCATCATCATTATCATCTTAATGAACAGCATTATCATTATTTCAACAAAAACAACAATTGCCACCATTGGGGGAGTGTAGAAGCTGTAGAAAACACAGGGCAACGTCTTAGACACAGATGACCCTGGGGACCATTCAGTCCTTTTCCTCCAGCTACTGGCTGTGAGGGGGTGACCAAAGTGGTAGGCTGTTGGGAAGCGGTGTTGGGGGATGGTGCTCTTTACAGGCCCCCAAGTTCTCAGTCCCTTGCGAGGACAAGTGCATGTCTGCAGCCTAAGCTACATGGATGTCCCGTGGAAAACTGTCCCTCCCTCCCCATCACTCCTCTCACTGTTGCCACCTCTGTCTCTCAGGCTCCAATCTGAGCCTTTCCTCTGGCCTCCCTTCTGCTGGGCTTCCTACTGCACCACGAGTCCTCCTTTCCTCCTCACCTTGCCCAGCCCACTCTTGGCCTCCCTTCCCTCTTGGCCATGCAGCAGGTCCTGACTCTGGAGAGCAGAGCCCACCCGGGCCTGGCTGCTACCTGGGCCTTTCTGGTCCTTCTTGGTCTCCTTTGCTCCTTTGCTTCCTCCTCCAGCCCTAAATGTGGGCGGCCAACAGAGGTCACTCCCGGCGTCTCCTTGCCCTGTTCCTGTGGCTTCCCCTTTGCCCAGCCTCTGTTCCCCTTGCCCCACTGTCTCCCTTCCAATTTCCAGGCAGCTCCACCAGGGCCTCCCACCACACCTCACACTCACTTGTCCAGGCTTAGGCACCACTCCCTACCCCATCTCTCCACCCTTCCCTTCATTTCCACGGTCACCCAAGCCTAGAATGCCTGTTTCCTCTCAGACCCACCACCCCTGTACTGCCCCACTCTAACCCCCACCTCTCCCAGGCTCTCCTGCCTCTGAGCCACCCACACTGGGTTCCCGAAAACACCTTCATGGAGCACAAGCCCACCACACTCATCAGCACTTCCACTCACTATCCACCTAACAGCCCTGGTGCCTGACCCTGGCCTTCAAGCTCCTGCATTTACCACCTGAAGCAAGAGTTGCTTTAGTCGCCACAGCCCTTCGTCTGGGACTGGTCCCTCTTCCTGGAAGGAAGTCAAGGTCATCATGATTCCTTTCCTGTTAGATTACCTCTCATTCAAGGCAGGGTTTGTACCTGATGTATCTATCTCCTCAGTGCCTAGCTTTATTCCCAATTAAACTCCCCCAGTTCAAATCCTGGCTCCACCATTGGCTGTGACCTTGGGCAGCTTACTTTGTCTCTCTGTGCCTTGGTTTTCCCATCTGTAAAATGGAAGTAATTCCTTATCATGGGCTATTTTGAGGCTTAAAGGGAATAATACTGGTGAAGTGCTAGTGTGGTGTCTGGCACAGAGTAAACAGTCTACTCATGCTTCAGGTAAAAACTGATGACTATTGTCAGTTTTTGAGTGAATAGCCAACCTCTGGCACCATCCGTTTTGGAGTTGAGGAAGCCTAAGGGAAAAGAGCCATTTAAATACTCTAGATTTGAGTATGCGCCCTCAGTAGGCACTCTCTGTGAAAATGCTTGTGCTGTAGACTAGAGGCAGGACCCTCAGATTTAGACGTGGTTATTTGGATGATCGATTGCATGTATTGAGCCCCTACTCTATACAGAATGATGCAAAACTCAGTCATCCCTGGCCTCAAGAAATGTACCTTTTCTGAGAACAACAGGGAAAACCAGAAATGGCAGAGAATAATTGGGGGGACAATGTGCGTCAAGGGGTGACATGAAGACAAGGGGATTGGACCGCACCCAGGATCAACTGCTGTGCTGGGTGTGGCGCCAGCATCAGGGTCCACCCAGCAGCATCTCTGCGCTACAGAATTGCAGGCGCTATCATACCTGATGCCGGGTGATGGCATGTAAAGGGCCGTCTGGGGCTCTCCCGGAAGAGGAAGTTGTAAGGCAGAAGGTTGGCAGGAAGCTCAGCCAATCCCCCTCTGGCCTGATGATCAGGGTGAAAACAGCATGAAACAAGCACTTCCCGGTGCCCCCCTCCCTCCCTGCGAATCAGAATCGCCCAGGGAGGCGCTGGGAGTGTGCACAGATGATCCTTGTCTCCGTGGAATTTGGGGAGCACTGACAGCAGGTGGAGCCCAGCATTGGCCTCGCCAGCCCGGGCTGCACCCTGAAACGCCTCCCGTGTAGTGAGGCGAGGTCGCTCCTTTTCTGAACTCACAGTGTCCCCGTGTGTTGCTCTTTCTGCCCCAGGAAAGGAAGTCTGCTATGAACCTTTTGGCTGCTTCCCCGATGAGAAGCCGTGGACAGGAGTCTTACAGCGGCCCCTGAAGCTATCCCCCTGGTCCCCCAAGGACGTCAACACCCGGTTTCTTCTCTACACAAATGAGAATCCCAACAGCTTCCAAGTAAGAGGGGCCTGGCGGGACTGCAGGGCGGGTGGAGTGGAGCGCCCACACTGGAGTCTGCACGCAGTTGTCTAAGGGAAAGGCAGGGCCCTGGGGCGGTCGGGGCGATGCTCCCTCACCACTGGCAGCCACCTTAGTTCTCAGGATCGGGAACCCCTGATGAGGTCTATGGGTGCCGGGCCCAGAAACGCCCACATTCCACACACTGTGCACAGGCCTTCCTGGCACTGACCCCCGATCCTGGGAGGAAGCGGGTAGGAGCAGCATTTATGGGGAATCCAGGCCTGGTGTGTCCATCTTCTTCCTGCCCTGGGGGTGGGAGGAGAGAAGCCGCTCAGGGAATGAGGGTGGGGGTGTAAGTCCTTCCTGATGAGCCAGAAGACAGGTGTGGGAGAGGGACTTGTTGTTGTTAATCCTCACCAGAGGATATTTTTTCCATTGCTTTTTAGAGAGGGGAAGGGAGGGATAGAAGGGGTGATAGAGACAGAGAGGGAGAGGGAGAAACATTGATGTGAGAGAGACACATTGATTGGTTGCCTCCCATATGAGCCCCAACTGGGGCTTGGGATCACACCTGCCACCCAGGTGCAAGCCTTTGACCAGGAATCAAACCCGTGACCCTTCGGTGCATGGGCCAATGCTCTAACCACTGAGAAACTCTTGCCAGAGTGGGAGGGGCCATCTAACCAGAAAAGCAAAAAGAGCCCTGGGAGTGACCTCCAGTCCCCAGAAGGCCTGTGGGTGGAGGCAGTACAGGCTCTTCCAGGTGCTTAGAAGTGACCAGGAAGAATGTGCTCAGAGCTCAGCTGCTCACAGGTCCACCCCTGACAGTTTGGAGAGCAGGTGACTGGCCATCCATTTCTAAGGCCAGCTGCCCTGGGATTGTAGGTAACAAACTCCCCCTTAGAACCCCCAGCTGGGAGTCCCCTTGGACTGGTGGTTGGGCTGTTTTTATTTCTGATCCTTCCTCATGCGTGGTGCCCAGGGGGCTGGTGAAGGGGCCCCTGGTATGTAGGCGTCAGTTCTTAAGTGCTACAAGATTGAGGGGCCCTTCTCGGCTCCACTGAGCTGCATCTCCCTTCGTTGTGGTGCTTCTGGCCTCGGGTCCTTCAGTGTTTCTTTTCTAGAAACATCTTCCACCATCTGGGGAAGCCGAGGGGTCCCTTCTCAGGATGATGTATTTAAATGCGAAATAAAACACATTGGATTACAAAGGAAACCAATTAGATTGAAAAACAGTTATCAGAACATTTGAAAAGATAAATAGATGTCACATATCTATGCTGCTTTATTATTATCTCACTAAACAATAAGATCCATGGGTTGGTCTAACTATGGCCACTACAAATAGTAATGAGAATAACTGATTTTTAAGACATCTGCGACCACTGTCCTGTGACATGAAAATACCTGTGACTCCCATTGGTGACAGAGTGCTGTTACGATGACCGTGGATTCTTGCCCAATTTCATAATTAACAGAAATGCTAGGAAGTCCATGAACGTGGACCTTCTGAATCCTGTTCTCAAAGCCCAGGGTAGGAACTCCAGTTCTAGCCCCACCCAACTTCGTGGGAGCTGATCCGGTGACCCAGTTTCCCTGGAACTGGCTCTAAAAGGCCATTGGCTTGGAAAGGCCAATGTCCCAATTCACCTTTTCTACTTTAACCAGCGGATCTCCTCCACGGACCTGGCGACCGTGAACGCTTCAAACTTCCATCTGGACCGCATGACGCGCTTCATCATCCACGGCTTCATAGACAAGGGGGAGGAGAGATGGCTGACGGACATGTGCCAGGTAGGCTCCATGGCTTCATGTCCCAACCAGGAGTCACTGCTCCCCTGCGCTCACCCAGCACCTGAAATGCGGGGAGTGTGACCAATGACTTGACTGTTAAATTGTATGGACTTTCATTCATTGTAAATAGCCACCTGGGCCAGTGGCCACAGTATTGGATGGCACAGTTCTGAAGGTATCAGGAATGTTAGTAATGAATTATTATTCATAACATCCATTTTCTGAGCACTTCCTCTGAGCCTGACACTGTGATCATTATTTCACAGTCTTTGCCTCATTTGACCGCCCCATCACCTCCAGCAACATTGTGAGAAAGGTAGAGTTATTGTTCCCATTTTATAGATGAGGAAATTAAGGCAGGAGAAGTTCAACCCTTCCCAGGCTTGAATCCGGAGGTGGGAATGCAAAGCCAGGTCTCCTGTCTATAAAATACCACAACCTTGTGTCTACAGATTTAGTCTTTAGGACGTGCCCAGGGGCATGGCTTTCAGCTTAGTCTGCTCTGGGGGAGACCCTGAGCAGCTTCTTCCCAAGGGTGGGCTGCTCCTCTGGCGGTTTGGGCATTCACACGTGTCCCAAAGTCCCAGAAGGATGCCATGTGAACGTGGAGCTGGGAGAGTCAGGGGGACGTGTCCATCCTGATGCCCTGGCCTCCAGGCAACTCCTCCCTGCCTCACTCCCCGGGGTAGTCCAGGCCATCCTCCAATGAACACAGGCTCTGCAGTGGCTCTTTCTGACAGTTATTTGGTCCCATCACGGGACCAGTCTGAGCTTGGGCAGCACACGGCGGCCACACCACATAATATAAAAGATGCACATGTGGGCAGAGTTGTAGCTGCCTCCATCTAAATGTCATCTTGTCTGTTAATACCTTCTAGCTCCCACCTCCGCATTGTTGGGAACATAACAGCAGCCCTCCCGTGGCTTCAGCACCTAGTACAGTGGCAGCAAACTTAGTACAAGTGGCAGCCAACTTCCTGTAAAGGACTGGGTAGTAAATAGTTTAGCATTTGCAGGTCATATGGTTTCCACTCAACCCTGTTTTTGCTCCAAAGCAGAGGGGAGAGAATATGTAAACAAAGGGGTGTGGCTGTTCCCAATAAAACTTGATTTATATGAGCAGGTGGATCTGGCCCTCCCATAACAGTGGGCTAAGCCCTGATGTAGTAAGTGAACCTTTTTCTGCCTGGCTGTGTCAATAACCATCTGGGAGACCTTCAGCCAGTCACTTACTCCATCCAGGCCTCAGTGTTCACATCTGTTAAGTGGGGATCAGGTACCGGTTCCTGGTGAAGTGGTGAGGATTAGGACAAGTGGGAGGAATATGAAAACTCTGACACAAATGAGATGCTTGGTGGCTGTGAATTCCTGTCTCTGGAGTGTGCGGCCTGTGCCTGTTAATACATTGAATCCTCCCTCTTGTTTTTTCTCCCCCAGAACATGTTTAAGGTGGAGAAGGTGAACTGCATCTGCGTGGACTGGATGCGTGGGGCCAGGACAGGTTACAACCAAGCCGTCCACAACATTCGAGTCGTGGGAGCCGAGATAGCGTTCTTAATAGAAGGGCTAGCGGTAAATCCTCCTGAGCCCCATCATGTGGGGAGGGGCCCGAGGGGGCAGGCAGACCCCGTGCACCCAGAGGCAGCCTGGGGACTGGTGCGCAGGGGCTGGGCCTGGAAGCCTGGACACACAGAGGGGCGTTTCCTAAAATGAAACTGCAGCCTTCCCCTCCTGGAGTGTCCTGAAGATCCCTAGTGGCGCCTGGGGCAAAGGAACCACTTTGGGCCTCACTTTCCCCTTTGAAATACGCCGTCCTTGGAGGCTGGTCAGCCCAGAAGATGGGTCTTCTTTCTCAGAAAGGGGAAAGCCCCTACTGCCTTCTGGAAGGTCTATTCTGAGCACCCAGAGCTGGGCCCGCTACCCAGGCTCTCCATGCAGGCCCTGCGGGAGGGAAGGAAGGCCGGGGTGGGTGCGGATGGAGCAGGCAGCGCCCAGTCATGCTCCCCAGGCTGCCTGCAGTGGACACAGAGGCCACTAGTCCGCAGTGTTGCTGCCCTTCCCCCCGCCACACACATGTCCACTCCCCCCACCTCCAACCACCCACCCACCGCCTGCACTTCGGGGCTGGGGACTCTGGAGACTGTGCTGGCCCAGGGTGGGGTCATGCTGTCCTAGGTGGTCCAAGAGCCAGGTCATTCCTCCTGAGACCTGTCCCCATCCACTTATGGGAGACAGGGCGTCCTCAACGGGGCCTGGTGTCCCTGACACGCCATCCTTCCACAGACCAAGATGGGCTACAGCTTGGAGAACGTGCACATCATCGGCCACAGCCTGGGCGCGCATGCGGCTGGCGAGGCAGGCAGGAGGCTGGGGGGCTGCGTGGGCAGGATCACAGGTAAGAGGTGCGGGGGTGGGGGGTGGTGGGGTGAGAGGGGTCCCCTATTGGGCAATGGAAGCCAGGACACAGGCACTTCTTATGGCCAAGGGCGCCCCCACTGGTCCTTCAGCTGCACTGATTTTAGGTGCTGCCAGACTGAGATTTAAAAAATAACTGCCCATACATTTTCATGTGAATTACAAAAAATATAGGATTGTAAATAAAAACACGTTTATTAAAAAAGAAAAACAGACTAGCACATTCAACTCATGACTTCAGGATTATTATTGCTAGAGTACGACAGATTTTTGAACAGTGAAATGGTTTTTTAATACAAATTCATCAGTTCCACAGATATTAATTGTTGTGGCAGTTCCAGCTACAGGCAGAAAATGAAAGTAGCTGAGACCTGTCACAGGAAGCACATGGTAGATAATAAGAATGAATGAATGAGTCACTAGGCAAATGAAGGCACACAAGACATAGACACAGACACCGCTGAGTCCCGTGTGTATATCACTGTGCACACAGTGTGATGGCTGTCTCCTTTGCCCAGGGCTGTGTGCTAGGCATTGGGGGAAGGATGGGGGATTCATAGATTGTGTTTACGGAGACTTTTTCAGATTGCAAAGTTCTTTCTCTTATACCTTTGCGTGGGGCTTTCACAATAGCCCCATAAGGAAGGGTGCTGTTATTCCCACTTTCCAGATGAGGAAACTGAGGCTGAGGGAAGACATGCCTTTGACCTTGAGCAGAACCTGGGCTAGAATATAGGTCACTGAGTCTGTGGGCCATGCTCCTCCCACCCTCTGTTTCTCTTTGAAGATGAGCTGGGCACAGCCCCTGCTTCAGGCAGAAAACCACATGGATTTTGTGGGTCCAGGGGTTGGAACCTGGTTCGTCACTGTCCACCTCCCCCTTTCAGGACTGGATCCGGCAGAACCAGGCTTCCAGGGCTTGCCCGAGGAGGTGAGGCTGGACCCATCGGACGCCATGTTTGTGGATGTGATTCACACAGACACCTCCCCCACAGTCCCTAACCTAGGTGAGTGCCTCATCCACCTCTTGGTGACCAGGGCTGTAACTGCTAAGAGTAGGTCCAGGGGTGGCATTCAACATGGTTAACTACAGAAATAGCTTGGATGCCAACCAGTCAAAGTGGGTGCCAGCTACAAATAAACAGCCAACCCAGTGCCAGTGGTATCAGCCTGTGGCCCCAGGCAGGTCAGACAAACACTGGTGTAGCCTATGGAAGGCTGTTGCTCAGTCCTCAAACCCTGTGACCTTCCCTAGGCTCCACTATCCATTCCTGCTCTGGTGGG
This sequence comes from Myotis lucifugus, assembly GCF_000147115.1. Classification (NCBI taxonomy): domain Eukaryota; kingdom Metazoa; phylum Chordata; class Mammalia; order Chiroptera; family Vespertilionidae; genus Myotis; species Myotis lucifugus. The sequence goes on from NW_005871092.1 coordinate 7,174,587, forward strand.
GCCGGGGGGGAGGGAGTTAGGTGACGTGTTGAGGGTCCTCAGTGCTGCTGCAGAGGCAGGAGAGGCTTCTGCCAGCACTGCTGTGCTCACCAGGCAGAAGCCACACTCCCTGCTCCTGGTGCTGCCTCCCTTGGAGTCGGGAGAGGCTCCTGCATGCTCAGCAGCTGTGAGCCCTGCTTCTGGCTGAGTGGTGCTCCCTCTATGGGAGCGCACTGACCACCAGGGGGCAGCTCCTGCATTGAGCGTATGCCCCCTGGTGGTCAGTGTGCGTCATAGTCACCGGTTTTTCCGCTGTTTGGTCGATTTGCATATTAGGGTTTTACTATATAGGACTAGTGGCCCGGTGCACTAAATTCATGCCCGGGGTGGGGGGCAGATCCCTCAGCCCGACCTGCACCCTCTGTCATGTTCCGGGACCCTGGCCACACCAGACCTAGGCACAGGCCTACAGGCTTGGGGCGGCCTGGCTCCCGAGGCCCCAGTTTTTCAAGAGAACAAAGACGGCATTAGTTACAGCCCTCACTGAACCCAGTACAGTGCGTATGTGTGTACAACTGCCTCGTTCATGTGCCTGCTTCACCCTACTGAATTACTAACATCTTGAGTACATAGCTCTGTCTTATCCTGTTTCACCTGCAGTAGCTGGCCTGGTGCCAGGGACCTGGATGTTTTTGCAAAGTGAGTGAGTGAGGTAATAAATGAGTGAGTAAGTAAGTGAATGAGTGAATGAATGAGCAAGTAAGTGAATGAGCAAACAACTATAGGGTGGGAACTTCTGCCACGTCATCATGGCAGAAGTTCCCAGATGAGTAGTTCCCGACCCGCTCCCGGCTGCCCAGAGCCCGCCCTGGTAAGGTCCTACCCCACTCCCAGCAGCCCAGCTCCCTTCTCCCAGCTGCATAATTCTCGCCCCACCCCAGCGGCCTGGCCCCTGGCTCCCGGCTGTGTAGTTCCCGCCCCACTCCCTGCTCCCCGGGTGCCCGACCTGGGAAGTTCCCGCCCTGCTCCCGGCCACTGCCAGCTGCCCAGCGCCCTGCTCCTGGCTGCGTAGTTCCCACCCAGCTCCTGGTGACCCAGGCGCCCAGCCACTCCTTCAGCGGAGGCCAGGGCAGGCGGGAAGCTTGGCTTCCTTAGTCAGTCACCTGAGGCAACCCAAGTCTCCAGCTCCATGGCCGCAGCCATCATTGTTGGGTTAAGTTGCAATCACTCTGATTGGCTGGTGGGCGTGGCTTGAGCGTAGTGGAGGGATGGCTAATTTGCATGTTTCTCTTTTATTATATAGGAAGCTTGACATATACTTGCAAAATGCAATGTCAATGTTTGAATATTTTGCTTACTTCTTTTGTGGAAACTTTGGTTATAGTTTGTGTTGTTGGAAACAAATTATATTCCTTTATTTAATGCTTCTAAAATAAAATGGGTGAGTTGTTGTTAGTTTAAAGAAATGAAAATTTTAAATAAATAAAATTATGTAAAAAATTAATATTACATAAACTCAATGTTCTTTTTTCAATATTTTCTTATGTAACCCCTCATGAAACATGCGAACAAAGGGTATGTTTTAAATAATAGTGATGGTTACCATGGGCTGCATTGGACATTTTGTACATACTTGCTCATTAATCATGGTTAGAACCCCAGAAAGTGGGCATTATTATTACTGTTTCATAGCTGAGGATACTGAGGCTTGAAAAGCTTTGGTTATTGCCTGAGATCACGGAGTGTGTAAATAGGACCAGGATGTGATCACGGGTCTGTGTGCTTAAAAAGCCAAAGCATCCAGCCACTATGCTGGGCTCTCAATACAACGAGATCTCAATATAACCTTCTAACATAGAAATCAAAATTTCAGAATGAGTAAAGGAATGGGAATTGCACCAGTCCTAATAGGTGTCTATGATGCATAATGGTATCAGGGGATATCAGTATTGTTCACAGCCTCCCCAGGACAGACAGACAGACAGACACACATGCAAATACACATGTAGGCATGCTCACTGCCTCTGCTCACTCCTACTTCCTTGTCTTGCTATGGGCTCATCTTGGAGAGGGATCTACAAAGCCCGGTGGGGTGGCTGTGCTGAGGGGACAGTTCGCCAACAAGACTCTAGCTATGGTAGGAAGGAGTCGGACGCTCTCTGGGGCCATGACCTTGTCCCGGGACCTCTTCCCTCCCTGTTCACCGCCGCTTCTGATGTTTCAGGTTTTGGAATGAGCCAGAAGGTGGGCCATCTGGATTTCTATCCAAATGGAGGAGAGCAAATGCCCGGATGTGGGAAAAGTATCCTTTCTTCCATTGTTGATGTAAATGATTTCTGGGAAGGTAAGTGCATTAGCAAAGCAAGATGACAGTGCTGTTTTGGGGGAGAAGGCAGGATACGTGGCCGGGCCCTGGTAGCGCTGAATTTGCCTCCATGTCCAGGGTGCTCATTCTGTCCCCGGCATTGTCACAGCGTCATGAGGGAATTACTCTGCTTATCCCCAGTTTACAACTGAATAAACTGGGTCTGAACAGTTATCAAACTTGACCAAGGCCACCTTATATTAAAGTTTAATTTCTGGCTGCAAAATCCCAACTTCATACCCAATCGAACCTGGGACCCTTGAGTCCACAGCCTGTGTCATCCCCCCTCATGAGGATGCTGAGGCTTGAGCTGGACGGGCACGTTGGCAAATATCAGTTCTAGCTGTGCCCACGATCACCCCAGCTGCTTGCACTGCTTGCTCCTAGAAGGGCTCCCACAAAGATTTGCAGGGCTTTGACGTTCTCGGCCTTTGCTGTGGGCAGGTGCTAGGACAGGAAAGGGACTGAGCTGGTAAAAGGACCGAGTGGGGACAGGATCCGAGAGTTTGGGGAGCGCGTACATGGAGCGTGTGGAGCCTGGAGGTCTAGGGAGGATGAGGCTTCTGCGTGTCAGTGTCAGAAATTCCAAACCTGTAGAGAATTTTTATGAGTTTATTGGAGCCAAACTGATGAAAATTGCTGGGCAGCAAAATCTCAACAGACTGAGAACATGCTCCGGAGAACGGCAGTTTGTGTCTTATTTTAAACATTAGAATAAAAACAGGAGACAAAGGGGTTCCATGAAATCCAGGGGTGGTAGATTAGGGAGGGGAGGAAAGTAAAACTGGAAATCTCTGGAATTGGATAAAAAGAAAAATAGAGAGACACATTCTTTTACATTGGTGGGAACAGGATAGCTAATGAGCAACACTGACAGCACATAGAGGTGGTATTTGGGGAACAAGGTCACAGTGAGGGGTTCTGGGGTCTGGTGCTCTTATAAGGGGGTGCCCTGAGGGATCTGGAAAAGATTACTCTGATATTTAAAAGGTGTGTTTTCTTAGATGCAAAAAGAAAACAGTTTCACTTAAGGTAAAGATTCCTTATCACCCTGGCTGGATGGCTCAGTTGGTTGGAGCTTGGTCCTGTATACCAAAACGGTTTTGGGTTTGATTTCTGGTCAGGGAGCATTTGGGGTGAAACTGATTGATGTTTCTCTCTCTCCCTTCCACTCTCTCAAAAATCAATAAACATATCCTGGGGTAAGTTTTAAAAAATATATATATATTGACCTTTGTCAAGGAAGCTATAGGCCTGGGACAGGACTACCCTCCATGACCAGCTTTTAATTAGGAATTTTTATGTTCAGCCACGTAGTTACATTCAGCCTCTGAGTTTGTAAGGCCACCATGCAGGATTCCCCTGAGTTTCTCAGGTTTAGTATGTGGCCCCTTTTTCATCCGCATGAGGTCTGCGTTTACTTGAGAGACATGCTCATTCCCCTAAGATTAGGTGACTTACAGCGCCACCTCCATCACCTGTCCTTGTCTGGCCTCTGCTCTTCTCCTGTTGCCTCTCCCTGGAGACCAGGCTTCATCTCCCCCCAGCACATGGAGGCTTTGAGTCTGCCATCATTTCATTTTAGTGTTTATTTGTCTCTGCTGGGTGTTTCCCGGGCATCCCAGACACCCCAGTACCCTGCTCAGGGCCTGGCTCAGAGCAGGCGCTCAGTACAGCCCACTCCACTGAGCAGAGAGGCCTTCTGTGGCATTGAATGTTCCATGTGCTTATTGTGAACGAATAGGGGCGATAAAGCAGTAGCCCACATCCACCGTCAGCCAATGGAGCCTTTGAGCTCTCTGCCCAGCACCAGGTAACTCCCGGGAAGACCCAGCTGAAGGAACACTGAGTCACCATGAGGCTGCCCCTTCCAGAAGCCACCAGCAGGGCCCACATAATAGCAAGGAGCCCAGCTTTAATTAAAGAGGCAATTCAGAGTGAACAAGCCCACAGGATGTGCGTCTATTGTGTGGGCTCCCAGTCACCCAGGCGCTGGGCTGGAGGAACAATTAAATCCACTTGCCCCTCTATTATGGATCCCTGGGCAGCAATTCTGGGTGAAAGAAACAATTAAGGTGGAAACAGGTTGTGTTGTCTGGTGATGAGTGTTGGTGAAAGAGTCCCTGGGCCCTGGGTCAGGCAGAGCTTATCCACCAGGCCAAAGAGGACCCCAGACCTCCCAGAAGAGGTCCCCAGGTATGTCTGGGGTCACTGTGCATCACGCCATGGGATGATGCTGGAGAAATGAAAAAACAAAAACAAACCAAAAAAGCACAATTTTTCAAAAAGGAGGACTTGGGTTTAAAGAAAAGGGTGGTAGATAAAATGCAGTGACACAGTGGCCTAGGGCCCAGGGGACTTTGGTCTCCACTGCTTTGACCTCAGGCTTTCCAAGGAGGAGGTATTTCTCAGCCTGGGGCCCTGGGCACAGAAAAGCTGCCTTCCTGGGACAGGCCCTGCAGATATGGCTTCTGGTTCCCTAATGGGACCCTCTGGCCCAGCCCTGTCCACAGCAGCCTGTGGTCGGCCTTCACAGGGAGCAGTTTTAAAGAGAGAATGCACTGCTGTCATGTAAGCATGAAACATTGTCATGTCAAAGTCAACACGCAGGTTTCTCATGAAAAATCAGAAGACCAAGCATCTGGGCCTTAACATTCACCAACTGGCTGACAGTGTAAGATTCCTTTGGAAAGCTATTGCCTCTCTCGCTCCCTCTCTCTCTTCCCCCCAATCTCTCTCTTTCTTTCTTTCTTTCTTTCTTTCTTTCTTTCTTTCTTTCTTTCTTTCTTTCTTTCTTTCTTTCTTTCTTTCTTCCTTCCTTCCTTCCTTCCTTCCTTCCTTCCTTCCTTCCTTCCTTTCTCTCTCTCTCTCTCTCTCTCTCTCTCTCTCTCTCTCTCTCTCTCTCCTTTCTGTATATATTTTTCTCACTCTCCCCAAGGACCCCATTCCTCATCCTTCACTTATGTCAGAAGATTGGCCCCTGGAGGATAGGACACACGTCCTTGTTAGAATTCGTCCCTCCCCAGCAGATGCACAGCCCCAAGCAGGCCCTGCTCAGCATACAGGCATATGGGGGGGCAGAGGAAAGTGACCAGATCCAAATCCCATGGCTAAAGAAGCCCCAGATACCACCTCTATGTGCTGTAACTGTTGATCATTAACTATTTGCCCAAACGTATGTCAAAGTCAATGATAGGAACTTGGAATTGGGACTGAGGCATTTGAAAATGCTGACTCCCCTCCATGAAATGAGGAGGTGACTCCTTATTCAGATCAGAACTTTCAAGCTTCAAAAGTGAGAGTCTCCTGTGAGCTCCCATGGCTTTTGCTTCCTCAGGAAGCCGAGACCTTGTATCCTGCAATCACCTGAGAAGCTACAAGTACTACTCCAACAGCATCCTCAACCCCGACGGCTTCCTGGGCTACCCCTGTGCCTCCTACGAGGAGTTTCAGAAGGTGGGTCTCCCCAGGAGCCTGGGGAGGGTGGGGTGGCTCTGTGGTTGTTGGTTTTGTCCCTGTGGCTTGGAACAGAGCAGAGATGTAACTCCACGACTAGTAAGATGAGGTGCTGGTAACACTGAGCCTCGCAGAGCCTTCTTCCTCCGGATATCGGGTGGGCAGGCGGCTCATGGCACAGACCTGACCCGGGGGTCCTTCCCTAGATCCCCAGCTTTTCATTCTGAAAAATTCTCAAAGGATGCCTGGACGGCATGGGTGAGATGGATGCATTAATGAATGGATGGAGGGTAGATGGACAGATGAATAGAAAGATGATTAGATGGATGAGTGGGTGATTGAAGGAGGGAGGGAGAGAGGGATAGTTGCATGGATGGGAAGATGAATTGACCAAATGAGTGAGTGAATGAGTGAAAGGCCTACCACTCACAGACAATTTTTTGTTTTTCCACTAGAATGGCTGTTTTCCTTGTCCAGTCACAGGATGCCCCAAAATGGGGCACTATGCTGACCAATTTCAGGGCAACACCAGCGCCGTGGGACAAACGTTTTTCCTGAACACAGGAGCGAGTGGTAACTTTGCTCGTAAGTTCCATTGTACCCATTTAAAAGCTGCAAATGATTTTAAAAGGTGTATCAACCTTGTTAGTTAGGACCCTTGGTAGCAATGGATAGAAACTCAACACCAGCCAGCTTAAATGATAATGGAAGGACGGTAGAATGGCATTTGTCTTGCCTCTCACGTTCACCCTTTAACCAATAATCCTGACCAGTGGAGTAGGTTGATCATGAATGGCCCAGGCTGGTCACATGTCCACCCAACCCTGTGGCAGGAAGGACGGATCCATGAACAGAAGAAGGAAAGATGGGGCAAAGGCACCCCGTGATTACCCACCATGCTAGTCCCCCTGTTTACACACACGTGAGCATGCTGTGGTTTTTGGTGTTATTTTGCCAGCTGTTCAATTAAAAAGAAGATAGTAAAAGCAAGAAGTTTTGTTTGTTATAATTAATATTACATGATGGCTGAACAGAAGAGCATGTATTTTCCAAGGGAGTTTTACATTGAAAAACATTAATGCAGCACTTCACAGAACACTGTTTACACACAGTATTTCATGTAATACAACACACAGAATACATGATACCAGTTGGGAGTATCTATAAAGTCTTACAAACATATTCCTTTAAGTCAGAATGTACCTTAGGAAAACACTTGCATGTGTGCAGGAGAAGGTGTTCAAGGATGTTCACTGCAGCACTGATTTTAATATCAAAAGAACGCGGGGAGAAAGCTAGATATCCATAACTTGTTAAACAACCACATCCTGTATGTAACCATTCAAGGAAGGATCTAGAAAACCTCTAAGGAAGCGGTTCTCAACCTGTGGGTCGCGATCCTTTGGCGGTCGAATGACCATTTCACAGGGGTTACCTAAGACCATCCTGCATATAAGATATTTATGTTATGATTCATAACAGTAGCAACATTACAGTTATGAAGTAGCAATGAAAATAATTTTATGGTTGGGTCATAACCTGAGGAACTGTATTGAAAGAGCCAGAAGTTTAAGAACCACTGCTAAGGAATATTAAGTAAAATGGCAAATAGCAAACCATCTGGTAATATATCATGTTCCAGTCAGGGTCTCTGCAGAAGACAGAGCTCATTCTAGTGGTTCAACGAGGAGACCTCACTGGAGGGCCTGCTTTTGGAGGAGTGGACAGGGTTGAAAGAACAAACGAGGGATGCTGAGGCACCCAGAATCTAGTGACTGCGGGGCTCCAGGAATGGGGTAAAGCCAGCTACTGCCAGAACCTGGTACTAGAGCAAGGAGGCTGCAGGGGAGCAAGCACCTCCATCTCCCTCCTCCTACCGCTGGCCTCTCATGCAAGCCTCTGATGGGCTGAACCCACAGGAAAGTCAGTGGAAGGGACCCCTGGGGAGGCCGACCTTATGGAGCACAGGACAGGACTGGGAAGGGCGGTGAGTCAGTCTGGCATGGGGATGGTTGGAAAGAATAGAGAAGAACAGTGCATACTCTTTAAAGAAGGGGGAAAACCCTATATATTTTTATTGATATCAAAGCGGAAAGGAGAGAGAGGAAAATATAGATACATCAATGATGAGAGAGAATCATTGATCAGTACACCCCCTCCTGGGGATCGAGCCTAAAATTCAGGCTTGTGCCATGACCAGGAATGGAACCATGACTCCTAATTCATGGGTCAACAATGACCCATTGAGCCATACCATACAGGCAAAAGCCTAACTTTTTATACAGTCATATATGTGTGTGTAAATGCTCATAGAAAGCTCTAGGTCATGGTATCCCAACATCAACTCTACTGGAATCCGGGACTGGATCACTTGTTCCTGGAGGGCTGTCCTATGCATTGCAGTATGTTTAGCAAATCCATGGCCTGTACCAGCGAGATGCCAGTAGCCCTGCACCCACCCACCCCATTCCCTGGGTGTGACAATCAAGAACATCTTCAGACAATGCAAATTGTCTCCGGGCAGCAAATCACCCTGCCTGGCTTGGTTAAGTCTACAGACCAAACTGGGAAGACCCTGAGATGGAGGGCAGGTGGACAGAGCGCTGAGAAAGGGTTTACTCATTTTTAGAAATTGTCTGTGTTGTTTTTCCACTGAGAATATGTCCATGGCATGGGAAAATAACAAAAATAAAAAACAAAGAAGGCAACAGTAAGTGATTTATCCAAATGTGGGAGCCCAGACGTCTCCCTCTCCCACTGGTCTTTCTGGTACAGTCCGTGGTGGGCACCTGGGTACCGGGGTATAGTAACCAGCCACCCTCCATCCATCAGAACACATACCTGGCTGGGTTGGGAAGAGATTATGCTGAGCTGCAATATTTACTTCCCCCTCACCCCACCTAGCATCAGAATTCCTGGGACTCCCAAGTGCATTGAAGGAAACCATTTGTTATATTTGCCCTTACATCCCACTCATGGGGGATTCAGAGCTTGGAACAAGAATGCTCCCATGGGTCATTTTTTTTTTCAACAAGATGAGTTCATTGAACTGATAGTATCTTTTCTTTGCACAGGTTGGAGATACAGGGTATCAGTCACACTGGCTGGAAATACTGAAATGAGTGGGTCCTTCGGGATTGCTTTATATGGAAGCAATGGAACCTCAAAGCAGTATGAAATTTTCAAGTAAGTCTAATAGTAAAGCGAAATGACCATACTTACCCTACTAGATTATTAATACAAGATTGGTTGTAAACCTCTACATACATCTAGCCAAACAGAACCTTTGAATCCTAGAATATCAGAGTCGGAAGGAAGTCTCTTAGCATCTAATTGAATCACCCCATAGAAGAGGGAGGCCCAGAGAGGAAGCACTCGCGATTTTAAAGGCCGACTCCTTCTGGATTGCTAATCACTGCTTCCTTCCTGCAGAAGTTGTGGGGTTGTTCTTGTTGTTGTTTTTAATTTTTTAAAAATTTATTTCAGAGAACGGAAGGGAGAGGAAGAGAGAGAAACATCAATGATGAGAGAGAATCATTGATCAGCTGCCTCCTGCACACCCCCTACTGGGGATCAAACCCAAAACCTGGGCATGTGCCCTGACCAGGAATTGAACTGTGACCTCCTGGTTCATGAGTCGACACTCTACCACTGAGCCACATCAGCCAGGCCCTGGTTAAGTTTTATGAATATCATGTTCTCCTTAGACAAAGCACATTTATATGGCAACTCCTTCCCATCCCACACACACTCCATCCCCCACTCATGCTGTGTTTCACCGGAAGCCTGAAACTAGCTTCCTGTTGATATGGTAGCCTCAGCTCCTAGCTTTTGTGGGTATATGAGAATCTTGGTAAAACTGTGTTGGATAACTGTGCTGTAAAATTAGATACCGTTTTTACACTAAGTTTTCATAGTAATTTTCATGTTACGTTAAAGTTCTTTGACTACTTGTTATGCTACATATGAGATGCCCACAGATGACCCCGGCTGGAGCACATGCATCTTTAAAGAAAGATAAGGAGTCCTGCAGTAAAATTAAAGGGTCAATATGCCGCCCCAAGTAGTTGACTTCCCTCTAGATACCAATCAAAATAGTGGAAATCTAGAGTCCAGTATTATTCTAAAGCTGTGTTCTTCACAGATACGTTTGTGTTTTAGCGGCCCTGGATGTGTATGGAGTCAGTCAGGGAATTGCAGAAAGCCAACAGCAGCAGCCATTGTTTGGAGTAACAGTGAGTTGCTATCATCCTAGAATTCAGCTACCCAGCTGATAGAACACTTTATGTCTATGTTTGCAGAGGATCCCTCAAACCAGATGCAAAACATGTGCGTGACATTGATGTGGACATCAACGTTGGAAAAATCCAGAAGGTTACATTCCTCTGGAACAACCAATGGATAAATATGTTCTGGTACAACTTGGGGGCTTCGAATATCACAGTGCAAAGCGGTGAATATGGGACTGAGTGAGTATCTTTTAATCCAACTAAGTCTTGTTTCTCTATTTCCTTATCACTATATATCTGCAAACATACATGCATACATTTAATCACCCACCCATCCACCTACATATCCTTCTACCCACCCATTCCTTCATCCCTTTCTCTCCATCCATTTAACCACTGACCTATCCACTTATCCATGCAGCCATTCATCTACCCAACTATTCCTCTCAACTCTGCATCTTTCCATCTATCCATCTGATTTACTTGGAAAAATCAATCATTGTTTTCCTTAAGCCAAATTCAACTTGGCCAGAGCAAGACATCAATTGTAAGGCATAGATTCATGAAATAGGCCAATAGGAGACTGTTTTATCTCAAACAAGAAGGAAAGCACCCAGGCAGTAGATGTAGGAAATCTCGGGTTTATTTCCATTGGGTGCATTTATTCATACAAATTGTTTTGTTTGGAGACTGAGGCCTGAGAGGAATACAGACTGTGTGAGGATCTAGCTCCCAGTGGCAAGCTCTTCTCTAGCTGAGAGGATAGAATCTTACTTGGTGAGATTAGGGAGAGATCATAACAGTGTTTACTATATGGCAAGAAAAAAGGTGACCTTAAAAGAGGATGATACAAAACAATAGATGTCAGGGTCTGAAGGAAACTCAATCACCTCTCACCTGCTCTCATGTTAAGGTGAGAAGAGTGGGGTTCGCAGAGTCACATAACGTGTCTAAGGCCTCCCAGGAAAGCCAGAGGGAAGAGTATTTGCAAACTATTTTCAAAAACACATAAGAAGACCTTGCTCAGCTGTATGACTTAGCTGTGCTGACAGTACTTGGTCATAGGCCTGATTCTTGGGCATGGTGCTGGAAGGGTCAGAGGTCACTAGAGCTGTGTCAGTACTTTGTTTATTCAAGAGCTGAGCTTGAGCCTGAGGCACAACCAGGACTTGGACCCCAGTCCTATGACCCCTAATCCAGCCACATTCTGCAGCTGAGCCCTGAGGGAGGCTTGTCTTTAGCAAAGACGCCCACAGGAAAAGGAGGAGGCCAGGTGTCCTGCATCTCATGGCTGGGTTGTTGCCCCAACTGGGCGGGCTTCACCCTCTTCAGGATTGCCATCTCTCCATGGTCTTCCCCCCCCCCCAACATCTCTATGGAGATATAATTTTCATAGCCTGTGTTCACCCATTTAAAGTATATACTTCAGTGATTTTCAGTATATGTGCAGAGTTGTGTAATCAGTTCCAAGGTCAATTTTAGAACATTTCATCACCCTTCCCAAAAAACCCACACACCTATCAGCCATCATCCCATAATGTCTCACCCCTTTTCTCCAGCCCTGGGCAACCTGATTTCTATTTTGATAGATGTTCCTATTCTGGACATTTCATATAAATGGAGTCATACAATATATATGGTCCTTTGTGACTGGCTTTTTTCACCTAGCATAATATGTTCAAGGTTCATCCATGTTGTGACATGTATCAGTACTTTATTCCTTTTTACTACCAAATAATATTCTCTTATATGGATATACCACCTTTTATTTATTCATTTAGCAGTTGATGGACATCATGGGTGTTACCACGTTGGCGCTATTATGAATAATGCTGCTGTGAACATTTATGTACAAGTTTTTGAGTGGACATATATTTTCATTTCTCTTGGGTATACACCTAGGAGCAGAATTGCTAGGTTATGTGGTAACTACTATGTTTAACCTTTAGAACAGGTTCTCAACCTTGGCTGCACATTAGAATCACCTGGGAATCCTTTTAAAATCCTGATTTCTGGGCCTCATCTGCTTTAGAAGAACTGCCAGACTGTTTCCCAAAGTGGCTGCCACATTTTCCATTCCCAGAAGCAATGTATGAAGAACCCCCCAGGTTCTGAACTCTAGGGAAAGTCCCCTCTTGGCAGGTGGGGGCACCCCAGTCCCCAAAATCTATGCCAGGCCCACCCAAATCCACAGTTTTTGAAAATCTGTGGTTAACACAGCTGATTCACTTTCAGCTTGTTAAAAGGCCACAGGAGGAGAGGGTGTTCTTTAAGTGGTTTTGCTTAGTAAGAAACACCTGGACACTGCATGTTGTAGCCCAGCCTTTCAATCATAAAGGTCTGAACTCCAGGGTTTGGCTAAATGCTGTTTACTCACCTGAGGGGACATTTCCACAAGCTGCCAAGCCTCACGCTGAACATGTTCTCCTCCGCAGGTATCGTTTTTGCAGTGGTGACACCGTGAAAGGAAACCAGTTACAGACCCTTCTTCCTTGTTAAAAATGTGGTGCTCTTGCCCTCACCGGTTTGGCTCAGTGGATAGAGTGTCGGCCTGCAGACTGAAAGGTTCCAGGTTCAATTCAGGTCAAGGGCATGTAACTTGGTTGTGGGCACATCCCCAGTAGTTGGTTGTGGGCACATCCCTAGTAGCAGGAGGCAGCTGATCAATGTTTCTGACTCTCAATCCCTCTCCCTTCCACTCTGCAAAAAATCAATAAAGTGTATTTAAAGAAAAAAATGTGGTGCTCTGTTGTATCTTTGTGGTAATAAATGTTTAATGTCTTCGGGTTGACATTGAGGTATTAGTTTGCCATCCTCCGGGTTCTGAGGTCATGTTTTGGAAATGATTTTTCAGACTAGAGCCCAGGCCCTGGCCAGTGTTCTCAGTGACTAGAACACCAAAGGGTCTCGGGTTCAATTCTTAGTCAAGGGCACACACAAGGGTTGCAGGTTCCATTCCTGGCCCCGGTTGGGGTGCTTATGGGAGGCAACCACTCAATGGGTCTCTCTCATATGGATGTTTTTTTCCTCTCTCTTTCCTTCCCTCTCTCCCTTCCACTCTCTGTAAAAATCAATGGAAAAAATGTCCTCGGGCTGAACCGGTTTGGCTCAGTGGATAGAGGGTCGGCCTGCGGACTGAAGGGTCCCAGGTTCGATTCCAGTCAAGGGCATGTACCTTGGTGCGGGCACATCCCCACTGTTGGGCATGCAGGAGGCAGCTGATCGATCTCTCTCATCCATGTTTCTAACTCTCTATCCCTCTCCCTTCTTCTCTGTAAAAAATCAATAAAAATATATTTTTTAAAAATGTCCTCGGATGAGGATTAACAACAACAGCAAAATGGTGGAGCCAAGTTGGCTGCAGGTCATGACTGAAACCTCCCACCCGTGGTCCTTTGCCACCATCTTTCTCAGGGCACCTGTGTGGCCTGTTCTAATGTAGACCATGCAGTTCCGTCCTGTTTGAAAAGCTCATCATTACTTCCACGTGCTGCCTGCCCAGCTTTTAACATCCTAAGGTAGGGGTGGGCAAACTTTTTGACTCGAGGGCCACAATGGGTTCTTAAACTGGACCGGAGGGCTGGAACAAAAGCATGGATGGAGTGTTTGTGTGAACTAATATAAATTCAAAGTAAACATCATTACATAAAAGGGTACGGTCGTTTTTTTTTTTTTTTTTTTTTTAGTTTTATTCATTTCAAATGGGCCGGATCCGGCCCGCGGGCCGTAGTTTGTCCACGGCTGTTAGAGCGAAGTGACAGCCACGGCTGAGAGCCTGTTTAGAACCAGCCAGTCCCCACTCCCGGAGGGGGCATGAGGACCCAAAACAGTGCATCCCCTCCCACATCCGGCCTCCAGGGCAACTGTCAGTTTTCACGCCAGAAGAAAGAGGTGACCCCGAAGGATCGTTTTAATTGCCATGGAAGTCAGACTATCCTGACAGGAGGCCCTGATATCAAAGGAAACCATGCAAGTCCGCACCCTCCGATTCTTCAGCTCTCCCAGCCCAGGGAATTTTGTCTGGTCAGGTAATGGCATTGTCTTCAGGGCAGGAATGAGCTCATTAAGGATGCAGCAGCCTGTAGTAATCATGATAATTTGCCGGGCACTAAAATCATCTCTATACCGGCCCTGACAGACAATGCTCTGGCGATTATAACCGAGAGCAGTGATGGCGAACCTTTTGAGCTCGGTGTGTCAGCATTTTGAAAAACCCTAACTTAACTCTGGTGCCGTGTCACATATAGAAATTTTTTGATATTTGCAACCATAGTAAAACAAAGACTTATATTTTTGATATTTATTTTATATATTTAAATGCCATTTAACAAAGAAAAATCAACCAAAAAAATGAGTTCGCATATCACCTCTGACACGCCTGTCATAGGTTCGCCATCACTGGGCTAGGGGGAAACCAAAAGGATAAAGATTAAGGAAAGAATTGTCATGCAGGACGGCTTCAACAAAAGGAGTTACAGATTTGCACATTGAACCTGGTGATCTTAACCTTGAAGTTGTGGAAGAATTAGATACTATTAATCAATTTTTTAAATCGCCTTTATTCAACTTTGGGTAATTGTCATTGGGTGGTTGTTTTTGTGTTTTATAGGAGCCATTTTTATTTTCTTATTTATTATTTTTTTAAATATGTTATTGATTTGTTCAGAAAGAGAGGAAGGGAGAGGGGGAGAGAGAGAGATAGCAACACCAATTGGCTGCCTCTTACACACCCCCTACTGGGGGTTGAGCCTGCAAGCTGGGCATGTGCCCTGACCAGGAATTGAACCGGAGACCACTTGGTGCAGGGGATGACACTCAACCAGATGAGCCACACCTGCCGGGCCAGGAGCCATTTTGTAAAGATTGGTATCAGATGAATTAGTGGAAGCTTAAATTTTGATGCATGATGTGATCCCGTGGATGAGGTAGCACGAGGGCAGTTTTGAGGAACCGCTGTGGTTGTGGGTCCCCTTAATTTCAAGGGCAAAGATCTCAGTACGCTTGAGCCCAGAGCAGTGATCCCCAAACTCTGTGGTTTGGGACGGGGGACCAGCCCGCTACACCTCCCGTGGTTCGTGTCTGAGAGGCCGGACGGCAGGCTCACTGCTCCCGCCCAGGCAGCTGAGGGGTCTGTCTCCTGGTTTCTCTTCTGGACTTTGTCGGGTCACGCTCCCAGGACTTCTGGAAAACTGGAAAATATCCCAACTACTCGCTGAGCCTTGCCCTCGCCCTTTGAAGAGAGTGCCAGCTACCTTGTGTTGAGATGTGACTTTTTTTCTGCAAAGGTACAATCTCTAAAAGATTAAAATATCTCCTCATCAATCCAAATAAGGATTCTTTTTTAAAATATATTTTTATTGAATTCAGAGAGGAAGGGAAAGGGAGAGAAAATCACTTATTGGCTGCCTCCTGCACGCCCTCTAGTGGGAATGGAGCCTGCAAGCCAGGCATGTGCCCTGACTGGGAATCAAACCATGATCTGCTGGTTCATAGGTTTATGCTCAACCACTGAGCTACACCAGTCGGGCTCAAATAAGGTATTAAAATAATACTTCTTCCTAATTATGTTAATGATAGCTGTTGCCTGTGGAAACTTGGTGGGGGGGGGGGGGACACAACCAAGAAAATAAAAATGACCGATAGCACCACCATCTAAATAACCATTGTTGGCATTATGGTTTAGCTCCCTCTACCCACCCTTAAAAAAAAATAGGATGTGTGTGTGTGTGCACACATGGGTTTGCTGTTATTATGCCTGTGTTTTGCCTGTACTGTATCATGTTTTCCACAGCAGCATTTTTCTATCACACTGTTTTGAATAATCAGATAGACTGCAATCCCAGGTCCCCTGGGGTTTGGGCGGTTGTTCGGGTTTGTATGACACTCACTATTTACACTCCTCCTTGGTTGTTTCCATGGACAAAGGTCTTAACCATTTCTGTGCCAGGGGCCCCCTGGCTGCCCGGGGAAAATGTGAGCCTCTTCTCAGAATAATGTTTTTAAATGTAAAATAAAATACAGGAGGTGACAGAGGAAACGAATTATATTGAAATAGTATTAAATAGTAAAAAGAATCCATTTGTGCAATAGCATGTTTCTTTAGGACTGTATTGAATAGCAGCATGTCAGACAGTGTGGTGGCTCTAAGGATTCCAGTCATGGTAGAGTAGTGATCGCAATAGCATCATCTCCAGCTGTTTGTAACGAATGTCCTGAGTGTGAGGAGGTGTGAGATCTCTATTGGTCTAAGGTGACAGGTATGGCTGTGGTGTGTTCCCTACATTCATGAAAGCAAGCCTAAGTTTCACTCAGTGAACACCAAGATATAACTTCTTTTTCTCATCAAAATTCTCTTTTTCTCATTGAAGATATGACTCCTGGTTTCCACCCAGGGGAAACAGGGGTCCAGGGAGCCTGGTGAACATCCCTGCCCTGGGAGGACCCCAGCAGGACCTGGTGGCTGTTGACCAGATGAAATGCCACTCAGGCGAGCAGTTCCATGATTCCTGGACTAATCTGTGACGGGAACCAGGAGGGCATGGGTAATGGGACCCACTGACTATTTGAAGATAATGTACTAAACCTTTGGCAAAAACTACAACCAACCACAGAATAGGTTGGCTGCTACTAGTGTGGGCTGCAAAACCAGAAACCCAACAACTACACAATTCTGAACCCTTCCCTGATAAGGACTGAAATCCTCATTATGGAGTGAGGAAAGGAAGGTGCCCAGAGCCTAGCTAATCCCCCCAGATAGACCACAGGCCTCTGAACCACATCCTCCCGCCCTGTGAGGGGCCTCAGAGGCAAAGAGATGGCCCACTCAAAGGGCATATCAAAGGGACTAGTTACAAAGGTGGACAGGGCTCAGCAGCAGCATGGAAGCTCTGACATCCTGGTGGCCTGAAGCCGGAGGGAGGGAGGGAGCTGTCATAGGAACATGGAAGGAGCTGGGGCCATAGGAGGGAGCTGCTTGAGAGGAGCTACTGTCCTCAGGACTGAAGTGCAAAATTGCTCAACACCAGCACAGATGGGAGGGAGCCTGGGTAGAAATACCCTAACACTTTTCCTACACCTCTGATCTCCCTGAGCATCCCCCATTGGCTGAACCCAACCAGAGGGCCAAGGCCAAGGCCAAGGGAGGCCACAGAAGCATCCTCCCGGCCACAGGGCAGGGAGGGGGAGGCAGGAGAGATCTAGAAGTTACCCAGCTCACCAGCCCATGAGTCATTAGCTTCCAAGGTCCCATCCTTTCCTCCAGCAATGCCTGATCCATTGGTGATCAAGGTACCTGCAAAGGGCTGTGTTAGGCTCTGGCCACACAGAAATGACCATCCACACCGCGACACTCCCATCAAGGCAAGGTCTAAACAAACAGGCACTGAAATACGATTACCAGCTGGGATATGTTCCATGGAAGGAAAATGGGAACATGATTAGAATGTAAAGGAAGACCTGGTCCCACTCTGGGCAGTGAGGAAGGCTTCTTGGAGGAAGGGGGATACTTTGACTTAGGTCAGAAGTGAGTGGGGATGGTATGTGTTGGGAAGAGGAAACAATATGCAAAGACCCCAAGGTGGGCACTTTCAAAAAGTTTACACAAGGCCAGTCCGGCTGATGCTAATGGAATTCGGTGAGCAACAGAGAGAAACTCTGCCCGGCCGGTGTGACTCAGTGGTTGAGCATGGACCTATGAACCAGGAGGTCACGATGGATTCCAGGTCAGGGCACATGTCCGGGTTGGGGGCTTGATCCCTGATCCTGCAAGAGGCAGGCCAGGCCACCTCAACCTTCTTATCTCCAGGTCAAAGTACAGTGCACACAGTTCAGAAATTATTTGGAAATAGACTATGTGGTTTCCAAACAGAGCTATCTCTTTAAACAGAGTTTGTTTGACTCTTTCTTGCTCAACAAAGGGTTGCCTTTGCTTTTGTTCTATGTCTAGGTCCTTTGGCGGCAGCTGTCCACCCAGCCCGACCCCGGAGATGAGGACACCCGTGTCTTCATACCCAGGTGCCTTCTAGGAACAGCAAACCTGCAGACCCCATTCCTGCCAACACCTGCAGGCACCAAGACGGGCTTGGGCTCCTGTTACGAAGGGATTCTGAACAGGAGGCTGGTGTTCCCTGTTCTCACCTAAGAAACACAATCTTTTGGCAGCTGAACCTGAAGATTCAGATTAATGGGGTACTTTCCTGTGAAGCACTGGCACTCCATCTTGCTCCCGTAACCTCGATGTTGCAAAAACTGCTATTTGAAATTGTCCACTTAACATAGATGGTCCTTTGTTCTATAAATTAACTCTGCTATTATTGGCTTCTGTCAACACACTTGCTCAAATAATAGGGAAAAGAAGCTCAATTACCTGGCCTTGCAAGCCGCTCTGCTGCCATCCCTGGTAACTGCCATGCCAGGTGTGTTAGAATTATCTGAATGGTACTGTGCTCAAGGCCACGAGCTTCCTGCAAAATATCGCCCACTACATAGGGCTCTTTGTAAAGCCGGCAAAAGGTCCGGAAACCCCATATTTAGGAGACAAAGGAACAGAGAAGGTATAAAGGGAAAGCTTCCTCCATATTATTTTGCTCAGACTCTGGAGATAACTCATTTGAGACTGCCGGCGTAATGAAGACTCCAAATTTGAGTTATTGATTAAGGTGTCCTCTGTGCAGCTCACTGATTTCCAATATAACATCTGTCCCCAAAGTCTGTTTTTTTCCCCTCTGATCTCACTTTAAATAGCACTGCTCCCCGCTGAGCTGACTGTATGTGTTTATGATAATCTCGGTGCAAAGGACACTTACCCATCTTCCTGTCCTTTCCTCTAAAGAGTCCAAAGGACAAAGCCGGGTTATAAAAGGCCACGGCCACCCGGGGGCTGAGTGGAGCACAGGTGTCTCACAGTAAGTCATGGCTCTGTCCGGGCAGGGTGCTTGGCAGGGTTGGGCAGCCAGAGGTACATGGCCCAGAGGGAGCAGCCACTGCGCTGGGAGGATCCTGCATCTGGGTTCCACAGAGGTGCTCCCCTCTCCGTGT
This sequence comes from Myotis lucifugus, assembly GCF_000147115.1. NCBI lineage: Eukaryota > Metazoa > Chordata > Mammalia > Chiroptera > Vespertilionidae > Myotis > Myotis lucifugus. Next base: position 7,193,652 of record NW_005871092.1, read on the forward strand.
GTTGGGAGGCTTCAGCCTCAGAATCCCCGCCTGGAGGGACAGACTGATGGGACCCAGGCACCAGGCTTCCCTGGGCTCCAGGCCCCCTGCCCTGTCTGGGTTGGGCAATGGTTCCCACTGTCTGTGTTTTCATCCATGTAGATGCTGCCCTCCTGGATCATCGGCCTCCTCCTGCTGGCCACCGTCAGAGGTGAGGGTGCTATCCCATCCCCGTGGGGAGGAAGGGACCTTGCCTGGGCTGGCCTCTGGGTGGGGCAGCTAGAGGCCTCATCATCATTATCATCATAATGAACAGCATTATCATTATTTCAACAAAAACAACAATTGCCACCCTTCAGGGAGTGTTGATGCTGTAGCAAACACAGGGCAACATCTTGGACACAGATGACCCTGGGGACTCACCTGCCCTTTTCCTCCAGCAACTGGCTGTGATGGGGTGACCAAAGTGGTAGGCTGTTGAGCAGCAGATTGGGAGACGGTGATCTCGACAGGCCCCCAAGTCCCTCAGTCCCTTGCGAGAACAACTGCATGTCTGAAGCCTAAGCTACATAGATGTGTCCCGTGGAAAACTGTCCTGCCGGGCCTGTGACAGGAGTGCCCCCTCCTGTCCCTCCCTCCCCATCACTCCTCTCTGTTGCCACTTCTCTCTCTCCAGCTCCCATCTGAGCCTACCTTATGGCCTCCCTTCTGCTGGGCTTCCTACTGCACCGCAAGTCCTCCTTTCCTCCACACCTCGCCCAGCCCACTCTGGCCTCCCTTCCATCTTGGCCATGCAGCAGGACCTGACTCCGGAGAGCAGAGCCCACCCGGGTCTGGCTGCTCCTCGGGCCTTTCTGGCCCCTCTTGGTCTCCTTTGCTCCTCCTCTGCCTCCTCCTTCCCTAAATGTGGGCGTCCCACGGAGGTCACTGCCTGCGCTCTCCTCGCCCTTTTCCTGTGGCTTCCCCATGGCCCAGCCTCTGTTACCCTGGCCCCACTGTCTCCCCTCCAATTTCCAGGCAGCTACACCAGGGCCTCCGACCACGCATCAGACTTACTTGTCCAGGCTCAGGCACCACTCCCTACCCCATCTCTCCACCCTTCCCTTCATTTCCACTGTCACCCAAGACTAGAATGCCTGTTACCTCTCAGACCCACCATCCCGGTACTGCCCCACTCCAACCCCCACCTCTCCCAGGCTCTCCTGCCTCTGAGCCACCCACACTGGGTTCCCGAAACACTTCATGGAGCACCAGCCCCACCACACTCACCAGCATCTCCCACTCACTATCCACCTAAAAGCCCAGGTGCCTTATAATGGCCTTCAAGCTCCTGCATTTACCACCTGAAGCAAGACTTGCTTTAGTCTCAGAAGCCCTTCTTCCGGTACTGGTCCCTCTTCCTGGAAGGAAGTCAAGGACATCATGATACCTTTCCTGTTAGATTTCCTCTCGCTCAAGGCGGGGTTTGTACCTGATGTGTCTTTCCATCTCCTCAGTGCCTAGCTTTATTCCCAATTAAACTCCCCCAGTTCAAATCCTGGCCCCCCATTGGCTGTGACCTTGGGCAGCTTACTTTGTCTGTCTGTGCCTTGGTTTTCCCATCTGTAAAATGGAAGTAATTCCTTACTCATGGGCTATTTTGAGGCTTAAAGGGAATAATGCTGGTGAAGCCCTAGTGTGGTATCTGGCACAGAGGAAACAGTTTACTCTTGCTTCAGGTGGTAAAATCTGATAATTATTGTCAGTTTTTGAGTGAATGGCCAACCTCTGGCACCATCCGTTTTGGAGCTGAGGAAGCCTAAGGGAGAAGAGCCATTGAAATCCTCTGGATTTGAGCATGCGCCCTCAGTGAGCGCTCTCTGTGAAAACGCTTGTGCTGTAGACTAGAGGAAGGACCCTCAGATTTGGACGAGGTTATTTGGATGATTGGTTGCATGTATTGAGCCCCTACTGTATACAGAATGATGCAAAACTCAGTCACCCCTGGCCTTAAGAAATGTACCTTTTCTGAGAAAAACAGGGAAAACCTGAAATGACAGAGAATAATTGGGGAACAATGTGCATCAAGGGGTGACATGAAGACAAGGGGATTGGACCGCACCCAGGATCAGCTGCTGTGCTGGGTGTGGCGCCAGCGTCAGGGTCCACCCAGCAGCATCTCTGCGCTACAGAATCACAGGCGCTATCATACCTGATGCCGGGTGATGGCATGTAAAGGACCGTCTGGGGCTCTCCCGGAAGAGGTAGTTTTAAGGCAGAAGGTTGGCAGGAAGCTCAGCCAATCCCCCTCTGGCCTGATGATCAGGGTGAAAACAGCATGAAACAAGCACTTCCCGGTGCCCCCCTCGCTCCCTGTGAATCAGAATCGCCCAGGGAGGCGCTGGGCGTGTGCACAGGCGATTCTTGTCTCCGTGGAATTTGGGGAGCACTGACAGCAGGTGGAGACCAGCATTGGCCTCACCAGCCCGGGCTGCACCCTGAAACGCCTCTTGTGTAGTTGAGACGAGGTTGCTCCTTTTCTGAACTGACAGTGTCCCGTGTGCTGCTCTTTCTGCCCCAGGAGAGGAGGTCTGCTATCCACCTTTTGGCTGCTTCTCTGATGAGAAGCCCTGGACGGGGATCTCAGAGCGGCCCCTGAAGCTATTTCCCTGGTCCCCCAAGGACGTGGACACCCAGTTTCTTCTCTACACAAATGAGAATCCCAACAGCTTCCAAGTAAGAGCTGGCCTGGCGGGGACTGCAGGGCAGGTGGAGTGGGGCGGCCACACTGGTCTGCACAGGGTTGTCTAAGGAAAAGGCAGGGCCGTGGGGCGGTCCGGGCGATGCTCCCTCACCACTGGCAGCCACCTTAGCTCTCAGGATCAGGAACCCCTGATGAGGTCTATGGGTGCCGGGCCCAGAAACGCCCACATTCCACACACTGTGCACAGGCCTTCCTGGCACTGACTCCCGATCCTGGGAGGAAGTGGGTAGGAGCAGCATTTATGGGGAATGCAGGCCTGGTGTGTCCATCTTCTTCCTGCACTGGGGGTGGGAGGAGAGAAGCCGCTCAGGGAATGAGGGTGGGGGTGTAAGTCCTTCCTGATGAGCCAGAAGATAGGTGTGGGAGAGGTACTTGTTGTTGTTGTTCTTAATCCTCACCAGAGGATATTTTTTCCATTGCTTTTTAGAGAAGGGAAGGGAGGGATGGAAGGGGTGAGGGAGACTGAGAGAGAGAGTGAGAGAAACATGGATACATTGATGTTAGAGAGACACATTGAATGGTTGCCTCCCATATGAGCCCCAACTGGGGCTTGGGATCAAACCTG
>NW_005871092.1:7197038-7198718 GCF_000147115.1 Myotis lucifugus
ACTTCTGTGCATGGGCCAATGCTCTAACCACTGAGCCACTCTGGCCAGAGTGGGAGGGGCCATCTAACCACAAAAGAAAAAAGGGCCTTGGGAGTAACCTCCAGTCCCCAGAAGGCCTGCGGGTGGAGGCAGGACAGGCTCTTCCAGGTGCTTAGAAGTGACCAGGAAGAATGTGCTCAGAGCTCAGCTGCTCACAGCGCCACCCATGACAGTTTGGAGAGCAGGTGACTGGCCATCCATCCCTGAGGCCAGCTGCCCTGGGATTGTAGGTGACAAACTCCCCCTTACAGCCCCCAGCTGGGAATCCGCTTGGACTGGTGGTTGGGCTGTTTTTATCTTCTGGTGATTCCTCAGGCGTGGTGCCCAGGGGGCTGGGGAAGGGGCCCCTGTCATGTAGGCCTCAGCTGTTAAGTGCTACAAGCTTGAGGTGCCCCTCATGGCTCCACTGAGCTGCATCTCCCCTCTTTCTGGTGCTTCTGGCCTGGGGTCCTTCACTGTTTCTGTTCCAGGAACCTCTTCCACCATCTGGGGAAGCCGAGGGGTCCCTTCTCAGGATGATGTATTTAAATGTATGAACTAAAACACATTGGATTACAAAGGAATCCAATTATATTGAAAAACAGTTATGAGAACATTTGAAAATATAAATATATGTCCCAGTCATATCTTGCTGCTTTATTATTATCTCACTGAATATCAAGATCCACGGGTTGGTCTAACCACGGCCACTACAAATAGTAATGAGAATAACTGATTTTAAGACATCTGCAACCACTGTCCTGTGACAGGAAAAATTCCCGTGACTCCCATTGGTGACAGAGTGCTGTTCCCATGACCATGGCTTGTTGCCAATTTCATAATTAACAGAAATGCTAGGAAGTCCAGGAACGTGGACCTTGTGAATTCTGTTCTCAAACCCCAGGTCAGGAACTCCTGTTCTAGCCCCACCCAACTTCGTGGGAGCTGATCCGGGGACCCAGTCTCCCTGGAACTGGCTCTCACAGGCCATTGGCTTGGAAAGGCCAACGTCTCAATTCACCTTTTCCACTTTAACCAGCGGATCTCCTCCACGGACCTGGCTACCGTGAAGGCTTCAAACTTCCAACTGGACCGAAAGACACGCTTCATCATCCACGGCTTCATAGACAAGGGGGAGGAGACATGGCTGACGGACATGTGCCAGGTAAGGCCCTGTCCCCGGCCACACCCCGCTGAGACCAGCACCCAGCACCCAGCTTCAAACACTTTCCAGGTCACTGCCCTGAGACTGGGAACGCAGACCGTCCAGGGACAGATGCTCCTTCCTCAAATCTCCAAGGACACCCTGGGTCCTCCGGAGCGTCCACTGTCAAGTTCTCCCGACCCCCTGACCTCTAGCGCGTCCTCTCTTCAGGAGACCAAAGAGACCCAGAGCCCAATCAAAACGCCCAGAAGCAGAGGCGTCAGCAAATTCCCTGGCATTGGTCTCGGGTGGTTTATGTAAAGCCCCCGTGTGACATTAGAAACCCACGTAAACGTGGCCCCTGAAACCCTGCTGTCCCACAGAGCTCCCTGTGAGGGCGGAAGGCTCCATGGCGTCATGTCCCAACCAGGAGCCACTGCTCCCCTGCGCTCACCCAGCACCTGAAATGTGGGGAGTGAGACCGAGACTTGACTGTTAAATTGTATGGACTTTCATTC
>NW_005871092.1:7198840-7223625 GCF_000147115.1 Myotis lucifugus
AATTCTGAAGGATTCTGCGAATGTTTACTTATCATTCCTCTTTTCTCTAACATCCATTTTCTGAGGACTTCCTCTGAGCCTGACACTGTGATCATTATTTCACAGTCTTTGTTCATTTGACCGTCCCCCGTTCCCCCCTAGTAACTTTGTGAGAACAGTAGAGTTATTGTTCCCATTTTATAGATGAGGAAATTAAGACAGGAAAAGTTCAACATTTGCCCAGATTTGAATCCAGAGGTGGGAATGCAAAGCCAGGTCTCCTGTCTATAAAATATCACAACCTTGTGTCTGTAGCTTTAGTCTTTAGGAGGTGCCCAGGGGCATGGCTTTCAGCTTAGTCTGCACTGGGGGAGACCTCGAGCAGCCTCTTCCCAAGGGTGGGCTGCTCCTTTGGCAGTTTGGGCATTCACACTTTCCCCCAAGTCCCAGAAGGACGCCATGTGAATGTGGAGCTGGGAGAGTCAGGGGGACGTGTCCATCCCAATGCCCTGGCCTCCGGGCAACCTCTCCCTGCCTCACTCCCCGGGGTAGTCCAGGCCATCCTCCAATGAACACAGGCTCTGCAGTGGCTCTTTCTGAAAGGTATTTGGTGCCATCACGGGTCCAGTCTGAGCTTGGGCAGCACACGGCAGCCACACCACATAATATAAAAGATGCACATGTGGGGAGAGTTGTAGCTACCTCCATCTACATGTCATCTCGTCTGTTAATACCTTCTAGCTCCCCCCTACGCATTGTTGGGAACATAAGAGCAGCCCTCCCGTGGCTTCAGCACCTAGTACAGTGGCAGCAAACTTAGTACAAGTGGCAGCAAACTTCCTGTAAAGGACTGGGTAGTAAATAGTTTAGCATTTGCAGGTCATATGGTTTCCACTCAACCCTGTTGTTGCTCCAAAGCAGAGGAAGAGAAAATATGTAAACAAAGGGGTGTGGCTGTTCCCAATAAAACTTGATTTATATGAGCAGGTGGATCTGGCCCTCCCATAACAGTGGGCTAAGCCCTGATGTAGTAAGCGATCCTTTTTCTGCCTGGCTGTGTCAATAACCATCTGGGAGACCTTTGGCCAGTACTTACTCCATTCCAGGCCTCAGTGTTCACATCTGTTAAGTGGGGATCAGGTACCGGTTCCTGGTGGAGTGGTGAGGATTAGGACAAGTGGGAGGAATATGAAAACTCTGACACAAATGAGATGCTTGGTGCTGTGAATTCCTGTCTCTGGAGTGTGCGGCCTGTGCCTGTTAATACATTGGATTCTCCCTCTTGTTTTTTCTCCCCAGAGAATGTTTAAGGTGGAGAAGGTGAACTGCATCTGCGTGGACTGGATGGGTGGGTCCAGGACAGGTTACAACCAAGCCGTCCACAACATTCGAGTCGTGGGAGCCGAGACAGCATTCTTAATACAAGGGCTGTCGGTAAATCCTCCTGAGCCCCATCCTGTGGGGAGGCACCCGTGGGGGCAGGCAGACCCTGTGCACCCAGAGGCAGCCTGGGGACTGGTGCACAGGGGCCGGGCCTGGAAGCCTGGACACACAGAGGGGCGTTTCCTAAAATGAGATTGCACCGTTCCCCTCCTGGAGTGTCCTGAAGATCCCTGGTGGAGCCTGGGGCAAAGGAACCACTTTGGGCCTTGGTTTCCCCTTTTGAAATAAGCCATCCTTGGAGGCTGTTCTGGGAATGGTCAGCCCAGAAGATGGGTCTTCTTTCTCAGAAAGGGGAAAGCCCCTTACCGCCTTCTGGAAGGTCTATTCCTGAGCACCCAGAGCTGGGCCCGCTACCCAGGCTCTGCAGGCAGGCCCAGGCCCTGCGGGAGGGGAGGGAGGCCACGGTGGGTGTGGATGGAGCAGGCAGTGCCCAGCCAGGCTTCCCAGGCCGCCTGCAGTGGACACAGAGGCCACTGCTCCACACTGTCACCGCCCTCTTCCCCCCCCTCGCCTCTCACCCCCTTTCACCTCTCAGCCCCACACCCACACACCCCTCGTCCAGCCTGCTCTTCGGAACTGGGGACTCTGGAGACTACCTTGACCCACCCCAGGGTCTGGTCACACTGTCCTAGGTGGTTCCAGGAGCCAGGGCTTTCCTCCCGAGAGCTGTCCCCATCCCCTTCCCCAAGCCAGGGCGTTTCCACCGGGGCCTGGGGTCCCTGATGCGCCATCCTTCCACAGACCAAGATGGGCTACAGCTTGGAGAACGTGCACATCATCGGCCATAGCCTGGGCGCGCATGCGGCTGGCGAGGCGGGCAGGAGGCTGGGGGGCTCCTTAGGCAGGATCACAGGTAAGGGGTGCCGGGTGGGTTGGGGTGAGAGGGGCGGCCTATAGGGCAATGGAAGCCCAGACACAGGCACTTCTCATGGCCAAGGGCGCCCCCACTGGTCGTCCCGGGACACTGATTCTAGGTCCTGCCAGAATTAGATTTTAAAAATAAATTGCCATACATTTTCATGTGAATTACAAAAAATATAGGATTGTAAATAAAAACACGTTTATTAAAAAAGAAAAACATACTAGCACATTCAACTCATGACTTCAGGATTATTATTGCTAGAGTACGACAGATTTTTGAACAGTGAAATGGTTTTTTAATACGAATTCATCAGTTCCACAAATATTAATTGTGGTGGCTGTGCCAGCTACAGGCAGAAAATTAAAGTAGCTGAGACCTGTCACAGGAAGCACATGGTAGATAATAGAATGAATGAATGAATCACTAGGCAAATGAAGGCACACAAGACATAGACACAGACACCGCTGAGTCCCGTGTGTATGTCACTGTGCACACAGTGTGATGGCTGTCTCCTTTGCCCAGGGCTGTGTGCTAGGCATTGGGGAAGGATGGGGGATTCAGAGATTGTGTTTACGGAGACTTTTTCAGATTGCAAAGTTCTTTCTCTTATACCTTTGCGTGGGGTTTTCACAATAGCCCCATGAGGTAGGTTGCTGTTATTCCCACTTTCCAGATTAGGAAACTGAGGCTCAGGGAAGACATGCCTTTGACCTTGAGCAGAACCTGGGCTAGAATATAGGTCACTGAGTCTGTGGGCCATGCTCCTCCCACCCTCTGTTTCTCTTTGAAGATGAGCTGGGCACAGCCGCTGCTTCAGGCAGAAAGCTGCATGGATTTTGTGGGTCCAGGGGTTGGAACCTGGTTAGTCACTGTCCACCTCCCCCTTTCAGGACTGGATCCGGCAGAACCAGGCTTCCAGGACACGCCCGAGGAGGTGAGGCTGGACCCGTCGGACGCCATGTTTGTGGATGTGATTCACACAGACACCTCCCCCACAGTCCCTAACCTAGGTGAGTGCCTCACTCCGCCTCTTGGTGACCAGGGCTGTAACTGGTAAGAGTAGGTCCAGGGGTGGCATTCAACATGGTTAACAACAGTAATAGCTTGGAAGCCAACCAGTCAAAGTGGGTGCCAGCTACAAATCAACAGCCAGCCCAGTGCCAGTGGTATCAGGCTGTGGCCCCAGGCAGGTCACACACACACTGGTGTAGCCTATGGAAGGCTGTTGCTCAGTCCTCAAACCCTGTGACCTTCCCTAGGCTCCACTATCCATTCCTGCACTGGTGGTAGTGGGGCGGGGGTGGGGGGGATTAGGGGGGGTTGAGGGTCCTTAGTCCTGCTGCAGAGGCAGGAGAGGCTCCTCCCACCACTGCTGTGCTCACCAGCCAGAAGCCAGGCTCCCTGCTCCTTAGTGCTGCCTCCCTTGGAGGCGGGAGAGGCTCCTGCACATTCTGCAGCTATGAGCCCTGCTTCTGGCTGAGCATTGGTCCCCCCATGGGAGCGCACTGACCACCAGGGGGCAGCTCCTGCATTGAGTGTATGCCCCCTGGTGGTCCGTGCGCGTAATAGCCATGGTTTTTTTGGCTGTTCATTTGATTCGCATATTAGGGTTTTAATATGTAGGACTAGGGGCCCGGTGCACTAAATTCATGCACGGGGGGGGGGGGTGGGGGGGAAGACAGATCCCTCAGCCCGACCTGCACCCTCTGTCATGTTCCGGGACTCTGGCCACTCTGGGCCTAGGCGCAGGCCTACAGGCTTGGTGCTGCCTGGCTCTCGAGGCCCCATTTTATCAAGAGAACAAAGGCGGTGTTAGTTACAGCCCTCACCGAACCCAGTACAATGCGTGTGTGCGTACAACTGCCTCGTTCATGTGCCTGCTTCACCCTACTGAATTACTAACATCTTGAGGACATAGCTCTGTCTTATCCTGTTTCAACTTCAGTGCCTGGCCTGGTGCCAGGGACCTGGGAGTGTTTTCCGAGTAAGTGAGTGAGTTAGTGAGTGAGTGAATAAATGAATGAGTGAGTAAGTGAATGAGTGAATGAATGAGTGAGTAAATGAATGAGCAAGCGGCTATGGGGCGGGTCCTTCTGCCGCGTCGCCATGGCAGAATACCACCTGCCTACCGGCTGCCTGGCGCCTGCCCCAGCAAGTTCCCACCCTGCCTCTCGGCTGCCTGCCACCTGCCCTGGGAAGTTCCCCCCCTGCTCCCAGCAGCCCGGTGCCCAGCTCCCAGCTGCGTAGTCCCCACCCAGCTCCCGGCGAGCCAGGACCCCAGCCACTCCTTTAGTGAAAGCCAGGGCAGGCAGGAAGCTTGGCTTCCTTCGTTGGTCACTGGGGACAACCCAAGCCTCCAGCTCCATAGCTGCTGCTATCTTTGTCGGGTTAATTTGCATATCACTCCGAATGGCTGGTGATTGTGGCTTGAGCATAGTGGAGGGAGAGCTAATTTGCATGTTTCTCATTTATTATGTAGGATTCATGACCTATACTTGCAAAATGCAATGTTAATGTTTGAATATTTTGCTCACTTCTTTTGTGGAAACTTTGGTTCTAGTTTGTGTTGTTGGAAACAAATTATATTCCTTTATTTAATGCTTCTAAAATAAAATGGGTGAGTTGTTGTTAGTTTAAAGAAATGAAAATTTAAAATAAATAATATTATGTAAAAAGTTAATATTACATAAACTCAATGTTTTTTTCAATATTTTCTTATGTCACCCTTCATGAAACATGCCAACAAAGGTTATGTTTTTATTTGTTTTTTTAAAATATATTTTTATTGATTTCAGAGAGGAAGTGAGAGGGAGATAGAAACATCAAAGATCAGAGAGAATTATTGATCAGCTGCCTCCTGCACGCCCCCCACTGGGGATCGAGCCCACAACCTGGGCATGTGCCCTTGACCGGAATCAAACGTGGAACCCTTCAGTCCGCAGGCCAACGCTCTATCCACTGAGCCAAACTGGCTAGGGTAGGGTATGTTTTTAATAATAGTGATGGTTACCATGGGCTGCATTGAACATTTTGTACATACTTGCTTGTTAATCATGGTAACAACCCTAGAAAGTGGGCATTATTATTACTGTTTCATAGCGGAGGATACTGAGGCTTGAAAAGCTTAAGTAAGTGCTTGAGATCACAGAGTGTGTAAATAGGACACGGATGTGATCACGGGTCTGTGTGCTTAAAAACCCAAAGCGTCCAGCCACTATGCTGGGCTCTCAATACAACAATGAGATCTCAATATAACCTTCTAACATAGAAATCAAAATTTCAGAATGAGTAAAGGAATGGGAATTGCACCAGTCCTGATAGGTGTCTATGATGCATAATGGTATCAGGGGATATCGGTATTGTTCACAGCCTCCCAGGACCGACAGACAGACAGACACACATGCAAATACACATGTAGGCATGCTCCTTGCCTCTGCTCGCTCCTCCTTCCTTGTCTTGCTACGGGCTCATATTGGAGAAGGATCTGCAAAGCCCGGTGGGGTGGCTGTGCTGAGGGGACAGTTCGCCAAGAAGACTCTCATTCTTGTCGGAAGGAGTCGGACACTCTCTGGGGCCATGACCTGGCCTCGGGACCCCTTCCCTCCCTGCTCACCGCCGCTTCCTATGTTTCAGGTTTTGGAATGAGCCAGAAGGTGGGCCATCTGGATTTCTATCCAAATGGAGGAGAGCAAATGCCCGGATGTGCGAAAAGTATCCTTTCTTCCATTGTTGATAAGAATAATTTCTGGGAAGGTAAGTGCATTAGCAAAGCAAGATGACAGTGCTGTTTTGGGGGAGAAGGCAGGATGCATGGCCGGGCCCTGCTAGCACTGAATTTGCCTCCATGTCCGGTTCATTCTGTCCCCAGCCTTGTCACAGCGCCATGAAGGAATTACTCTGCTTATCCCCAGATCACAGCTGAAGAAACTAGGTCCGAACAGTTATCAAACCTGCCCAAGGCCACCTTATATTAAAGTTTAATTTCTGGCTGCCAAGTCCCAACCTCATACCCAATCAAACCTGGGACCCTTAAGTCCGCAGCCTGGGTTGTTCCCCCTCATGAGGATGCTGAGGCCTGAGCTGGACGGGCATGTTGGCAAATACCAGTTCTAGCTGTGCCCACGCCCACCCCAGCTGCTCGCACTGCTTGCTCCTTGAAGGGCGCTCACAAAGGCTTGGAGGGCTTTGACGTTCTTACCCTTTGCTGTGGGCAAGTGCTAGGACGGGAAAGGGACTGAGCTGGTAAAAGGACAGAGTGGGGACACGCTCTGTGGGTTTGGGGAGCGCGTGCATGGAGCGGGTGGAGCCTGGAGGTCTAGGGGGGATGAGGCCTGTGCGTGTCAGTGTCAGAAATTCCAAACCTGTAGAGAATTTTTATGCGTTTATTGGGGCCAAACTGATGACAATTGTTGGGCATCAAAATCTCAATAGACTGAGAACATTCTCTGGAGAATGGCAGTTTAGTGGCTTATTTTAAACATTAGAATAAAAAGAGGAGACATAAGGGTTCCATGAAATCCACGGGTGGTAGATTAGGGAGGGGGGGGAAAGTAAAACGGGAAATCTCTGGAATTGGATAAAAAGTAAAATAGAGGGGCACATTCTTTTACATTGGTGGGAACAGGATAGCTAATGATCAACATGGACAGCACATAGAGGTGGTATTTGGGAAACAAGGACACAGTGAGGGGTTCTGGGATCTGGTGATCTTATAAGGGGGTGCCCTGAGGGATCTGGAAAAGATTACCCTGATATTTAACAGGTGAGTTTCCTTAGATGCAAAAAGAAAACAGTTTCACTTAACGGAAACATTCCTTTTCTCACTGGCTGGATGGCTCAGTTGGTTGGAGCTTGGTCCTGAATACCAAAAAGGTTTTGGGTGTGATTTCTGGTCAGGGAGCATTTGGGGTGAAACTGATTGATGTTTCTCTCTCTCCCTTTCTCTCTCTCTAAAATCAATAAACATATCCTTTGGTGAGTATTAAAAAATATATATATATATTGACCTTTGTCAAGAAAGCTATAGGCCTGGGACAGGACTACCCTCCATGACCAGCTTTTAATTAGGAATTTTTATGTTCAGCTCACCCCACATAGTTACATTCAGCCTCTGAGTTTGTAAGGCCACCATGCAGGCCTCCCCTGAGTTTCTCTGGTTTAGTATGTGGCCCCTTTTTCATCCGCATGAGGTCTGCGTTTACGTGAGAGACAGGCTCAGACCCCTACGATTAGGTGACTTACAGCACCACCTCCATCACCTGTCCTTGTCTGGCCTCTGCTCTTCTCCTGTTGTCTCTCCCTGGAGACCCGGCTTCATCTCCCCCCTGCACATGGAGGATCTGAGTCAGCCATCATTTCATTTTAGTGTTTATTTGTCTCCGCTGGGAGTTTCCCGGGCATCCCAGACACCCCAGTACCCTGCTCAGGGCTGGCCCAGAGCAGGCGCTCAGTATAGCCCACTCCACTGAGCAGAGAGGCCTTCTGTGGCATTGAATATTCCATGTGCTTAATGTGAACGAATAGAGGGATAAAGCAGTAGCCCACATCCACCGTCAGCCAATGGAGACATTGAGCGCTCTGCCCAGCACCAGGTAACTCCCGGGAAGACCCAGCTGAAGGAACACTGAGTCACCATGAGGCTGCATCTCCCAGAAGCCACCAGCAGGGCCCACATAATAGCAAGGAGCCCAGCTTTAATTAAAGAGGCAATTCACAGTGAACAAGCCCACAGGATGTGCTTCTATTCTGTGGGCTCCCAGTCACCCAGGCGCTGGGCTGGAGAACAACTAAATCCACTTGCCCCTCTAGTATGGATCCCAGGGCAGCAATTCTGGATGAAAGAAACAATTAAGGTGGGAACAAGTTGTGTTGTCTGGTGATTAGTGTTGGTGCAGGAGTCCCTGGGCCCTGGGGCAGGCAGAGCTAATCCACCAGCACAAAGAGGACCCCCAGACCTCCCAGAAGTGTCCCCAGGTATGTCTGGGTCACTGTGCATCACGCCATGGGAGGTTTTGTACCAAGGAGCTGGAAAAATGAAAAAACTAAAACAAAACAAGAAAAATAATTTTTTAAAAATATAAGAGGACTTGGGTTTAGAGAAAAGGTGGTAGATAAAATGCAGTGACACAGTGGCCTAGGGCCCAGGGGACCTTGGTCTCCACTGCTTTGACCTCAGGCTTTCCAAGGAAGAGGAATTTCTCAGCCTGGGGCCCTGGGCACAGAAAAGCTGCCTTCCTGGGTCAAGCCCTGCAGGTATGGTCCCTGTATCTCAAACTGGGGCCCTCTGGCCCAGCCCTGCCCAGAGTATCAGGTGGTCGGCCTTCAAAGGGACCGGTTTTAAAGAGGGAATGCACTGCTGTCATGTAAGCATGGAACACTGTCATGTCAAAGTCAAGATGCAGGTTTCTCATGAAAAATCAGAAGACCAAGCAATCTGGGCCTTAACATTCAAAACCAGGGTGATGGTGTAAGATTCTTTTGGAAAGCTATTGCCTCTCTCTCTTCCTCTCTCTCTCTTCCCCCTGCCTCTCTCTCTGTCTCTGTCTCTCCTTTCTGTATATATTTTTCTCACTCTCCCCAAGGCCCCCAGTCCTCATCCTTCACTTCTGTCAGATGCTTGACCCCTGGAGGATTGGACACACGTCCTTGTTAGAACTCGTCCCTCCCCAGCACGTGTACACCTCCAAGCAGGCCCTGCTCAGCACAGGGGCATGTGGGGGACAGAGGAAAGCGACCAGAGCCAAACCCCATGACTAAAGAAGCCCCCAGGTACCACCTCTATGTGCTGTAAATGTTGATCATTACCTATTTGCCCAAAAGTATGTCAAAGTCCATGAGAACTTGCAATTGTGACCCAGGCATTCGGGAATGCTGACACCCCCCTATGAAACAAGGAAGTGACTCCTTATTCAGATCAGAACTTTCAAGCTTCAAAAGTGACAGTCTCCTGTGAGCTCCTGTGGCTTTTGCTTCCTCAGGAACCCGAGACTTTGTAGCCTGCAATCACCTGAGAAGCTACAAGTACTACTCCAGCAGCATCCTCTACCCTAACGGCTTCCTGGGCTACCCGTGTGCCTCCTACGAGGAGTTTCAGGAGGTAGGACTCCCCAGGGGCCTGGGGAGGGTGGGGTGGCTCTGTGGTTGTTGGTTTTGTCCCTGTGGCTTGGAACAGGGCAGAGATGTAACTCCACGACTAGTAAGAGGACGTGCTGGTAACACTGAGACTCGCAGAGCCTTCTTCCTCCGGGTACCGGGGTGGGCTGGCAGCGCATGGCCCAGACCTGACCCGGCTGGGCCTTCCCTAGATCCCCAACTTTTCATTCTGAAAAATTCTCAAAGGATGCCTGGATGGCTTGGGGGAGATGAATGCATTAATGAATGGAGGGAGGGTAGATGGACAGATGAATAGAAAGATGATTAGATGGATGAGTGGATGATTGAAGGAGGGAGGGATGGATGGATGGGAAGATGAATTGATCAATTGAGTGAGTGAATGAGTGAAAGGCCTACCACTCACAGACAAATTTTTGTTTTTCCTCTAGAATGGCTGTTTTCCTTGTCCAGTCACAGGATGCCCCAAAATGGGGCACTATGCTGACCAATTTCAGAGGAACACCAGCGCCGTGGGACAAACGTTTTTCCTGAACACAGGAGAGACTGGTAACTTTACTAGTAAGTTTCCATTGTACCCATTTAGAAGCTGCAAATGATTTTAAAAGGTATATCAACCATCTTAGTTAGGACCCTTCGTAGCAATGGATAGAAACTCAACACCAGCCAGCTTAAATGATAATGGAAGGATGGTAGAATGGCATTTGTCTTGCCTCTCACGTTCACCCCTTTAACCAATAATCCTGACCAGTGGAGTAGGTCGACCGTGAATGGCCCAGGCTGGTCACATGTCCACCCAACCCTGTGGCAGGAAGGACGGATCCATGAACAGAAGAAGGGAAGATCGGGCAAAGGCACCCCGTGATTACCCACCAAGCTAGTCCCCCTGTTTACACACACCTGAGCATGCTGTGTTTTTGGTGTTATTTTCCCCAGCTTTCACTTAAAAAGAAGATAGTAAAAGCAACAAGTTTTGCTTAATATAATTAATATTACATGATGGCTGAACAGAAGAGCATGTATTTTCAAAGGGAGTTTACATTGAAAAACATTAATGCAGCACTTCACAGAACACTGTTTACACACAGTATTTCATGTAATACGACACCTAGCATACACAATAACAGTTAGGGGTATCTAGAAAGTCTTACATGCATATTCCTTTAAATCGGAATGAACCTTAGGAAAATGCTTGCATGTTTGTGGGAGGAGGTACTCAAGGATGTTCACCTCAGCATTAATTTTAATACAAAAAGAACGTTGGGAGAAAAATAAATATGCACCACTTGTTAAACAACCAAATCCTGTATGTAACCATTCAAGGAAGGATCTAGAAAACCTCTAGGGCATGTTAAGTAAAAAGGCAAATAGCAAACCATCATGTACTATATCCTCTTCCAGTCAGGGTCTCTGCAGAAGACAGAGCTCATTCAAGTGCTTCAAATGAGGAGACCTCACTGGAGGGCCCGTTTTTGGAGGAGTGGACAGGGTTGAAAGAACAAACGAGGGATGCTGAGGCGCCCAGAATCTAGTGGCTGCGGGGCTCCAGCAATGGAGTGAAGCCAGCTACTGCCAGAACCTGGTACTAGAGCAAGGAGGCTGCAGGGGAGAAAGCACCTCCATCTCCCTCCTCCTGCCGCTGGCCTCCCTTGCAAGCCTCTGATGGGCTGAACCCAAGGGAAAGCCAGTGGCAAGGACCCCTGGGGAGGCCAACCTTATGGAGCACAGGATAGGACAGGGAAGGACGGTGAGTCATTCTGGCGTTTGGATGGATGGAAAGAATAGAGAAGAGCAGTGCATACTCTTTACAGAAGGGGAAAAAGCCTATGTATTTTTAGGGATTTCAAAGAGGAAGGGAGAGAGAGGAAAATATAGAAACATCAATGATGAGAGAATCATTGATCAGCACACCCCTACTAGGGATCGAGCCTGAAACTCGGGCTTGTGCCATGACCAGGAATCAAACTATGACCTCCTGATTCATGGGTCAACACTGACCCATTGAGCCATACCATACAGGCAAAGCCTAACTTTTTATACAGTCATTTGTGTGTGTGTGTAAATGCTAATAGAAAGATCTAGGTCAGGGTATCCCAACCTCAGCTCTACTGGAATCCGGGACTGGATCACTTGTTATTGGGGGGCTGTCCTGTGCATTGCAGTATGTTTAGCAACTCCATGGCCTCTACTAGCGAGATGCCAGGAGCCCTGCACCCACCCACCCCATTCCCTGGGTGGGACAATCAAGAACATCTCCCGACAATGCCAATTGTCCCCGGGCAGCACATCACCCCGTGGGGCTTGGTTAAGTCTACAACCAAACTGGGAAGACCCTGAGATGGAGGGCAGGTGGACAGAGCACTGAGAAAGGGTTTATTCATTTTTAAAAATTGTCTGTGTTGTTTTTCCACTGAGAATATGTCCATGGCATGGGAAAATAACAAAAATAAAAACAAAGAAGGCAACAGTAAGTGATTTATCCAAATGTGGGAGCCCAGACATCTCCCTCTCCCAGTGGTCTTTCTGGTACAGTTAGTGGTGGGCACCTGGGTACACGGGTATAGTAACCAGCCACCCTCCATCCATCAGAACACATACCTGGCTGGGTTGGGAAGAGATTATGCTGAGCTGCAATATTTACTTCCCCCTGAGTCCCTCACCCCACCTACCATCAAAATTCCTGGGACCCCAACTGAATTGAAGGAAACCATTCGTTATATTTGCCCCTACCTCCCACTCATGGGGAATTCAGAGCTTGGAACAAGAATGCTCCCATGGGTCATTTTTTCTTTTTCAACAAGATGAGTTCATTGAACTGATAGTATCTTTTCTTTGCACAGGTTGGAGATACAGGGTAGCAGTCACACTGGCTGGAAAAAAGGAAATGAGTGGGTCCTTCGGGATTGCTTTATATGGAAGCAATGGAAACTCAGAGCAATACGAAATTTTCAAGTAAGTCTGATAGTAAAGCGAAATGACCATACTTTCCCTAGTAGATTATTAATACAAGATTGAGTGTAAACTTCTACATACATCTAGCCATACAGAACCTTTGAATCCTAGAATGTCAGAGCCAGAAGGAAGTCTCTTAGCATCTAATTGAATCACCCCATAGGAGAAGAGGGAGGACCAGGGAGGAAGCACTCGCAATTTTAAAGGCTGACTCCTTCTGGATGGCCAATCACTGCTTCCTTCCTGCTGAAGTTGTGGGATTGCTGTTGTTGTTCTTTTAATTTTTTAAAATTTTATTTCAGAGAAAGGGGGAGGCAAAGAGAGAATCATCAATGATGAGAGAGAATCATTGATCAGCTGTTTCTGCACACCCCCTACTGGGGATGGAACCCACAACCTGGGCATGTGCCCTGACCAGGAATTGAACTGTGACCTCCTGGTTCATGAGTCCACACTCTACCACTGAGCCACACCAGCCAGGCCCTGCTTAAGTTTTATGAATATCATGTTCTCCTTAGACAAGGCACATTTATATGGCAACTCCTTCCCATCCCACACACACACTCCATCCCCCACTCAGAGTGTGTTCCAGGTGAAGCCTGAAGCTAGCTTCCTATTGCTATGGTAGACTCAGCTTCTAGCTCTTGTGGGTATATGAGGAGCTTGGTAAAAATGTGTTGGATAACTGTGCTATAAAATTAGATTCTGTTTTTGCACTAGGTTTGCATAATAATTTTCATGTTAAGTAAAAGTTCTTTGACTACTTGTTATGCTACATATGAGATGCCCACAGATGACCCCGGCTGAAGCACATGCATCTTTAAAGAAAGATAAGGAGTCCTGTGGTGAAATTAAAGAGTCAATATGCCGCCCCAAGTAGTTGACTTCCCTCTAGGTACTAATCAAGACAGTGGACATCTAGAGTCCAGTATTATTCTAAAGGTGTGTTCTTCACAGATACATTTGTGTTTTAGCGGCCCTGGATGTGCATGGAGGCAGTCAAGGGAACTGCAGAAAGCCAACAGCAACAGCCAGTGTTTAGAGTAACAACAAGTTGCTGTCACCCTAGTATGCATCTATCCAGCTGATAGAACACTTTATGTCTATGTTTGCAGAGGATCCCTCAAACCAGATGAAAAACATGTGCATGACATTGATGTGGACATAAATGTTGGAAAAATCCAGAATGTTACGTTCCTCTGGAAAAAACGTTGGCTAAATATCTTCCGGTACAAACTGGGGGCTTCGAATATCACAGTGCAAAGTGGAGAAAATGGGACTGAGTGAGTATCTTTTATTGCACCTAAGTCTTGTTTCTCTATTTCCTTATCAATCTATCTCTGCAAACATACATGCATACATTCCATCACCCACCCATCCACCTACATATCCTTCTACCCACCCATTCCTTCATCCCTTTCTCTCCATCCACTTAACCACTTACCTATCCACTTATCCATGCAGCCATTCATCTACCCAACTATTCCTCTCAACTCTGCATCTTTCCATCTGTTCATCTAATTTACCTGGAAAAATCAATCATCATTTTCCTTAAGCCAAATTCAACTTGGCTGGGGTAAGACATAAATTGTAAGGCATGGGTTCAAGAAACAGTCCAATAGAGACTCTGTTTTATCTCAGACAAGAAGGAAAGCACCCGGGCAGTAGCTGTAGGAAATCTTGGGTTTATTTCCATTGGGTGCATTTTTTCATACAAATTGTTTTGTTTGGAGACTGTGGCCTGAGACGCATACAGACTGTGTGAGGATCTAGCTCACAGTGGCAAGCTCTTCTCTTGCTGAGAGGATGGAATCTTACTTGGTGAGAGTAGCTAGAGAACCTAACAGTGTTTACCATATGGCAAGAAAAAAGGCTACCTTAAAAGAGGATGATACAAAACAACAGATGTCAGCGTCTGAAGGAAACTCGATCACCTCTCAACTGCTCTCATGTTAAGGTGAGAAGAGTGGGGTTTGCAGAGTCACACAATGTGTCTAAGGCCACTCAGGAAAGCTAGAGGGTAGAGTTTTTGCAAACTATTTTGAAAAATACATATGAAGACCTTGCTCAGCTGCATGACTTAGCTGTGCTGACAGTACATGGTCATAGGCCCGATTCCTGGGCTTGGTGCTGGAAGAGTCAGAGGTCACTGGAGCTGTGTCTGTACTTTGTTTATTCAAGAGCAGAGCTTGAGCCTGAGGTACGACCAGGACTTGGACCCCAGTCCTCTGACCTCTAATCCAGCCAAATTCTGCAGCTGAGCCTTGAGGGAGGCTCATCTTTAGCAAAGACGCCCACAGGAAAAGGAGGAGGCCAGGTGTCCTGCATCTCATGGCTGGGTTGTTGCCCCAACTGGGCGGGCTTCACCCTCTTCAGGAGTGACATCCCTCCATGGTCTTTCCCCCCCAACATCTCTATGGAGATATAATTTTCATAGCCTGTGTTCAGCCATTTAAAGTATATACTTCAGTGATTTTCCGTATATGTGCAGAGTTGTGGAATCATTTCTAAAGTCAATTTTGGATCATTTCATCACCCTTCCCAAAAAAACCCACACCTATCAGCCATCATCCCATAACGTCTCACCCCTTTTCTTCAGCCCTGGGCAACCTGATTTCTATTTGGATAGATGTTCCTATTCTGGACATTTCATATAAATGGAGTCATACAATATATATGGTCCTTTGTGACTGGCTTTTTTCACGTAGCATAACATGTTCAAGGTTCATCCATGTTGTAACGTGTATCAGTACTTTACTCCTTTTTACTGCCAAATAATATTCTCTTATATGGATATACCACCTTTTATTTATCCATTTAGAAGTTGATGGACATCAGGCATGTTACCACGTTGGGGCTATTATGAATAATGCTGCTGTGAACATTTATGTACAAGTTTTTGAGTGGACATATATTTTCATTTCTCTTGGGTATACACCTAGGAGCGGAATTGCTAGGTTATGTGGTAACTACTATGTTTAACCTTTAGAACAATGGTTCTCAACCTTAGCTGCACACTAGAATCACCTGGGAATCTTTTTAAAATCCTGATTTCTGGGCCTCATCTGCTTTAGAAGAACTGCCAGACTGTTTCCCAAAGTGGCTGCCACATTTTCCATTCCCAGAAGCAATGTATGAAGGACCCCCAGGTTCTGAACTCTAGGGAAAGTCCCCTCTTGGCTGGTGGGGGCACCTGAGTGCCTAAATTCATTGCCAGGCCCACCCAAATCCACAGGTTTTGAAAATCTGTGGTTGACACAGCTGATTCACTTTCAGCTTGTTAAAAGGCCACAGGAGGAGAGCGTGTTCTTTAAGGGGTTTTGCTTAGTAAGAACCACGTGGACTGTGGATGGTGTAGCCCAACCTTTCAGTCAGAAAGGTCTGAACTCCAGGGTTTGGCTAAATGCTGTTTACTCACCTGAGGGGACATTTCCACAAGCTGCCAAGCCTCACGCTGAACATGTTCTCCTCCGCAGGTATCATTTTTGCAGTGATGAAACCGATAAAGGAAACCAGTTACAGACCCTTCTTCCTTGTTGAAAATGTGGTGCTCTGGCCCTAACCGGTTTGGCTCAGTGGAAAGTGTATCGGCCTGCAGACTGAAGGGTTCCAGGTTCAATTCCGGTCAAGGGCATGTAACTTGGTTGTGGGCACATCCCCAGTAGCAGGAGGCAGCTGATCAATGTTTCTGACTCTCTATCCCTCTCCCTTCCACTCTGCAAAAAATAAATAAAGTATATTTAAAGAAAAAAATGTGGTGCTCTCTTGTATCTTTGTGATAATGAATGTTTAATGCCCTCGGGTTGACATTGAGATGTGAGTTTGCCATCCTCCAGGTTCTGGGGTCACGTTTTGGAAATGATTTTTCAGACTTGAGCCCAGGCCCCGGCCAGTGTTCTCAGTGGTTAGAGCACCAAAGGGT
Organism: Myotis lucifugus; assembly: GCF_000147115.1. NCBI lineage: Eukaryota > Metazoa > Chordata > Mammalia > Chiroptera > Vespertilionidae > Myotis > Myotis lucifugus. Next base: position 7,215,109 of record NW_005871092.1, read on the forward strand.
CTCTGGTTTGATTCCTGGTTAAGGGCACATACAAGGGTAGCGGGTTCCATCCCTGACCCCGGTTGGGGTGCTTATGGGAGGCAACCACTCAATGGGTCTCTCTCATGTGGATGTTTTTTTCTCTCTCTTTCCTTCCCTCTCTCCCTTCCACTCTCTCTACAAATCAATGGAAAAAATGTCCTCGGATGAGGATTAACAACAACCACAAAATGGTGGAGCCAAGTTGGAACCTCCCAACCGTGGTCCTTTGCCACCATCTTTCTCTGAGCACCTGTGTGGCCTGTTCTAATGTAGACCATGCAGTTCTGTCCTGTTTGACAAGCTCATCATTACTTCCATGTGTTGCCTGCCCAGCTTTTAACATCCTAGGGGGAGGGAGCTGACCCCATTGAAGGGCAGCCTTGGTGGCATGCATACCTCTGAGCCATTGGAGGGTGAGGGCCTTAAAAACGTGAATTTGCACATGGCACCCAATGCAAATGAGCCAGGGAGTATTCTTACACAAGGTACTTCTTCCAGTCTTGCCCCCAGGTCCCAGTTCCTCTCCCAGGAACAACCTGAGGTTTTTCCAGCAATATGTGTGCACCTATCTCATATACCCCAGCTTCACTTCCACAGCTGGTAGCCTACAAAACACCGTTCTTACCTTGCTTTTTACACTATAAAAATAGTTTGGAAATTATGGTCTAACTAGAGGCCCAAAGCATGAAATTCTTGCAAAAGTAGGCCTTCCTTCCCCCGGCTGTTGGCTCTGGCTTCCCTCTGGCACCTGGGACCTGAGCTACCCTCCAGCCACCAGCAGGCACCCGGGACCCAAGCTTCCCTTGCAGCCCTAGCTTCATCCAGAAGGTTATCCTGAAGGACTTCTGATCTAATTAGCATATTATGCTTTTATTATTATAGATAGTATTGAAAGAGCCTCTTTAATCTTCATGGGGCTTCACAGATGCCACCAAGGGATGTAAATAGTGTACCCGTCCCTGCTGATGGGCATAGAAATGGTCTCCAAAATTTTCTTATTGCAAATTTGCATGCATCTAACATCCTCTGTGATGTGTGTGGGGTGTGGGCCTTCTAGCCTGGCCTCTGCCCTAACCTCTGGCCTCCCACTGACCCCCGGCCGACCTGCCCACTCGCTCCTGGGACCCCGAGGAGTTGAATAGGCTGGTGAGGTGGAGGGTGTCACTTTCAGGGCCGGGGATGGTGGAGCAGGGTTCGCCTGTTGAGCAGGAGTGAGAGCATCACCATTTAATTCTTAGCATTAAGAAATGGCTTCATTTAGCAATTCCCTGAAAGGCTGTGTGACAGGTGTGGTGGGCGCTCAAAGGGAACAAGGTCCTGAGAATGAGGCAGAAGGAGCTCTCCCTTCCCTTTAGGGGGCGCCTCTCTACTTTCTAGCAGGACAGAGAGTGGGCTTCCTTCCTCTTTGTGTTTCCTAAAATTCTCTCTCCGGAAGCACTGTCCAGCATTCAAAATCTTGGTCCGCTGCAGTGAAATAGGTCCTTGTCTGAGATCTTTGAGACTGCCTAGCCCTCAACAACACTGCTGGTTTGGCTCAGTGCTTGAGGGTTGACCCAGGAACCAAGAGGTCACCAGTTCCATTCCTGATCAGGGCACATGCCCAGGCTGCAATATGATCCCTAGTTGGGGGGCAACTTAGAGAACAGAGGTTCTCGCCCTCGCTGCATAATAGAATTGACTCCGGAGCTTTCAAAGGAAACCCCATGCCCAGGCCGTTCCCGAGACCAGTAGGAATTTCTGGGGTGGGACCCAGCACCAGTATTTTTTAAAAATCTGTGGTACATGTATAGCCATGGTTGAGAACCAACGTGTGTCTCCTTCTAAGAGTCTAAATGGCACTTGCTAATCTTAAGGCTTACTCATTCTCAGAGTGTGATATGGGGCTCCACAAGGGGGCGGAACTGGCCTTGACTCCCAGCTGCCTCTCTTTCTACCTGTGCTCCCAGGACCAGGGCAGCACCTGCCTGTGCCTGTCCCCCCACAAACCCCATCGTTCCTCAGTCCGCACTGAGTCGGAGGTCAGCAGTGACAAGGGTGGGATACAAAGCCCTCGTGGAAAACCAGGCATCTCCCTGCCTTCCCAGCCTCCTGTCGGGAAAAATAATGACGACTTTACAAAGCTATTTCATAAAATGTTATGTTAAATGAACATCAAATTACTTTTCCTTTTACTAGCTTTAAATGCTAATAGTGCCATTCATTCCTGACCTTCAGGAATATGAGATGTTTTTAATGACAACATAAAGAGAGTTCTTGTTTGAAAACACAAGCTACTTGGGACCACATCTCATTACATCTAAGTATACCGTGTGCCAGCATCTCACACTTCAGCCGCCTATCTATACGTAGCTGGTGTATATTTCAGTTGACGTTTATTGTTCTCCTGCATACGTGCCAAATTCCTTAATGATGACTCTGACAAAGACGTAGAGCTCGTATATAGAAATTACATCTGCTACCGTGTAATCAGTGTTATCTATCAGAACACTATTTGTGACAAATCAGGTTCAAAATAAAAATCAAATTGATTTTTCTGTGATTTTAATATGGTGCCCTCCCAGCAAGCCTTTGATTGAACTTTAAACACTTTAATGCTCTGTTTTTGTTTGAGGCTGATCAGGAATGAAGCTTGTGCTATTCACAGCGCTAAAACGATCTGCAAAACAACAAAATCAAATTTCCAAAAGCAGCTTTATTTGCAAGCCCAGGGAATGAACCTGGTAAAGCTCTCTTTACGGGCTCGCAACTCAAGGATGAGAGCCTCATGCACACATTCCCACATTGCGTTTCTACGCATCCGTTTCCATCTAAATTAGACTTTAACTGACGCAGGTCTGAGAGGCCTCTGCCAGGCCTTCGTCTCTCCTCTTCTCTCCAGCGAGTGCAGGCTTTTTCCCGGCTAATCCACCCTCCACCTCACCCGGGCCCTCTCTCTCGCCAGTGGGTTTGGGCTAAAGGCTCTGTGTCCTGGGCATAGGGGGGTTCTGTCTCCCACATCCCCCAAAAGGGGTCTCTCTCAAGGGGGCACCTGCTTGACCCCTTTTGCTTACAAAATGAGTCACTTAAGACCATCCTCTTGGGTTAACTCATGGTTAGGAGCAGGGGGTGGTGAGTTAGGGCACAGCCCTCTGGCGAATTATGATCTTCACATTTTTAACTGTTTTTTTTAATTCAAAAAAATAGTTTGTGATACATGGAAATGACATGAAATTAAACTTTCAGTGTCTGTAAATAAAGCTTTATTGCAACACAGCCACCCTCACTAATTTCCACATTGTCTGGAACTGCTTTCCTGCTAACAGGGCAGAATTGCCACAGAGACCCTCTGGCCCAGGAAGCCTAAAATATCTAGTATCTGGCCCTTTGCAGAAAAACGTTTCAATCCCTGATTTAGAAGGCGGGGCCATAGGAACTGATGCCAGCCAGGCAAATAGAAGTGATTTTAGATAAATTGTGCTGGGGTCTGGGACTGTGGAGGGCACGGGTGACATGGCCAGATGGAGAGGCCTGGGGAGAGTTGCCCTTGGTGTGACCTTCTCGAGAGCACATGCCGGAAACAAGGCCTGTAGGATGTTGGGACTGGGTGCCCAGCTCCTCTAGGCCATGGAGTGCCTGGTGCCCTTTCCTGATGGCACCCCAGGCTGGTCAGGAAAAATGGGGTACACACTCCCTCTCAGCCTTTGGAGCATCCAGACAAATCCTGTTTGAGTCAACATATGGATATGGGTTTTGTTGGGAACATGTCAGCCTTTGGGGTGGGTGGGGGGCTGCTGTATTTTTTCTGGGAAGGGGCTGACTTAGGAAGAGGATGGAGGTTGTCTAGGAGAGGACGGATGGGGCTCTGCCTGCCTGGGCCATCTCACAGTGACAGCTCACCTGTGGAGTGCTCCCTCTGGGCCAGGCACCAGGGCACACCTGGGATCTTTAGAGAGAAGAGAGTAAAATGATTAGGGGACCCAGCGGCCTTCTGGGAAAGAAGCCAAGACCCCAACTTCTGAAATTCTGGGGTGGGGATGGGGTCTGATGAGCAAAGGCCTGGGAGCAGGGCAGAGAGGTGAGGGCATCCAGTCTTGAGCCTTAATTGAACTTTCATGTTTGCCTTTTTATTGTTCCTTTCTGGTGCTGTTAGATGTGCTCAAAAGGAAGCAGAGGGCCTGTGAGGTTTATGTTAGCAAAATACTAGGCTGGCGTGGCTCAGTTGGTTGAGCATCAACCTATGAACTGGGAGGTCAAGGTTTGATTCCCGGTCAGAACACATGCTCAGGTTTCGGGCTCAATCCCCACTGTGGGGTGTGGATGTTTCTCGCTCTCGCTCTCCATTCCTCTCTGAAATCAATACATATATCTTATCTAATAATAGACAAACATGATAATTGACCATACCTTCGCCACGCCTCCCATTGGCTAATCAGCACGATACGCAAATTACCCGCTAACAAAGATGGTGGTTAATTTGCATACTAGGTTCCAAGCGGTGGAGCGAAGTCTGATGGCCCGGGCCAGAGCAGCGAGGCCTCACAATCTGGCGCCAGGTGGAGCATCGAGGCCTCACGGCCCAGGGTGGGCATAGCAGCGAGGCCACGTGGAACCTCGTGATTAATTTATACCCAAATACCAGGAAGTTATGTTAGTTCTGGCTGGGCCCAGCTGGTGGGAGTGAGGAGCACTCAGGAACCTGAGGGCGTGGCTCCACCTCAGGGCACCTCCCACAGGGCCAGTCAGAGGGAGGAGAGTCCTATTCATTCCTAGTGCTTGGCTGGATCTACATCTCAAAAACCCAGTCCCCAGCACCTGGGCTGCAAAGATAAGAGTCAATACTGAGAACACATCGCCCCCTTGGTTAGATGTGTAACCAAGGCTCGGCTCTGCCAGTCACCTTGTGTTCAGGTGATAATATTTTAAGAAGCATTCCCATGTGTCTTCCCTGGCAGGGGGCCCTCTACAGATAGCACCATGATCTAAATAACCATTGTTGGCATTATGGTTTAGCACCCTCTACCCACCCTTTAAAAAAAATAGGATTTGTGTGTGTGTGCACACATGGGTTTGCTGTTATTATGCCTGTGTTTTGCCTGTACTGTATCATATTTTCCACAGCAGCATTTTTCTATCACACTGTTTTAAATAATCAGATAGACTGCAATCCCAGGTCCCGTGGGGTTTGGGCGGTTCTTCTGGCTTGTATGACACTCACTCTTTACACTCCTCCTTGGTTGTTTCCCTGGACAAGGGTCTTAACATTTCTGTGCCAGGGGCCCCCTGGCTGCCTGGGGAAAATGTGGGCCTCTCTCAGAATAATGTTTTTAAATGTAAAATAAAATATAGGAGCTTACAGAGGAAATGAATGATATTGAAATAGTATCTAAATAGTAAAAAGAATCCATTTGTACAATAGCATGTTCCTTTAGGCCTGTATTGAACAGCAGCGTGTCACACAGTGTGGTGGCTCTAAGAATCCCAAACATGGTAGAGTAGTGATCACAGTAGCATCATCTCCAGCTGTTTGTAACGAATGTCATGAGTGTGAGGAGGTCTGAGATTTCTACTGGTCTAAGGTGACAGGTATGGCTGTGGTTGTTCCCTACATTCATGAAAGCAAGCCCAAGTTTCACTCAGTGAACACCAAGATATAACTTCCTTTTCTCATCAAAGTTCTTTTTTTCTCATCGAAGATATGACTCCTGGTTTCCACCCAGGGGACACAGGGGTCCAGGAGCCGGGTGAACATCCCTGCCCTGGGAGGACACCCAGCAGGAGCTAGTGGCTGTTGACCAGATGAAATGCCACTCTGGCTAGCACAGTGATGGTGAACCTATGACAGGCAAACATTTTTTTTTTTTGGTGATTTTTCTTTGTTAAATGGCAGTTAAATATATAAAATAAATATCAAAAATATAAGTCTTTGATTTACTATGGTTGCAAATATCAAAAAATTTCTATATGTGACACGGCACCAGAGTTAAGTTAGGGTTTTTCAAAATGCTGACACGCTGAACTCAAAAGGTTTGCCATCCCTAGGCTAGCAGTTCCCTGATTCCTGGACTAATCTTTGGCTGGAACCAGGAGGGCATGGGTGATGGGACCCATTGGGTATTTGAAGATAATGTACTAAACCTTTGGCAAAAACTACAACCAAACTACAGAATAGGTTGTCTGCTACTAGTGTGGACTGCAAAACCAGAAATCCCACAACTACACAATTCTGAACCCTTCCCTGATAAAAACTGAAATCCTCATTATGGGGTGAGGAAAGGAAGGTGCCCAGAGCCTAGCTAATCCCCCCAGATGGACGCCAGACCTCTGAACCACATCCTACTCGGGGGGGAGGGGGATCCAGTGTCCAGCTGCACCTGTGAGGGGCCGCAGAGGCACAGAGATGACCCAATCAAAGGGCATAGCAAAGGGACTAGTTACAGAGGTGGACAGGGCTCAACAGCAGCTGGAAGCTCTGACATCCTGGTGGCCTGAAGCCCGGAAGGAGGGAGGGAGCTGTCATAGGAACATGGAAGGAAGTGGGGCCATGGGAGGGAGCTGCTTGAGAGGAGCTGCAGTCCTCAGGACAGAAGTGAAACATTGCCCAACACCAGCACAGATGGGAGGGAGCCTGGGTAGAAATACTCTAACCCTTCCTCCGCCCCTCTGAGCTCCCTGAGGCGCCTCCCATTGGCTGAACCCAAACAGAGGACCAAAGGCCAGGCAAAGGGAGGACACAGAAGCATCCTTCTGGCCACAGGCAAGGGAGGGGGAGGCAGGAGAGATCTAGAAGTTACCCAGCTCACCAGCCCATGAGTCATTAGCTTCCAAGGTCCCATCCTTTCCTCTGGCAATGCCTGATCCAATGGTGATCAAGGTACCTGTCAGGGGCTGTGCTAGGCTCTGGCCACACAGAAATGACCATCCACTCCGCAACCCTCCCACCAAGACAAGGGCTAAACAGTCACTGAAATACGATTACCAGCTGGGATATGTTCCATGGAAGGAAAATGGGAACATGATTAGAATGTAAAGGAAGAACTGGTCCCACTCTGGACAGTGAGGAAGGCTTCTTGGAGGAGGGCGGATACTTTGACTTAGGTCAGAAGAGAGTGGGGATGGTATGTTTAAGGAAGAGGAAACAATATGCAAAGACCCCTGTGTGAGTACTTTCAAAAACTTTACACAAGTCCAGCCCGGCCACTGCGCCAGGAGTTCAATGAGTAACAGAGAGAAACTCTGCCAGGCCGGTGTGACTCAGTGGTTGAGCATGGACCTATGAACCAGGAGGTCACAGTCGATTCCAGGTCAGGGCACATGTCCGGATTGCAGGCTTGATCCCCGATCCAGCAAGAGGCAGGCCAGGCCAGCTCCACCTTCTTATCTCTAGTTCAAAGTACAGTCCACCCAGCTCAGAAATTCATGGGACACAGACTATATGGTTTCCAAACAAAGCTATCTCTTTAAATAGTGTTTTTTTCACTCTTTCTTGCTCATCAAAGGGCTGCCTTTGCTTTTGTTCTCTGTCCAGGTCCTTTGGAGGTAGCGCTCCATCCAGCCCAAACCCGGAGAAGAGGAGACACGTGTCCTCATACCCAGGTGCCTCCCGGGAACAGCAAACCTGCAGACCCCATTCCTGCCAACACCTACAGGCACCAAGACGGGCTTGGGCTCCTGTTTCCGAAGGGATTCTGAACAGGAGGCTGGTGTTCCCTGTTCTCACCTCGGAAACTCAATCTTTTGGCAGCTGAACCTGTAGATTCAGATTAATGGGGATGTTTCCTGTGTAGTATAGGCACTCCATCTTGCTCCCGTAACCTCGATGTTGCAAAAACTGCTATTTGAAATTGTCCACTAAACATAGATGGTCCTTTGTTCTATGAATTAACTCTGCTATTCTTGGTTCTGTAAACACGCTTGCTCAAATAATAGGGAAAAGAAGCTCAATTACCTGGCCTTGCAATCCGCTCTGCTGCCATCCCTGGTTACTGCCATGCCAGGTGTGTTTGAGTTATCTAAATGGTACTGTGCTCAAGGCTACAAGCTTCCTGCAAAATATCTCCCACTACATAGGGCTCTTTGTAAAGCCGGCAAAAGGTCTGGAAACCCCATATTTAGGAGAAAAAGGAACTGGGAAAGGGAAAGCTTCCTCCATATTAGTTTGCTCAGACTCTGGAGATAACACATCTGAGACCGCTGGTGTAATAAAGACTCCTAATTTGACTTACTGATTAAGGTGTCCTCTGTTCAGCTCACTGATTTCCAATGTAACACCTGTCCCCAAAGTCTGTTTTTTTCCCCTCTGATCTCACTTTAAATACCTCTGCTCCCTGCTCAGCTGACTGTGTGTGTTTAAGATAATCTCGGTGCAAAGGACACTTATCCATCTTCCGGTCCTTTCCTCTAAAGGGTCCAAAGGGCAAAGCCTGGTTATAAAAGGCCACGGCTACCCCGAAGCTGAGTGGAGCACAGGTGTCTCACAGTAAGTCATGGCTCTGTCCTGGCAGGGCGCTTGGCAGGATT
>NW_005871092.1:7227488-7328242 GCF_000147115.1 Myotis lucifugus
GGTCCCTTCTCAGCATGATGTATTTAAATGCGAAATAAAACATATTGGATTACAAAGGAAACCAATTATATTGAAAAACAGATATCAAAACATTTGAAAAGATAAGTACCTGTCACAGTCATATCTATGCTGCTTTATTATTATCTCACTAAATAACAAGATCCACGGGTTGGTCTAACTATGGCCACTACAAATAGTAATGAGAATAACTGATTTTAAAATATCTGTGACCACTGTCCTTTTACCTAAAAAAATCTGTGGCTCCCACTGGTGACAGAGTGCTGTTACAATGACCATGGTTTGTTGCCAATTTCATAATTAACAGAAATGCTAGAAAGTCCATGAATGTGGACCTTCTGAATCCTGTCCTCAAACCCCAGGGCAGGAACTCCTGTTCTAGCCCCACCCAACTTCGTGGGAGCTGATCCCGTGACCCAGTCTCCCTGGAACTGGCTCTCACAGGCCATTGGCTTGGAAAGGCCAACGTCCCAATTCACCTTTTCCACTTTAACCAGCGGATCTCCTCCATGGACCTGGCCACCGTGAAGGCTTCAAACTTCCAACTGGACCGAAAGACACGCTTCATCATCCACGGCTTCATAGACAAGGGGGAGGGGAGATGGCTGACGGACATGTGCCAGGTAAGGCCCTGTCCCCGGCCACACCCCGCTGAGACCAGTACCCGGCACCCAGCTTCAAACACTTTCCAGGTCACTGCCCTGAGACTGGGATCGCAGACTGTCCAGGGACAGATGCTCCTTCCTCAAAACTCGGAGGAAACCCTGGGTCCTCCGAAGCGTCCACTGTCAAGTTCTCACGACCCCCTGACCTCTAGCCTGTCCTCTCTTCTGGAGACCAAAGAGACCCAGAGCCCAATCAAAACGCCCAGAAGCAGAGGCGTCAGCAAATTCCCTGGCATTTGTCTTGGGTGGTTTATGTAAAGCCCCGTGTGGCATTAGAAACCCACGTAAACGTGGCCCCTGAAACCCTGCTGTCCCACAGAGCTCCCTGTGAGGGCTGAAAGGCTCCTTGGCGTCATGTCCCAACCAGGAGCCACTGCTCCCCTGCGCTCACCCAGCACCTGAAATGTGGGGAGTGTGACCAAAGACTTGACTGTTAAATTGTATGGACTTTTATTCATTGTAAATAGCCACCTGGGGCCAGGGGCCACAGTATTGGATGGTGCAGTTCTGAAGGAATCAGAAATGTTAGTGATGAATCATTATTCATAACATCCATTTTCTGAGCACTTCCTCTGAGCCTGACACTGTGATCATTATTTCACAGTCTTTGTCTCATTTGACACCCCCAACCCCCGCCAGAAGCAACCTTGTGAACAGTAGAGTTATTGTTCCCATTTTATAGATGAGGAAATTAAGACAGGAAAAGTTCAACATTTGCCCAGATTTGAATCCAGAGGTGGGAATGCAAAGCCAGGTCTCCTGTCTATAAAATACCACAACCTTGTGTCTATAGATTTAGTCTTTAGAGGTTCCCAGGGGCAGGCTTTCAGCTTAGTCTGCACTGGGGGAGACCTCGAGCAGCTTCTTCCCAAGGGTGGGCTGCTCCTCTGGTGGTTTGGGCGTTCACACGTTCCCCCAAGTCCCAGAAGGACGCCACGTGAATGTGGAGCTGCGAGAGTCAGGGGGACGTGTCCATCCCAATGCCCTGGCCTCCCGGCAACTCCTCCCTGCCTCACTCCCCGGGGTAGTCCAGGCCATCCTCCAATGAACACAGGCTCTGCAGTGGCTCTTTCTGACAGTTATTTGGTCCCATCATGGGACCATTCTGAGCTTGGGCAGCACACGGCGGCCACACCACATAATATAAAAGATGCACATGTGGGGAGAGTTGTAGCTACCTCCATCTAAATGTCATCTTGTCCTTTAATACCTTCTAGCTCCCCCCTACGCATTGTTGGGAACATAAGAGCAGCCCTCCCGTGGCTTCAGCACCTAGTACAGTGGCAGCAAACTTAGTACAAGTGGCAGCCAACTTCCTGTAAAGGACTGGGTAGTAAATAGTTTAGCATTTGCAGGTCATATGGTTTCCATTCAACCCTGTTGTTGCTCCAAAGCAGAGGGAGAAAATATGTAAACAAAGGGGTGTGGCTGTTCCCAATACAACTTGATTTATATGAGCAGGTGGATCTGGCCCTCCCATAACAGTGGGCTAAGCCCTGATGTAGTAAGTGAACCTTTTTCTGCCTGGCTGTGTCAATAACCATCTGGGAGACCTTCAGCCAGTCACTTACTCCATCCAGGCCTCAGTGTTCACATCTGTTAAGTGGGGATCAGGTACCGGTTCCTGGTGGAGTGGTGAGGATTAGGACAAGTGGGAGGAATATGAAAACTCTGACACATGAGATGCTTGGTGCTGTGAATTCCTGTCTCTGGAGTGTGCGGTCTGTGCCTGTTAATACATTGGATTCTCCCTCTTGTTTTTATTCCCCCAGAACATGTTTAAGGTGGAGAAGGTGAACTGCATCTGCGTAGACTGGATGGGTGGGTCCTGGACAGAGTACAACCAAGCCGTCCACAACATTCGAGTCGTGGGAGCCGAGATAGCGTTCTTAATACAAGAGCTGTCGGTAAATCCTCCTGAGCCGAATCCTGTGGGGAGGGGCCGGAGGAGGCAGGCAGACCCTGTGCACCCAGAGGCAGCCTGGGGACTGGTGCACAGGGGCTGGGCCTGGAAGCCTTGACACACAGAGGGGCATTTCCTAAAATGAAACTGCAGCCTTCCCCTCCTGGAGTGTCCTGAAGATCCCTAGTGGCCTGGGGCAAAGGAACCACTTCGGGCCTCAGTTTCCGCTTTTGAAATAAGCCTTCCTTGGAGGCTGTTCTGGGAATGGTCAGCCCAGAAAATAAGTCTTCTTTCTCGGAAAGGGGAAAGCCCCTTACCGCCTTCTGGAAGGTCTATTCCTGAGCACCCAGAGCTGGGCCAGCTACCCATGCTCTCCAGACAGGCCCAGGCACTGCTGGAGGGGAGGGAGGCCTTGATGGGTTTGGATGGAGCAGGCAGCACCCAGCCAGGCTCCCAAGGTCGAATGCAGTGGACACAGAGGCCACTGGTCCGCACTGTCACCACCATGTCCCCCTCCCATCCGCCCCCCCATCCCAGCCTTCCCTCCCCCCGCTGCCCTCACCCTGCAGCCTGCACTCAGGACTGGGGACTCTGGAGACTGTGCTGGCCCAGGGTTGGGTCAGGCTGTCCTTGTGGTCCAGGAGCCAGGTTGTTCCTCCTGAGACCTGTCACCATCCCCTTCCCCTGGCCAGGGCGTCCCCACTCAGGCCTGGGGTCCCTGATGCACCATCCTTCCACAGACCAAGATGGGCTACAGCTTGGAGAACGTGCACCTCATTGGCCACAGCCTGGGCGCGCACGCAGCTGGAGAGGCAGGCAGGAGGCTGGGAGGCTCAGTGGGCAGGATCACAGGTAAGGAGTGCGGGGGTGGGGTTTGGTGGGGTGACAGGGGCGGGCCTATAAGGCAATGGAAGCCCAGACACAGGCACTTCTCATGGCCAAGGGCACCCCACAGTCCTCTGGAGAAACTGATTTTAGGTGCTGCCAGACTTAAAATTAAAAAATAATTGCCCATACATTTTCATTTGAATTACAAAAAATAGTATAGAATTGTAAATAAAAACACGTTTATTAAAAAAGAAAAATATACTAGCACATTCAACTCATGACTTCAGGATTATTATTGCTAGAGTACGGCAGATTTTTAACAGTGAAATGGTTTTTCAATACGAATTCATCAGTTCCACAGATATTAATTGTCGTGGCAGTGCCAGCTACAGGCAGAAAATGAAAGTAGCTGAGACCTGTCACAGGAAGCACGTGGTAGATAATAAGAATGAATGAATGAATCACTAGGCAAATGAAGGCACACAAGACATAGACACAGACACCGCTGAGTCCCGTGTGTATGTCACTGTGCAAACAGTGTGATGGCTGTCTCCTTTGCCCAGGGCTGTGTGCTAGGCATTGGGGGAAGGATGGGGGATTCATAGATTGTGTTTACGGAGACTTTTTCAGATTGCAAAGTTCTTTCTCTTACACCTTTGCGTGGGGCTTTCACAATAGCCCCATGAGGTAGGTTGCTGTTATTCCCACTTTCCAGATGAGGAAACTGAGGCTGAGGGAAGACATGCCTTTGACCTTGAGCAGAACCTGTGCTAGAATATAGGTCACTGAGTCTGTGGGCCTTGCTCCTCCCACCCTCTGATTCTCTTTGAAGATGAGCTGGGCACAACCCCTGCTTCAGGCAGAAAACCGCATGGATTTTGTGGGTCCAGGGGTTGGAACCTGGTTTGTCACTGTCCACCTCCCCCTTTCAGGACTGGATCCGGCAGAACCAGGCTTCCAGGGCACGCCCGAGGAGGTGAGGCTGGACCCATCGGACGCCATGTTTGTGGATGTGATTCACACAGACACCTCACCCACAGTCCCTTACCTAGGTGAGTGCCTCACTCCCCCTCTTGGTGACCAGGGCTGTAACTGGTAAGAGTAGGTCCAGGGGTGGTATGCAACATGGTTAACCACAGAAATAGCTTGGATGCCAACCAGTTGAAGTGGGTGTCAGACTTAAAATCAACAGCCAGCCCAGTGGCAGTGGTATCAGCCTGTGGCCCCAGGCAGGTCAGACACACAGTGGTGTAGCCTATGGAAGGCTGTTGCTCAGTCCTCAACCCTGTGACCTTCCCTAGGCTCCACTGTCCATTCCTGCACTGGTGGGGCCGGGGGATGGGGGATTAGAGGAGGGGTGGAGGGTCCTAACTGCTGCTGCAGAGGCGGGAGAGGCTCCTGCCACCACGGCTGTGCTCACCAGCCAGGAGCCAGGCTCCCTGCTCCTTAGTGCTGCCTCCCTTGGAGGCGGGAGAGGCTCCCTCAAGCTTGGCAGCTGTGAGCCCTGCTTCTGGCTGAGAGGTGCTCCCCTGGTGGGAGCATAATGACCACCAGGGGGCTGCTCCTGCATTGAGCATCTGCCCCCAGGTGGTCAGTGCTCATCATAGCTACCAGTTTTTCCACTGTTCAGTCAATTTGCATATTAGGGTTTTATTATTTAGCACTAGGGGCCTGGTGCACTAAATTCATGCCCGGGGTGGGGGGCAAATCTGTCAGCCCAACCTGCACCCTCTGTCATGTTCCTGAATCCTGGCCACTCCGGACCTAGGCACAGGCCTACAGGCTTGGGGCGGCCTGGCTCCTGAGGCCACATTTTATCAAGAGAACAGAGACGCTGTTAGTTACAGCCCTCACCGAACCCAGTACAGTACATGTGTGCATACAACTGCCTTGTTCATGTGCCTGCTTCACCCTACTGAATTACTAACTCCTTGAAGACATAGCTCTATTTTATTCTGTTTCACCTTCAGTGCCTGGCCTGGTGCCAGGGACCTGGGAGTGTTTGCCCAGTGAGTGAGTGAGTGAATAAATGAGTGAGTGAGTAAGTCAATGAGTGAATGAATGAGTGAGTAAGTGAATGAGCAAGTGGCTATGGGGCGGGTCCTTCTGCCGAGTCGACATGGTGACTTGGCAGAAGTCCCCGCCCCCCTTCCAGCTGCTTGTCTCCCACCCCCGGAAGTTCCCACCCCGCTCCCGGCTGCCTGGCTCCCTGCTCCCGGCTCCCCAGCGCCCCGCACCTGGCTGGGTAGTTCCTGCCCCACTCCCAGCAACACAGGCCCCCAACAACTCCTTCAGTGGAGGCCAGGGCAGGCAGGAAGCCTGGCTTCCTTCGTTGGTTGCTGGGGGCAACCCAAGCCTCCAGCTCGGTAGCCACCGCCCTCTTTGTTGGGTTAATTTGCATGTCACTCCAATTGGCTGGTGAGTGTGGCTTCAGTGTAGCAGAGGGACAACTAATTTGCATGTTTCTCTTTTATTATATAAGATGCTTGACATATACTTGCAAAGTGCAATGTTAATGTTTGAATATTTGTCTCACTTCTTTTGTGGAAACTTTAGTTCTAGTTTGTGTTGTTGGAAACGAATTATATTCTTTTATTTAATGCTTCTAAAATAAAATGGGTGAGTTGTTGTTAGTTTAAGGAAATGAAAATTTAAAATAAATAAAATTATGTAAAAAGTTAATATTACATAAACTCAATGTTCTTTTTTCAATACTTTCTTATGTAACCCCTTATGAAACATGCCAACAACGGGTATGTTTTTAATAATAGTGATGGTTACCATGGGCTGCATTGGACATTTTGTACATTCTCGTTCATTAATCATGGTAACAACTCTACAAAGTGGGCATTATTATTACTGTTTCATAGCTGAGGACACAGAGGCTTGAAAAGCTTAAGTAAGTGCCCGAGATCACGGAGTGTGTAAATAGGACCAGGATGTTCACGGGTCTGTGTGCTTAAAAAGCCAAAGTGTCCAGCCGTTATGCTGGGCTCTCAATACAACAGTGAGATCTCAACATAACTCTCTAACATAGAAATCAAAATTTCATAATGAGTAAAGGAATGGGAATTGCACCAGTCCTGATAGGTGTCAATTATGCATAATGGTATCAGGTTATATCAGTATTGTTCACAGCCTCCCAGGACAGACAGACAGACAGACAGACACACATGCAAATACACATGTAGGCATGCTCTCTGACACTGATCAATCCTCCTTCCTTGTCTTGATACCGGCTCATCTTGGAAAGGGATCTGCAAAGCCCGGTGGGGTGGCTGTGCTGAGGGGACAGTTCACCAACAAGACTCTCGCTCTCGTCGGAAGGAGTCAGACCCTCTCTGGGGCCATGACCTGGCCTCGGGACCCCTTCCCTCCCTGCTCACCGCCACTTCCGATGTTTCAGGTTTGGGAATGAGCCAGAAGGTGGGCCATCTGGATTTCTATCCAAATGGAGGAGAGCAAATGCCCGGATGTCACAAAAATATCCTTTCACCCTTCTTTGATGTAAATGGACTCTGGGAAGGTACGTATATTAGCAAAGCAAGATGGCAGTGCCCTCCCTGGGGAGAAGGCTGGATGCATGGCCGGGCCCTGCTAGCACTGAATTTGCCTCCATGTCCGGTTCATTCTGTCCCAGCATTGTCACAGCGCCATGAGGCAATTACTCTGCTTATCCCCAGTTCACAGTTGAAGAAACTGGGTCTGAACAGTCATCAAACTTGCCCAAGGCCACCTTTTATTAAAGTTTAGTTTCTGGCTGCAAAGTCCCAACCTCATACCCAATCGAACCTGGGACCCTTGAGTCCCCAGCCTGGGTCGTTCCCCCTCATGAGGATGCTGAAGCCTGAGCTGGACGGGCATGTTGGCAAATACCAGTTCTAGCTGTGCCCACCCCCGCCCCAGCTGCTTGCACTGCTTGCTCCTTGAAGGGCAGGCACAAAGTATTGGAGGGCTTTGACTTCCTTACGCTTTGCTGTGGGCAGGTGCTAGGACGGGAAAGGGACTGAGCTGGTAAAAGGACCGACTGGGGACATGTTCCATGGGTTTGGGGAGCGTGTGCATGGAGTAGGCGGAAGCCTGGAGGTCTAGGGGGGATGAGGCTTGTGGGTGTCAATGTCAGAAACGTCCAAACCTGTAGAGAATTTTTATGAGTTTATTGGAGCCAAACTGACAACAATTGCTGGGCAGCAAAATCTTAACGGACTGAGAACATGCTCCGGAGAACGGCAGTTTTGCATCTTATTTTAAACATTAGAATAAAAAGAGGAGACATAGGGGTTCCATGAAATCCACGGGTGGTAGATTAGGGAGGGGGAGGAAAGTAAAATGGGAAATCTCTGGAATTGGATAAAAAGAAAAATAGAGAGACACATTCTTTTACATTGGTGGGAACAGGATAGCTAATGATCAACATGGACAGCACATAGAGGTGGTATTTGGGGAACAAGGTCACAGTGAGGGGTTCTGGGGTCTGGTTTTCTTATAAGAGGGTGCCCTGAGGGATCTGGAAAAGATTACTCTGATATTTAAAAGGTGTGTTTCCTTAGATGCAAAAAGAAAACAATTTCACTTAAGGTAAAGTTTCTTTGTCACCCTGGCTGGATGGCTCAGTTCGCTGAAGCTTGGTCCTGTACACAAAAAAGGTTTTGTTTTGATTTCTAGTCAGGGCTTATATGGGAGGGAACAGATTGATGTTTCTCTCTCTCCCTTCTTCTCTCTCTAAAATTTATAAACATATCCTCAGGTGAAGATTAAAAAAAAAAGAAAGGATTGACCTTTGTCAAGGAAGCTACAGGCCTGGGACAGGACTACCCTCCATGACCAGCTTTTAATTAAGAATTTTTATGTTCAGCCCACCCCACATGCTTAATTTCGGCCTCTGAGTTTGTAAGTCCACCAAGCAGGCCTCCCCTGAGTTTGTCAGGTTTAGTATGTGGCACCTTTTTCGTCCGCATGAGGTCTGTGTTTACGTGAGAGACAGGCTCAGTCCCCTACGATTAGGTGACTTACAGCACCACCTCCATCACCTGTCCTTGTCTGGCCTCTGCTCTTCTCCTGTTGCCTCTCCCTGGAGACCAGGCTTCATCTCCCCCTGCACATGGAGGCTTTGAGTCAGCCATCATTTCATTTTAGTGTTTATTTGTCTCCGCTGGGAGTTTCCCGGGCATCCCAGACACCCCAGTACCCTGCTCAGGGCTGGCCCAGAGCAGGCGCTCAGTACAGCCCACTCCACTGAGCAGAGAGGCCTTCTGTGGCATTGAATATTCCGTGTGCTTAATGTGAATGAATAGAGTGGATAAAGCAGTAGCCCACATCCACCGTCAGCCAATGGAGCCTTTGAGCTCTCTGCCCAGAACCAGGTAACTCCAGGGAAGACCCAGCTGAAGGAACACTGAGTCACAATGAGGCCGTTCCTCCCAGAAGCCACCAGCAGGGCCCACATAATAACAAAGAGCCCAGCTTTAATTAAAGAGGCAATTCAGAGTGAACAAGCCCACAGGATGTGCGTCTATTGTGTGGACTCCCAGTCACCCAGGCACTGGGCTGGAGGAACAATTAAATCCACTTGCCCCTCTATTATGGATCCCAGGGCAGCAATTCTGGGTGAAAGAAACAATTAAGGTGGAAACAGGTTGTGTTGTCTGGTAATGAGTGTTGGTGCAGGAGTCCCTGGGCTCCAGGGCTGGCAGAGCTAATCCACCAGCACAAAGAGGACCCCCAGACCTCCCAGAAGTGGTCCCCAGGTATGTCTGGGGTCACTGTGCATCACGCCATGAGAGGTTTTGTACCGAGGAGCTGGAGAAATAAAAATAAAAAAAATAAAACAAAACAAAACAAAAAACCCAGAATTTTTCAAATAAGAGGACTTGGGTTTAGAGAAAAGGGTGGTAGATAAAGTGCAGTGACACAGTGGCCTAGTGCCCAGGGGACCTTGGTCTCCAGTGCTCTGACCTCAGGCTTTCCAAGGAGGAGGAATTTCTCAGCCTGGGTCCATGGGCACAGAAAAGCTGCCTTCCTGGGACAGGCCAGGCAGGTATGGTTTCTGGTTCTCAAACTGGGGCCCTCTGGCCCAGCCCTGCCCACAGTAGCAGGTGGTCGGCCTTCACATGGACCGGTTTTAACGAGGGAATGCACTGCTGTCATGTAAGCATGGAACACTGTCATGTCAAAGTCAAGATGCAGTTTTCTTATGAAAAATCAGAAGACCAAGCATCTGGGCCTTAACATTCAACAACTGGGTGACAGTGTAAGATTCCTTTGGAAAGCTATTGCCTCTCTCTCTCTCTCTCTCTCTCTCCCTCTCTCTTCCTCTCCATCTCCCTGTCCCTCTCCCTCTACCTCTCTCTCTTCTCCCTGCCTCTCTCTCTGTCTCTAGTTACTACATATATTTTTCTCACTCACCCAAGGCCCCCAGTCCTAATCCTTCACTTCTGTCAGAAGCTTGGCCCCTGGAGGATTGGACAAAGGTCCTTGTTAGAACTCGACCCTCCCCAGCACATGCCCAGCCCCTAGCAAGCCCTGCTCAGCACATGGGCACATGGGGGGCAGAGGAAAGCGACCAGAGCCAAACCCCACGACTAAAGAAGCCCCCAGATACCACCTCCATGTGCTGTAAATGTTGATCATTAACTATTTGCCCCAAAGTATATCAAAGTAAATGATAGGAACTTGGAATTGTGACCGAGGCATTCGGGAATGCTGACTCCCCTCTATGAAATGAGGAGGTGACTCCTTATTCAGATCAGAACAGTTCAAGCTTCAAAAGTGAGAGTCTCCTGTGAGCTCCAGGGGCCTTTGCTTCCTCAGGAACCCTAGAGTTTCTAGCCTGCAATCACCTGAGGAGCTATAAGTACTACTCCAGCAGCATCCTCAACCCCGATGGCTTCCTGGGCTACCCGTGTGCCTCCTACGAGGAGTTTCAGAAGGTGGGTATCACCAGGGGCCTGGGGAGGGTGGGGTGGCTCTGTGGTTGTTGGTTTTGTCCCTGTGGCTTGGAACAGAGCAGAGATGTAACTCCACGACTAGTAAGAGGAGGTGCTGGTAATGCTGAGCCTCGTAGAGCCTTCTTCCTCTGGGGAGCTGGGTGGGCAGGCGGCGGATGGCACAGACCTGACCCGGCTGGGCCTTCCCTAGATCCCCAGCTTTCCATTCTGAAAAATTCTCAAAGGATGCCTGGACGGCATGGGTGAGATGGATGCATTAATGAATGGATGGAGGGTTGAGGGACAGATGAATAGAAAGATGATTAGATGGATGATTGGATGGATGAGGGAGGGAGGGAGGGAGGGAGGGAGGGAGGGAGGGAGGGAGGGATGGGAAGATGAATTGATCATTGAGTGAGTGAATGAGTGAAAGGCCTACCACTCACAGACAAATTTTTGTTTTTCCACTAGAATGGCTGTTTTCCTTGTCCAGTCACAGGATGCCCCAAAATGGGGCACTATGCTGACCAATTTCAGGGGAACACCAGCGCCGTGGGACAAACGTTTTTCCTGAACACAGGAGCCAGTGGTAACTTTGCTCGTAAGTTTCCATTGTACCCATTTAAAAGCTGCAAATGATTTTAAAAGGTGTATCAACCTTGTTAGTTAGGACCCTTGGTAGCAATGGATAGAAACTCAACACCAGCCAGCTTCAATGATAATGGAAGGACGGTAGAATGGCATTTGTCTTGCCTCTCACGTTCACCCCTTTAACCAATAATCCTGACCAGCAGAGTAGGTCGACCGTGAATGGCCCAGGCTGGTCACATGTCCACCCAACTCTGTGGCAGGAAGGATGGATCCATTAACAGAGGAAGGCAAGATGGGGCAAAGGCACCCCGTGATTACCCATCATGCTAGTCCCCCTGTTTACACACAACTGAGCATGCTGTGTTTTTTGGTGTTATTTTGCCCAGCTTCTCACTTAAAAAGAAGATAGTAAAAGCATCAAGATTTGCTTGTTATAATTAATATTACATGATGGCTGAACAGAAGAGCATTTATTTTCCAAGGGAGTTTTACATTGAAAAACATTCATGCAGAACTTCACAAAACACTGTTTACACACAGTATTTCATGTAATATGACACTTAGCATACACAATAACAGATGAGGGTATCTATAAAGTCTTGCAAGCATATTCTTTTAAGTCAGAGCGCACCTTAGGAAAATGCTTGCATGTGTGCAGGAGAAGGTATTCAAGGATGTTCACTGCAGCATTGATTTTAATACCAAGAGAACCCGTGGAAAAAGCTAGATATCCGCCACTTGTTAACCACATCCTGTATGTAACCATTCAAGGAAGGCTCTAGAAAACCTCTAAGGCATATTAAGTAAAAAGGAAAATAGCAAACCATCACGTTATATATCATGTTCCAGTCAGGGTCTCTGCAGAAGACAGAGCTCATTCAAGTGGTTCAACGAGGAGACCTCACTGGAGGGCCCGCTTTTGGAGGAGTGGACAGGGTTGAAAGAACAAACGAGGGATGCTGAGGCGTCCAGAATCTAGTGGCTGCAGGGCTCCAGGAATGGAGTGAAGCCAGCTACTGCCAGAACCTGGTACTAGAGCAAGGAGGCTGCAGGGGAGCAAGCACCTCCATCTCCCTCCTCCTGCTGCTGGCCTCCCGTGCAAGCCTCTGATGGCCTGAACCCAAGGGAAAGCTGGCAGGAAGGACCCCTGGTGAAGCCGTCCTTATGGAGCACAGGACAGGGAAGGGCGGTGACTCAGTCTGGCGGGATGGATGGGGAGAATGAAGAAGAGCAGTGCATACTCTTTACGGAAGGGGAAGAACCCTATATATTTTTAGGGATTTCAAAGAGGAAGGGAGAGAGAGGAAAATATAGAAACATCAATGATGAGAGCAAATCATTGATCGGCACAACCCCTACTGGGGATCGAGCCTGAAACTCGGGCTTCTGCCATGACCAGGAATCAAACCATAACCTCCTGATTCATGGGTCAACACTGACCCATTGAGCGATACTATACAGGCAAAAGCCTAACTTTTTATACAGTCATTTGTGTGTGTGTGTAAATACTCATAGAAAGCTCTAGGTCAGGGTATCCCAACCTGAGCTCTACTGGAATCCGGGACTGGATCACTTGTTATTGGGGGGCTGTCCTGTGCATTGCAGTATGTTTAGCAAATCCATAGCCTCTACCAGGGAGATGCCAGTAGCCCTGCACCCACCCACCCCATTCCCTGGGTGGGACAATCAAGAACATCTCCAGACAATGCCAATTGTCCCGGGCAGCAAATCACCCCGCGGGGCTTGGTTAAGTCTACAACCAAACTGGGAAGACCCTGAGATGTAGGGCAGGTGGACAGAGTGCTGAGAAAGGGTTTATTCATTTTTAAAAAATTATCTGTGTTGTTTTCCCACTGAGAATATGTGCATGGCATGGGAAAATAACAAAAATCAAAACAAAGAAGGCAACAGTAAGTGATTTATCCAAATGTTGGAGCCCAGACATCTCCCTCTCCCACTGGTCTTTCTGGTACAGTCCGTGGTGGGCACCTGGGTACCCGGGTATAGTAACCAGCCAACCTCCATCCATCGGAACACATACCTGGCTAGTTGGGAAGAGATTATGCTGACCTGCAGTATTTACTTCCCCCTGAGTCCCTCACCCCCACCTACCATCAGAATTCCCGGGACCCCACCTGCATTGAAGGAAACCATTCGTTATATTCACCCTTACCTCCCACTCATGGGGGATTCAGAGCTTGGAACAAGAATGCTCCCATGGGTCTTTTTTTTTTCAACAAGATGAGTTCATTGAACTGATAGTATCTTTTCTTTGCACAGTTTGGAGATACAGGGTATCAGTCACACTGGCTGGAAAAAAGACAAGGAGTGGGTCCTTCATGATTGCTTTATATGGAAGCAATGGAAACTCAAAGCAGTATGAAATTTTCAAGTAAGTCTGATAGTAAAGCGAAATGACCATACTTTCCCTAATAGATTATTAATGCAAGATTGGATGTAAACTTCTACATACATCTAGCCATACAGAACCTTTGAATCGTAGAATGTCAGAGTCGAAGAATGTCTCTTAGCATCTAATTCAATCACCCCATAGGAGAAGAGGGAGGCCCAGAGAGGAAGCACTCGAGATTTTAAAGGCTGACTCCTTCTGGATGGCCAATCACTGCTTCCTTCCTGCTGAAGCTGTGGGGTTGCTGTTGTTTTTAATTTTTACAATTTTATTTTAGAGAGGAAGGGAGAGGAAGAGATACAAACATCAATGATGAGAGAGAATCATTGATCAGCTGCCTCCTGCACACCCCCTACTGGGGATCAAACCCACAACCTGGGCATGTGCCCTGACCAGGAATTGAACTGTGACCTCCTGGTTCATGAGTCCACATTCTATTTCTCAGCCACAGCAACAAGGCCCTGCTTAAGTTTTATGAATATCATGTTCTCCTTAGACAAGGCACATTTATATGGCAACTCCTTCCCATCCCACACACACACCCCTTCCCCCACGTGAGCTGTGTTCCACCTGAAGCATAAGCTAGCTTCCTGTTGTGATGGTAGCCTCAGCACCTAGCTTTTGTTGGTATATGAGGCTCTTGGTAAAAATGTGTTGGATAACTGTGCTGTAAAATTAGATTCTGTTTTTGCACTAAGTTTGCATAATAATTTTCACATTAAGTTAAAGTTCTTTGACTACTTGTTATGCTACATATGAGATGCCCTCAGATGACCCCGGCTGAAGCACATGAATCTTTAAACAAAGATAACGAGTCCTGCGGTGAAATTAAAGAGTCAATATGCCGCCCCAAGTAGTTGACTTTCCTCTAGGTACCAATCAAGACAGTGGGAATCTAGAGTCCAGTATTATTCTAAAGGTGTGTTCTTCACAGATACGTTTGTGTTTTAGCGGCCCTGGATGTGCATGGAGGCAGTGAAGGGAATTGCAGGAAGCCAACAGCAACAGCCAGTGTTTGGAGTAACAACAGGTTGCTATCACCCTAGTATTCATCTATCCAGCTGATAGAACACTTTATGTCTATGTTTGCAGAGGATCCCTCAAACCAGATGCAAAACATGTGCGTGACATTGATGTGGACATCAACGTTGGAAAAATCCAGAAGGTTACGTTTTTCTGGAAAAAGCATTGGCTAAATATCTTCCAGTACAAACTGGGGGCTTTGAATATCACAGTGCAAAGTGGAGAAGATGGGACTGAGTGAGTATCATTCATTGCACCTATGTCTTGTTTCTCTATTTCCTTATCAATCTGTCTCTGCAAACAAGCATGCATACATTCCATCACCCACCCATCCACCTACATATCCTTCTACCCACCCATCCCTTCATCCCTTTCTCTCCATCCACTTAACCACTGACCTATCCACTTATCCATGCAGCCATTCATCTACCCAACTATTCGTCTCAACTCTGCATCTTTCCATCTGTCCATCTAATTTACATGGAAAAATTAATCATCGTTTTCCTTAAGCCAAATTCAACTTGGCCAGAGCAAGACATCAATTGTAAGATATAGGTTTGAGAAACAGGCCAATAGGAGACTCTGTTTTATCTCAAACAAGAAGGAAAGCACCCAGGCAGTAGCTGTAGGAAATCTCGGGTTTATTTCCATTGGGTGCATTTATTCATACAAATTGTTTTGTTTGGAGACTGTGGCCTGAGAGGAATACAGACTGTGTGAGGATCTAGCTCCCAGTGGCAAGCTCTTCTCTTGCTGAGAGGATGGAATCTTACTTGGTGAGAGTAGCTAGAGAACCTAACAGTGTTTACCATATGGCAAGAAAAAAGGCGACCTTAATAGAGGATGATACAAAACAACAGAAGTCAGCGTCTGAAGGAAACTTGATCACCGTTCAACTGCTCTCATGTTAAGGTGAGAAGAATGAGATTCACAGAGTCACACAATGTGTCTAAGGCCACCTAGGAAAGCTAGATGGTAGTTTTTGCAAACTATTTTCAAAAACATATATGAAGACCTTGCTCAGCTGCATGACTTAGCTGTGCTTACAGTACATGGTCATAGTCCCCATTCCTGGGTTTGGTGCTGTTAGGGTCAGAGGTCACTGGGGCTGTGCCAGTACTTTGCTTATTCAAGAGCAGAGCTTGAGCCTGAAGCATGACCAGGACTTGGACCCCAGTCCTCTGACCTCCAATCCAGCCACATTCTGCAGCTGAGCCCTGAGGGAGGCTCATCTTTAGCCAAAGATGCCCATAGGAAAAGGAGGAGGCCAGGTGTCCTGCATCTCATGGCTGGGTTGTTGCCCCAACTGGGCGGGCTTCACCCTCTTCAGGAGTGACATCCCTCCATGGTCTTTCCCCCCCAACATCTCTATGGAGATATAATTTTCATAGCCTGTGTTCACCCATTTAAATTATATACTTCAGTGATTTTTAGTATATGTGCAGTATTGTGTAATCATTTCGAAGGTCAATTTTAGAACATTTCATCTCCCTTCCCAAAAACCGCACACCTATCAGCCATCATCCCATAACCTCCCACCCTTTTTCTCCAGCCCTGGGCAACCTGCTTTCTATTTTGATAGATGTTCCTATTCTGGTCATTTCATATAAAAGGACAATATTTATAGTCCTTTGTGACTGGCTTTTTTCATGTAGCATAATATGTCCAAGGTTCATCCATGTTGTAACATGGATCAGTACTTTATTCCTTTTTACTGCCAAATAATATTCTCTTATATGGATATACCACCTTTTATTTATCCATTCAGCAGTTGATTGGCCTCAGGGATGTTACCACTTTGGGGCTATTATGAATAATGCTGCTGTGAACATTTATGTACAAGTTTTTGAGTGGACATATGTTTTCATTTCTCTTGGGTACATACCTAGGAGCGGAATTGCTAGGTTATGTGGTAACTACTATGTTTAACCTTTAGAACAGCGGTTCTCAACCTGTGGGTCGCGACCCCTTAGGCCAGTGATGTCGACCCTATGACACGCGTGTCAGGTAACACGCATGTCAGAGGTGACACGTGAACTCATTTTTTTGGTTGATTTTTCATTGTTAAATGGCATTTAAATATATAAAATAAATATCAAAAATATAAATCTTTGTTTTACTATGGTTTCAAATATCAAAAAATTTCTATATGTGACAGAGCACCAGAGTTAGGGTTTTTCAAAATGCTGACCTGCTGAGCTCAAAAGGTTTGCCATCACTGCCTTAGGTGGTCAAACAACCCTTTCACAGGGGTCGCCTGAGACCATCCTGCATATCAGATATTTACATTACAATTCATAACAGTAGCAACATTACAGTTATGAAGTAGCAACGAAAATAATTTTATGGTTGGGTCACAACATGAGGAACTGTATTTAAAGGGCCAGAAGTTTGAGAACCACTGCTTTAGAAGAACCACCGGACTGTTTCCCAAAGTGGCTGCCACATTTTCCCTTCCCAGAAGCAATGTATGAAGATCCCCCAGGTTCTGAACTTTAGGGAAAGTCCCCTCTTGGCAGGTGGGGCACCCGAGTGCCTAAATTCATTGCCAGGCCCACCCAAAGCCACAGGTTTTGAAAATCTGTCGTTGACACAGCTGATTCACTTTCAGCTTGTTAAAAGGCCACGGGAGGAGGGGGTGTTCTTTAAGTGGTTTTGCTTAGTAAGAACCACCTGGATTCTGCATGGTGTAGCTGAGCCTTTCAATCATAAAGGTCTGAACTCCAGGGTTTGGTTAAATGCTGTTTACTCACCCGAGGGCACATTTCTCCAAGCTGCCAAGCCTCACACTGAACATGTTCTCCTCCGCAGGTATCATTTTTGCAGTGATGACACCGTGAAAGGAAACCAGTTACAGACCCTTCTCCCTTGTTAAAAATGTGGTGCTCTTGCCCTAACCAGTTTGGCTCAGTGGATAGAGTGTCGGCCTGCAGATTGAGGAGTCCCAGGTTCAATTCCGGTCAAGGGCAAGTACCTTGGTTGTGGGCACTTCCCTAGTAGCAGGAGACAGCTGATGCATGTTTGTGACTCTCTCCCTATCCCTTTCTCTCTGCAAAAAAATCAATAAAGTATGTTTGTTAAAAAAATGTGGTGCTCTCTCGTATCTATGTGGTAATAAATTTTTAATGCCATCGGGTCGGCATTGAGGTGTTAGTTTGCCATCCTCCAGGTTCTGGGGTCACGTTTTGTTGGGAACATGTCAGCCTGGGGTGGGGGGGGGCTGCTGTATTTTTTCTGGGAAGGGGCTGACTTAGGAACAGGATGGAGGTTGTCTAGGGGAAGATGAATGGGGCTCTGCCTGCCTGGGCCGTCTCACAGTGACAGCTCCCCTGTGGAGGGCTCCCTCTGGGCCGAGCACCAGGGGACACCAGGAGAGAGTAAAATGCTAAGGGGACCCAGAGGCCTTCTGGGAAAGAAGCCAAGACCCCAACTTCTGAAATTCTGGGGTGGGGATGGGGTCTGATAAGCAAGGCCTGGGAGCAGGGCAGAGAGGTGAGGGCATCTGGTCTTGAGCCTTAATTGAACTTTTCATGTTTGCCTTTTTATTGTTCCTTTCTGGTGCTATTAGCTGTGCTCAAAAGGAAGCAGAGGGCCTGTGAGGTTTATGTTAGCAAAATGCTAGGCTGGCGTGGCTCAGTGGTAGAGTCAGCCTATGAACCAGGAGGTCAAGGTTTGATTCCAGGTCAGGACACATACTCAGGTTTCGGGCTCGATCCCCACTGTGGGGTGTGGATGTTTCTCGTTCTCCTTTCCTCACTGAAATCCATATATATATATATACACACACAAATTATATATATATATATATGTAAGCCACACCCTTTGTGAACATTACCCAATTTAATCCTCCCAAACAACCTCATGAGGAAGGCATTCTCATTTTATAACTTAAAACTAAGGCTTATGGTGCCTAAGTTTCACATCACCGATGTGATGACACCAAAGCCCAGCTCTCAGCATCCTCCCTCCATTGTACTGGTTCTGTCACATTCATTATACCTTTGTGTTTCCTACTTGTGCTCTCTTCTTTCTTTTACTGATTCAATGTAGAAACCATGATGCTAGAGCGAAAGGACAGCCATGGGTGAGAGCCTGTTTAGAACCAGCCAGTCACCACTCCCAGGCCCCTAAAATCATCTAACGGCCCTGACAGACAATGCTCTGGCAATTATAGGCTGGAGAGGAGAGAAACAAAAAGGATAAAGATTAAGGAAAGAATCGCCATGCAGAACGGCTTCAACAAAAGGAGTTACAGATTTGCACATTGAACCTGGTGATCTTAATCTTGAAGTTGTAGAAGAATTAGATACTATTCATCAATTTTTTAAATTGCCTTTATTCGACTTTGGTAACTGTCATTGGGTGGTTGTTTTCTTGTGTTTTACAGAAGCCATTTTTTACTTTCTTATTTATTATTATTTTAAATATGTTATTTTTTTTTTTTTAGAAAGAGAGGAAGGGAGAGGGGGAGAGAGAGAGATAGCAACACCAATTGGCTGCCTCCTACACACCCCCTACTGGGGGTTGAGCCTGCAAGCTGGGCATGTGCCCTGACCAGGAATTGAACCGGAGACCTCTTGGTGCAGGAGATGACACTCAACCAGACGAGCCACACCTGCCGGGCCAGGAGCCATTTTGTAAAGATTGGTATCAGATGAATTAGTGGGAGCTTAAATTTTGATGCATGATGTGATCCCGTGGATGAGGTAGCACGAGGGCAGTTTTGAGGAACCGCTTTGGTCTTGGGTCCCCTTAATTTCAAGGGCAAAGATCTCAGTACGCTTGGCCCACAGGAGTCATCGCCAAACTCTGTGGTTTGGGACGGGGACCAGCCAGCTACACCTCCCGTGGTTCGTGTCTGAGAGGCCGGACGGCAGGCTCACTGCTCCCGCCCAGGCAGGTGAGGGGTCTGTCTCTGGTTTCTCTTCTGGGACTTTGTGGGTCACGCTCCCAGGGCTTCTGAAAACTGGAAAATATCCCAACTACTCGCTGAGCTTTGCCCCCGCCCTTTGAAGAGAGTGCCAGCTACCTTGTGCTTAGATGTGACTTTTTTTCTGCAAAGGTACAATCTCTAAATGATTAAAATATCTCCTAATCAATCCAAATAAGGATTCTTTTTTAAAATATATTTTTATTGATTTCAGAGAGGAAGGGAAAGGGAGAGAAAATCACTTATTGGCTGCCTCCTGCACGCCCTCTAGTGGGAATGGAGCCTGCAACCCAGGCATGTGCCCTGACTGGGAATCAAACCATGATCTCCTGTTCATAGGTTCATGCTCAACCACTGAACTACACCAATCGGGCTCAAATAAGGACTTAAAATAACATTTCTTCCTTATTATGTTAACGATGGCTGTAGCCTGTGGATAACTGGGGGGAGAAGGGTGACAAAAACAAGAAAATCAAAATTACTGATAGCTATGGGGGTACATTCTCTCTTCCCGTGACCAGCAACAAAAGAGAAATGAACTGGTTCTTTGAGTAGAGTCGCTTGGGATTGAGAAATAAATCAAAGAGACAAGACACAAAAATAGAAGAAGCTGGGACCGGGTGGGCTGCTGCCCTCTGATGGAGGGACAGACATGGGGCCCAGCACCGGAACCTCGTGTTTAATTTATACCCAAATACCAGGAAGTTATGTCAGTTCTGGCTGGGCCCAGCTGGTGGATCTGAGGAGCACTCAGGACCTGAGGGCGTGGCTCCACCTCAGGGCACCTCCCACAGGGCAGGGCCAGTCAGAGGGAGGAGAGTCCTATTTGTTCCTAGTGCTTGGCTGGATCTACATCTCAAAAACCCAGTCCCCAGCACCTGGGCTGCAAAGATGAAACTCAATACTGAGAACACATCGCCCCCTAGGTTAGATGTGTAACCAAGGCTCGGCTCTGCCAGTCACCTTGTGTTCAGGTGACAATATTTTAAGAAGCATGCCCATGTGTCTTCCCTGGCAGGGGGCCCTCTACAGATAGCACCATGATCTAAATAACCATTGTTGGCATTATGGTTTAGCACCCTCTACCCACCCTTTAAAAAAAAATAGGATTTGTGTGTATGTGCACACATGGGTTTGCTGTTATTATGCCTGTGTTTTGCCTGTACTGTATCATAAATATTTACCACAGCAGCATTTTTCTATCACACTGTTTTGAATAATCAGATAGACTGCAATCCCAGGTCCCGTGGGGTTTGGCTGGTTGTTCTGGCTTATATGACACTCACCCTTTACACTCCTCCTTGGTTGTTTCCCTGGACAAGGGTCTTAACCATTTCTGTGCCAGGGGCCCCCTGGCTGCCTGGGGAAAATGTGGGCCTCTTCTCAGAATAATGTTTTTAAATGTAAAATAAAAGACAGGAGCTTACAGAGGAAACGAATGATATTGAAATAGTATCCAAATAGTAAAAAGAATCCATTTGTCCTATAGCATGTTCCTTTAGGCCTGTATTGAACAGCAGCATGTCAGACAGTGTGGTGGCTCTAAGAATCCCAATCATGGTAGAGTAGTGATCGCAGTACCATCATCTCCAGCTGTTTATAACGAATGTCTTGAGGTGTGAGGAGGTGTGAGATTTCTACTGGTCTAAGGTGACAGGTATGGCTGTGGTTGTTCCCTACATTCATGAAAGCAAGCCCAAGTTTCACTCAGTGAACACCAAGATATAACTTCTTTTTCTCATCAAAATTCTCATCATTGAAGATTTGACTCCTGGTTTCCACCCAGGGGACACGGGGGTCCAGGGAGCCTGGTGAACATCTCTGCCCTGGGAGGACACCCAGCAGGACCTGGTGGCTGTTGACCAGATGAAATGCCACTCAGGCTAGCACAGTGATGGAACCTATTACACACATGTCAGAGGTGACATGCAAACTCATTTTTTGGGTTGATTTTTTCTGTGTTAAATGGCATTTAAATATATAAAATAAATATCAAAAATATAAGTCTTTGATTTACTATGGTTGCAAATATCAAAAAATTTCTATATGTGACACGGCACCAGAGTTAAGTTAGGGTTTTTCAAAATGCTGACACCCCGAGCTCAAAAGATTCGCCATCACTGGGCCAGCAGTTCCCTGATTCCTGGACTAATCTGTGGCTGGAACCAGGAGGGCATGGGTGATGGGACCAACTGACTATTTGAAGATAATCTAATAAACCTTTGGCAAAAACTATAACCAAACCTCAGAATAGGTTGGTTGCTACTACTGTGAGCTGCAAAACCAGAAACCCAACAACTACACAATTCTGAACCCTTCCCTGATAAAAACTGAAATCCTCATTATGGAGTGAGGAAAGGAGCCTAGCTAATCCCCACAGATGGACCCCAGGCCTCTGAACCACATCCTCCCTCCCTGTGAGGGGCCTCAGAAGCAAAGAGATGGCCCAATCAAAGAGCATATCAAAGGGACTAGTTACAGAGGTGGACAGGGCTCAGCAGCAGCTGGAAGCTCTGACATCCTGGTGGCCTGAAGCCTGGAGGGAGGGAGGGAGCTGTCATAGGAACATGGAAGGAGCTGGGGCCATGGGAGGGAGCTGCTTGAGAGGAGCTGCCGTCCTCAGGACAGAAGTACAACGTTGCCCAACCCCAGCACAGATGGGAGGGAGCTTGGGTAGAAATACTCTAACCCTTCCTTCCCCCCTCTGACCTCCCTGAGGCACCTCCCATAGGCTGAACCCAACCAGAGGGCCAAGGGCAAGGCCAAGGGAGGCCACAGAAGCATCCTTCCGGCCACAGGCAAGGGAGGGAGAGGCAGGAGAGATCTAGAACTTACCCAGCTCACCAGCCCATGAGTCATTAGCCTCCAAGGTCCCATCCTTTCCTCCAGCAATGCCTGATCCAATGGTGATCAAGGTACCTGCCAGGGGCTGTGCTAGGCTCTGGCCACACAGAAATGACCATCCACACCGCAACCCTAACACCAAGGCAAGGTCTAAACAAATCGGCACTGAAATACTATTACCAGCTGGGATATGGTCCATGGAAGGAAAATGGGAACATGATTAGAATGTAAAGGAAGACCTGGTCCCACTCTGGGCAGTGAGGAAGGCTTCTTGGAGGAGGGGGGACACTTTGACTTAGGTCAGAAGAGAGTGGGGATCGTATGTGTTGGGAAGAGGAAACAATATGCAAAGACCCCAGGGTGGGCGTTTTAAAAACTTTACACAAGGCCAGCCTGGCTGGTGCGCCTGGAATTCAGTGAGTAACAGAGAAAAACTCTGCCCGGCCAGAGTGGCTCAATGGTTGAGCGATGACCTATGAACCAGGAGGTCATGGTTTGATTCCAGGTCAGGGCACATGCCCGGGTTGAAGGCTTGATCCCCGATCCTGGAAGATGCAGGCCAGGCCCCTCCACCTTCTTATCTCCAGTTCAAAGTACAGTCCACCCAGCTCAGAAATTCTTTGGAAATAGACTATATGGTTTCCAAACAAAGCTATCTCTTTAAACAGTGTTTGTTTGACTCTTTCTTGCTCAACAAAGGGTCGCCTTTGCTTTTATTCTCTGTCCAGGTCCTTTGGAGGTAGTGCTCCACCCAGCCCACCCCCGGAGAAGAGGAGACACGTGTCCTCATACCCAGGTGCCTTCTAGGAACAGCAAACCTGCAGACCCCATTCCTGCCAACACCAACAGGCACCAAGATGGGCTTGGGCTCCTGTTTCCGAAGGGATTCTGAACAGGAGGCTGGTGTTACCTCTTCTCACCTCAGAAACACAATCTTTTAATGGCTGAACCTCTAGATTCAGATTAATGGGGATGTTTCCTGTGAAGCATAGGCACTCCATCTTGCTCCCGTAACCTCGATGTTGCAAAATCGATGTTTTCAAATTGCTATTTGAAAATTTACACTAAACATAGATGGTCCTTTGTTCTATGAATTTACTCTGCTATTCTTGGTTCTGTAAACAGGCTTGATCAAATAAGAGGAAAAATAAGCTCAATTACCTGGCCTTGCAAGCCGCTCTGCTGCCATCCCTGGTTACTGCCATGCCAGGTGTGTTTGAGTTATCTAAATGGTACTGTGCTCAAGGCTACAAGCTTCCTGCAAAATATCTCCCACTACATAGGGCTCTTTGTAAAGCCTGCAAAAGGTCTGGAAACCCCATATTTGGCAGACAAAGGAACCAGGAAGGTATAAAGGGAAAGCTTCCTCCATATTAGTTTGCTCAGACTCTGGAGATAACATATCTGAGACCGCCGGCGTAATAAAGACTCCAAATTTGACTTATTGATTAAGGTGTCCTCTGTTCAGCTAGCTGATTTCCAATATAACACCTGTCCCCAAAGTCTGTTTTTTCCCCTCTGATCTCACTTTAAATAGCACTGCTCCCCGCTGAGCTGACTGTATGTGTTTATGATAATCTCAGTGCAAAGGACACTTACCCATCTTCCTGTCCTTTCCTCTAAAGAGTCCAACAGATAAAGCCTGGTTATAAAAGGCCACGGCCATTCTGGGGCTGAGTGGAGAACAGGTGTCTCACAGTAAGTCATGGCTCTGCCCGGGCAGGGCGCTTGGCAGTGTTGGGCAGTCAGAGGGACATGGCCCAGAGGCAGCAGCCACTGATCTGGGAGGATCCTGCATCTGGGTTCCACAGAGGTTCTGCCCTATCCCTCTGTGGGGAGGTCTCAGCCTCAGGGTCCCTACCTGGAGGGATAGCCAGATGGGACCCAGGCACCGGGCTTCCCTGGGCTCCAGGCCCCCTGCCCTGTCTGGGGTGGGCGATGGTCCCCACTGTCTCTGTTTTCATCCATGTAGATGCTGCCCTCTTGGATCGTCGGCCTCCTCCTGCTGGCCACCGTCAGAGGTGAGGGTGCTGTCCCATCCCCGTGGTGAGAAAGGGACAGTGTCTGGGCTGGCCTCTGGGTGGGGCAGCTGGATGCCTCATCATCATTATCACCATAATGAACAGCGTTATCATTATTTCAACAAAAACAACAATTGCCACCATTGGGGGAGTGTTGACGCTGTAGCAAACACAGGGCAATATCTTGAACACAGATGACCATGGGGACACACCCGCCCTTTTCCTCCAGCAACTGGCTGTGATGGGGTGACCCAAGTGGTAGGCTGTTGGGCAGCGGAGTTGGGGGAGGATGCTCTCCACAGACCCCCAAGTCTCTCAGTCCCTTGGGTGGACAAGTGTGTGTCTGCAGCGTGAGTGCCCCTGCTGTACCTCCCTCCCCATCACTCCTCTGGCTGTTGCCACCTCTGTCTCTCCAGCTCCAATCTGAGTCTTTCCTCTGGCCTCCCTTCTGCTGGGCTTCCTTCTGCACCAGGAGTCCTCCTTTCCTCCTCACCTGGCCCAGCCCACTCTGGCCTCCCTTCCATCTTGGCCACGCAGCAGGACCTGACTCCAGAGAGCAGAGCCCACCCGGGTCTGGCTGCTCCTCAGGCCTTTCTGGCCCCTCTTGGTCTCCTTTGCTCCTCCCCTGCCTCCTCCTGCCCTAATTTTGGGCGTCCCACAGAGGTCACTTCCAG
This sequence comes from Myotis lucifugus, assembly GCF_000147115.1. NCBI lineage: Eukaryota > Metazoa > Chordata > Mammalia > Chiroptera > Vespertilionidae > Myotis > Myotis lucifugus. The sequence continues at coordinate 7,252,322 of NW_005871092.1, forward strand.
CGCTGTCCTCGCCCTTTTCCTGTGGCTTCCTCTTTGCCCAGCCTCTGTTCCCCTGGCCCCCCTGTCTCCCTTCCAATTTGCAGGCAGCTCCACCAGGGCCTCCCACCACACCTCACATTGGCTGTGCCCTTGGGCAGCTTACTTTGTCTCTCTGTGCCTTGGTTTTCCCATCTGTAAAATGGAAGTAATTCCTTATCATGGGCTATTTTGAGGCTTAAAGGGAATAATGCTGGTGAAGCGCTAGTGTGGTATCTGGAACAGAGTAAGCAGTCTACTCTTGCTTCAGGTGGTAAAAACTGATGACTATTGTCAGTGTTTGAGTGAATGGCCAACCTCTGGCACCATCAGCTTCGGAGTTGAGGAAGCCTAAGGGAGAAGAGCCATTGAAATCCTCTGGATTTGAGCATGCGCCCTCAGTGAGCGCTCTCTGTGAAAATGCTTGTGCTGTAGACTAGAGGAAGGACCCTCAGATTTGGACGTGGTTATTTGGATGATCGATTGCATGTATTGAACCCCTACTCTATACAGAATGATGCAAAACTCAGTCATCCCTGGCCTTAAGAAATGTACCTTTTCTGAGAACAACAGGGAAAATCTGAAATGGCAGAGAATAATTGGGGGGACAATGTGCATCAAGGGGTGACATGAAGACAAGGGGATTGGACCGCACCCAGGATCGACTGCTGTGCTGGGTGTGGCACTGGCAACAGGATCATCACAGCAGCATCTCTGAGCTACAGAATCCCAGGTGCTATCATACCTGATGCCGGGTGATGGCATGTAAAGGGCCGTCTGGGGCTCTCCCGGAAGAGGTAGTTTTAAGGCAGAAGGTTCCCAGGAAGCTCAGCCAATCCCCCTCTGGCCTGATGATCAGGGTGAAAACAGCATGAAACAAGCACTTCCCGGTACCCCCCTGTCCTCCCTGCGAATCAGAATCGCCCAGGGAGGCGCTGCGAGTGTACACAGGCGATTCTTGTCTCTGTGGGATTTGGGGAGCACTGACAGCAGGTGGAGCCCAGCATTGGCCTTGCCAGCCCGGGCTGCACCCTAAAACGCCTCCTGTGTAGCTGAGGCGAGGTCCCTCCTTTTCTGAACTCACAGTGTCCCGTGTGCTGCTCTTTCTGCCCCAGGAAAGGAGGTCTGCTATGAACCTTTCGGCTGCTTCCCAGATGAGAAGCCATGGACAGGGATCTCAGAGCGGCCCCTGAAGCTATCCCCTTGGCCCCCCAAAGACGTGGACACCCGGTTTCTTCTCTACACAAATGAGAATCCCAAAGGCTTCCAAGTATGTGCGAGCCTGGCGGGACTGGAGGGCGGGTGGAGTGGGGCGCCCACACTGGTGTCTGCACGCGGTTGTCTAAGGAAAAGGCAGGGCCGTGGGGCGGTCGGGGCGATGCTCCCTCTCCACTGGCAGCCACCTTAGCTCTCAGGATTGGGAACCCCTGATGAGGTCTATGGGTGCCGGGCCCAGAAACGCCCACATTCCACACACTGTGCACAGGCCTTCCTGGCACTGACCCCCGATCCTGGGAGGAAGCGGGTAGGAGCAGCATTTATGGGGAAATCCAGGCCTGGTGTGTCCATCTTCTTCCTGCACTGGGGGTGGGAGGAGAGAAGCCGCTCAGGGAATGAGGGTGGGAGTGTAAGTCCTTCCTGATGAGCCAGAAGACAGGTGTGGGAGAGGGACTATTGGTTGTTGCTGTTAATCCTCACCAGAGGATATTTTTTCCATTGGTTTTTAGAGACGGGAAGGGAGGGATTGAAGGGGAGAGAGAGAGAAAGAGAAAGAGAGAGAGAGAGATGGAGAGGGAGAAACATTGATACAATTACGTGAGAGAGACACATTGATTGGTTGCCTCCCATATGAGCCCCAACTGGGGCTTGGGATCAAACCTGCAACCCAGGTGCAAGCCTTTGACCTGGAATCAAACCCGTGACCCTTCGGTGCATGGGCCAATGCTCTAACCACGGAGCCACTCCGGCCAGAGTGAGAGGGGCATCTAACCACAAAAGCAAAAAGGACCCTGGGAGTGACCTCCAGTCCCCAAAAGGCCTGCGGGTGGAGGCAGAACAGGCTCTTCCAGGTGCTTAGAAGTGACCAGGAAGATTGTGCTCAGAGCTCAGCTGCTCACAGCTCAACCCCTGACTGGAGAGCCAATGACTGGCCATCCATCCCTGAGGCCAGCTGCCCTGGGATTGTAGGTGACAAACGCCCACCTTAGAGCCCCCAGCTGGGAGTCCCCTTGGACTGGTGGTTGGGCTGTTTTTATCTTCTGGTGATTCCTCAGGCGTGGTGCCCAGGGGGCTGGTGAAGGGGCCCCTGGCATGTAGGCGTCAGCTGTTAAGTGCTACAAGCTTGAGGTGCCCCTCATGGCTCCACTGAGCTGCATCTCCCCTAGTTTTGGTGCTTCTGGCCTGGGGTCCTTCGCTCTTTCTGTTCTAGAAACATCTTCCACCATCTGGGGAAGCTGACGGGTCCCTTCTCAGGATGATGTATTTAAATGCATGAAATAAAACACATTGGATTACAAAGGAAACCAATTATATTGAAAAACAGTTATCAGAACATTTGAAAAGATAAATACATGTCACAGTCATATCTATGCTGCTTTCTTATTATCTCACTAAATAACAAGATCCCCGGGTTGGTCTAACTACGGCCACTACAAATAGTAATGAGAATAACTGATTTTTAAGACATCTCCGACCACTGTCCTGTGACCGGAAAATACCTGTGACTCCCATTGGTGACAGAGTGCTGTTCCCATGATGGTAGCTTGTTGCCCAATTTCATAATTAACAGAAATGTTAGGAAGTCCATGAACGTGGACCTTGTGAATCCTGTCCTCAAAGCCCAGGTCAGGAACTCATATTCTAGCCCCACCCAACTCGTGGGAGCTGATTCCGTGACCCAGTCTCCCTGGAACTGGCTCTCACAGTCCATTGGCTTAGAAAAGCCAACGTCCCAATTCACCTTTTCCACTTTAACCAGCGGATCTCCTCCATGGACCTGGCTACTGTGAACGCTTCAAACTTCCAACTGGACCGCAAGACACGCTTCATCATCCACGGCTTCATAGAGAAGGGGGAGGACAGATGGCTGACGGACATGTGCCAGGTAGGGCCCTGCCCCCGGCCACTCCCCGCTGAGACCAGCACCCAGCACCCAGCTTCAAACACTTTCCAGGTCACTCCCCTGAGACTGGGAAAGAAGACCGTCCAGGGCCAATTGTCCATCCTCAAAACTCCGAGGAAATCCTGGTTCCTCCGGAGGGTCCACTGTCAAGTTCTCCCGACTCCCTGACCTCTAGCCCGTCCTCTCATCTGGAAACCAAAGAGACCCATAGACAATCAAAACGCCCAGAAGCAGAGGCCTCAGCAAATTCCCTGGCATTGGTCTCAGGTGGTTTATGTAAAGCCCCCGTGTGACATTAGAAACCCACATAAACGTGGCCCCTGAAACCCTGCTGTCCCACAGAGCTCTCTGTGAGGGCGGAAAGTCTCCATGGCTTCATGTCCCAACCAGGAGCCACTGCTCCCCTGCGCTCACCCAGCACCTGAAATTCGGGGAGTGAGACCAAAGACTTGACTGTTAAATTGTATGGACTTTCATTCATTGTAAATAGCCACCTGGGCCAGTGGCCACAGTATTGGATGGTGCACTTCTGAAGGAATCAGGAATGTTAGTGATGAATCATTATTCATAACATCCATTTTCTGAGCACTTCCTCTGAGCCTGACACTGTGATCATTATTTCACAGTCTTTGTCTCATTTGACCGCCCCTCCCCTCCAAGCAACGTTGTGAGAAAGGTAAAGTTATTGTTCCCATTTTATAGATGAGGAAATTAAGGCAGGAAAACACTTGCCCAGACTTGAATCCAGAGGTGGGAATGCAAAGCCAGGTCTCCTGTCTATAAAATACCACAACCTTGTGTCTCCAGATTTAGTTTTTAGGAGGAGCCCACCGGCATGGTTTCAGCTTAGTCTGCACTGGGGGAGACCTCGAGCTGCTTCTTCCAAGGGTGGGCTGCTCCTCTGGCGGTTTGGGCGGTTTCACACGTGTCCCCTAGTGCAAGAAGGACGCCATGTGAACGTGGAGCTGGAAGAGTCAGGGGGACATGTCCATCCCGATGCCCTGGCCTCCGGGCAACACCTCTCTGCCTCAATCTCCGGGGTAGTCCAGGCCATCCTCCAATGAACACAGGCTCTGCAGTGGCTCTTTCTGACAGTTATTTGGTCCCATCACAGGACCAGTCTGAGCTTGGGCAGCACACGGCGGCCACACCACATAATATAAAAGATGCACATGTGGGGAGAGTTGTAGCTGCCTCCATCTAAATGTCATCTTGTCTGTTAATACCTTCTAGCTCCCAGCTGTGCATTGTTGGAAACATAACAGCAGCCCTCCCGTGGCTTCAGCACCTGGTACAGTGTCAGCAAACTTAGTACAAGTGGCAGCCAACTTCCTGTAAAGGACTGGGTAGTAAATAGTTTAGCATTTGCAGGTCATATGGTTTCCATTCAACCCTGTTGTTGCTCCAAAGCAGAGGGAGAGAGAGAATGTAAACAAAGGGGTGTGGCTGTTCCCAATACAACTTGATTTATATGAGCAGGTGGATCTGGCCCTCCCATAACAGTGGACTAAGCCCTGATGTAGTAAGTGAACCTTTTTCTGCCTGGCTGTGTCAATAACCATCTGGGAGACCTTCAGCCAGTCACTTACTCCATCCAGGCCTCAGTGTTCACATCTGTTAAGTGGGGATAAGGTACCGGTTCCTGGTGGAGTGGTGAGGATTAGGACAAGTGGGAGGAATATGAAAACTCTGACACAAATGAGATGCTTGGAGGCTGTGAATTCCTGTCTCTGGAGTGTGCGGCCTGTGCCTGTTAATACATTGGATTCTCCCTCTTGTTTTTATTCCCCCAGAACATGTTTAAGGTGGAGAAAGTAAACTGCATCTGCGTGGACTGGAGGCGGGGGGCCAGGACAGAGTACAACCAAGCTGTCCACAACATTCGAGTCGTGGGAGCCGAGATAGCGTTCTTAATAGAAGAGCTGTCGGTAAATCCTCCTGAGCCCCATCCTGTGGGGAGGGGCCCGAGGGGGCAGGCAGACTCCGTGCACCCAGAGGCAGCCTGGGGACTGGTGCACAGGGGCTGGGCCTGGAAGCCTGGACACACAGAGGGGCGTTTCCTAAAGTGAAACTGCAGCCTTCCCCTCCTGGAGTGTCCCGAAGATCCCTAGTGGCCTGGGGCAAAGGAACCACTTTGGGTCTCAGTTTCCCCTTTTGAAATAAGCCGTCCTTGGAGGCTGTTCTGGGAATGGTCAGCCCAGAAGATGGGTCTTCTTTCTCAGAAAGGGAAAGCCCCTTACCGCCTTCTGGAAGGTCTATTCCTGAGCACCCAGAGCTGGGCCCGCTACCCAGGCTCTCCAGGCAGGCCCAGGCCCTGCGGGAGGGGAGGGAGGCCGCTGTGGGTGTGGATGGAGCAGGCGCCAGGCCAGGCTCCCCAGGCCGCCTGCAGTGGACACAGAGGTCGCTGATCAGCACTGTCGCCGCCCCCTCCCACATTCCCTCTCCCCTGCTGCCCTCCCAGCCTCGGACTCGGAGCCTGCGATGGCCCAGGGTCCGGTCACACTGTCCTTGGTGGTCCCAGAGCCAGGTCATTCCTCCAGAAACCTGTCCCCATCCCCTTCCCCTGGCCAGGGGGTCCTCATCAGGGCATGGGGACTCTGACACTCCATCCTTCCGCAGACCAAGATGGGCTACAGCTTGGAGAACGTGCACATCATCGGACACAGCCTGGGCGCGCACGCGGCTGCTGAGGCAGGCAGAAGGCTGGGGGGCTGTGTGGGCAGGATCACAGGTAAGGGGTGCGGGGGTGGGGGGGTGGGGTGGGGTGACAGGGACAGGCCTGTAGGGCAGTGGAAGCCCAGACACAGGCACTTCTCGTGGCCAAGGGCGCCCCCACTGGTCCTCCAGGGACACTGATTTTAGGTGCTGCCAGATTTAGATTTAAAAAATAATTGCTTGTATATTTTCATGTGAATTACAAAAAATATATTTATTAAAAAAGAAAAATATAATTAGCACATTCAACTCATGATTTCAGGATTATTATTGCTAGAGTACGGCAGATTTTTGAACAGTGAAATGGTTTTTTAATACGAATTCATCAGTTCCACAATATTAATTGTCGTGGCAGTGCCAGCTACAGGCAGAAAATGAAAGTCGCTGAGACCTGTCACAGGAAGCACGTGGTAGATAATAAGAATGAATGAATGAATCACTAGGCAAATGAAGGCACACAAGACATAGACACAGACACCGCTGAGTCCCGTGTGTATGTCACTGTGCAAACAGTGTGATGGCTGTCTCCTTTGCCCAGGGCTGTGTGCTAGGCATTGGGGGAAGGATGGGGGATTCATAGATTGTGTTTACGGAGACTTTTTCAGATTGCAAAGTTCTTTCTCTTATACCTTTGCGTGGGGCTTTCACAATAGCCCCATAAGGTAGGTTGCTGTTATTCCCACTTTCCAGATGAGGAAACTGAGGCTGAGGGAAGACATGCCTTTGACCTTGAGCAGAACCTGTGCTAGAATATAGGTCACTGAGTCTGTGGGCCATGCTCCTCCCACCCTCTGCTTCTCTTTGAAGATGAGCTGGGCCAGCCGCTGCTTCAGGCAGAAAGCCGCATGGATTTTGTGGGTCCAGGGGATGGAACCTGGTTCGTCACTGTCCACCTCCCCCTTTCAGGACTGGATCCGGCAGAGCCAGGCTTCCAGGGCACGCCCGAGGAGGTGAGGCTGGACCCGTCGGACGCCATGTTTGTGGATGTGATTCACACAGACACCTCACCCACAGTCCCTTACCTAGGTGAGTGCCTCACTCCACCTCTTGGTGACCAGGGCTGTAACTGGTAAGAGTAGGTCCAGGGGTGGCATTCAACATGGTTAACTGCAGTAATAGCTTGGAAGCCAACCAGTCAAAGTGGGTGTCAGCTACAAATCAACAGCCAGCCCAGTGCCAGTGGTATCAGCCTGTGGCCCCAGGCAGGTCAGGCACACACTGGTGTAGCCTATGGAAGGCTGTTGCTCAGTCCCCAAACCCTGTGACCTTCCCTAGGCTCCACTATCCATTCCTGCACTGGTGGTGGTGGTGGGGGGGGGGGGTAGGGGAGGTGTTGAGGGTCCAGAGGTGGGAGAGGCTCCTGCCAGCACTGCTGTGCTCACCAGCCAGAAGCCACGCTCCCTGCTCCTAATGCTGCCTCCCTTGGAGGCCGTAGAGCAGCGGTTCTCAACCTGTGGGTCGCGACCCCTTTGGGGGTTGAATGACCCTTTCACGGGGGTCCCCTAAGACCATCAGAAAACACATATATAATCACATATTGTTTTTGTGATTAATCACTATGCTTTAACTATGTTCAATTTGTGACAATGAAAATACATCCTGCATATCAGATATTTATATTACGAGTCATAACAGTAGCAAAATTACAGTTGTGAAGTAGCAACGAAATAATTTTATGGTTGGGGGTCACCACAACATGAGGAACTGTATTAAAGGGTCTGGCATTAGGAAGGTTGAGAATCAATGCCATAGAGGCTCCTGCTACTGGCTGAGTGGTGCTCCCCCCGACCCCTCCACCCAGTGGGAGCGCACTAACCACCAGAGGGCAGCTCCTGCATTGAGCGTCGGCCCCTGGTGGTCAGTGAGTGTCATAGCGACCAGCCCTTCCGCTGTTTGGTCAATTTGCATATTAGGGTTTTATTATATAGGATGCTTGACCTATACTTGCAAAATGAAATGTTAATGTTTGAATATTTTTCTCACTTCTTTTATGGAAACTTTGGTTACAGTTAGTGTTGTTGGAAATGGAATATATTTCTTTATTTAATTCTTTTAAAATAAAATGGTGAGTTGTTAGTTTAAAGAAATGAAAATTTAAAATAAATAAAATTATGTAAAAAATTAATATTACATAAACTCGATGTTCTTTTTTTCAATACTTTCTTATGTAACCCCTTATGAAACATGTGTTTTTAATAATAGTGATGGTTACCATGGGCTGCATTGGACATTTTGTACATACTTGCTCATTAATCATGGTAACACTAGAAAGTGGGCATTATTATTACTGTTTCATAGCGGAGGACACAGAGGCTTGAAAAGCTTTAGTAATTGCCCGAGATCACGGAGTATGTAAATACGACAAGGATGTGATCACGGGTCTGTGTGCTTAAAAAGCCAAAGCGTCCAGCCATTATGCTGGGCTCTCAATACAACAATGAGATCTCAACATAACTCTCTAACATAGAAATCAAAATTTCAGAATGAGTAAAGGAATGGGAATTGCACCAGTACTGATAGGTGTCTATGATGCATAATGGTATCAGGTTATATCGGTATTGTTCACAGCCTCCCCAGGACCGACAGACAGACAGACACACATGCAAATACATGTAGGCATGCTCCCTGCCTCTGCTCACTCCCCCTTCCTTGTCTTGCTATGGGCTCATCTTGGAGAGGGATCTGCAAAGCCTGGTGGGGTGGCTGTGCTGAGGGGACAGTTCGCTAACAAGACTCTCGCTCTGGTCTGAAGGAGTCGGACGTTCTCTGGGGCCATGACCTTGTCACAGGACCCCTTCCCTCCCTGCTCACCGCCGCTTCCGATGTTTCAGGTTTTGGAATGAGCCAGAAGGTGGGCCATCTGGATTTCTATCCAAACGGAGGAGAGCAAATGCCCGGATGTGAGAAAACTATCCGTTCGTCCATCGATGATATAAATGGACTCCGGGACGGTACGTGCATTAGCAAAGCAAGACAGCAGTGCCCTCCCTGGGGAGAAGGCAGGATGCATGGCCGGGCCCTGGTAGCACTGAATTTGCCTCCAGGTCCGGCTCATTCTGTCCCAGGCATTGTCACAGCGCCATGAGGGAATTACTCTGCTTATCCCCAGTTTACAGCTGAAGAAACTGGGTCCGAATAGTCATCAAACTTAATTTCTGGCTGCAAAGTCCCAACCTCATACCCAATCAAACCTGGGACCCTTGAGTCCCCAGCCTGGGTCGTTCCCCCTCATGAGGATGCTGAGGCCTGAGCTGGACGGGCACGTTGGCAAATTCCAGTTCTAGCTGCACCCACACCACCCCAGCTGCTTGCACCACTTGCTCCTTGAAGGGCAGGCACAAAGGCTAGCAGGGCTTTGACGTTCTTGCCCTTTGCTGTGGGCAAGAGCTAGGATGGGAAAGGGACTGAGCTGGTAAAAGGACCAAGTGGGGACATGCTTCATGGGTTTGGGGAGCGTGTGCGTGGAGGAGGAGGCCTCGAGGTCTAGGGGGGATGAGGCTTGTGCGTGTCAGTGTCAGAAATGTCCAAACATGTAGAGAATTTTTATGAGTTTATTGGAGACAAAGTGACGACAATTGCTGGGAAGCAAAATCTCAACAAACTGAGAACATGCTCCGGAGAACGGCCGTTTTGCGGCTTATTTTATACATTAGAATAAAAAGAGGAGACATAGGGGTTCCATGAAATCCACGGGTGGTAGATTAGGGAGGGGGAGGAAAGTAAAACTGGAAATCTCTGGAATTGGATAAAAAGTAAAATGGAGGGCACATTCTTTTACATTGGTGGGAACAGGATAGCTAATGATCAACATTGACAGCACATAGAGGTGGTATTGAGGAACAAGGTCAGAGTGAGGGGTTCTGGGGTCTGGTGCTCTTTTAAGGGGGTGCCCTGAGAGATCTGGAAAAGATTACTCTGATATTTAAAAGGTGTGTTTCCTTAGATGCAAAAAAAAAAAAACAGTTTCACTTAAGGTAAAGGTTCCTTGTCACCGTGGCAGGATGGCTCAATTAGTTGGAGTTTTGTCCTAGATACCAAAAAGGTTTAGGATTTGATTTCTGTCAGGGCACATATGGGAGGCAACTGATTGATGTTTCTCACATCAATGTTTCTCTCTCTCCCTTCCTGTCTCTCTAACATCAATGAACATATCTTGAGATAAGGATTTAAAAAAAAAAAAAAAGATTGACCTTTGTCAAGGAAGCTATAGGCCTGGGACAGGACTACGCTCCATGGCAATCTTTTAATTAGGAATTTTTATGTTAAGCCCACCCTACATGGTTACTTTCAGCCTCTGAGTTTGTAAGGCCACCATGCAGGCCTCCCCTGAGTTTGTCAGGTTTAGTATGTGGCCCCTTTTTTGTCCGCATGAGGTCTGCGTTTACGTGAGAGACAGGCTCCGTACCCCTATGATTAGGAGACTTACAGCACCACCTCCATCACCTGTCCTTGTCTGGCCTCTGCTCTTCTCCTGTTGCCTCTCCCTGGAGACCAGGCTTCATGTCCCCCCTGCACATGGAGCCTTTGGTCTGACATCATTTCATTTTAGTGTTTATTTGTCTCCGCTGGGAGTTTCCCGGGCATCCCAGACACCCCAGTACCCTGCTCAGGGCTGGCCCAGAGCAGGCGCTCAGTACAGCCCACTCCACTGAGCAGAGAGGCCTTCTGTGGCATTGAATATTCCATGTGCTTAATGTGAACGAATAGAGGGATAAAGCAGTAGCCCACATCCACCGTCAGCCAATGGAGACTTTGAGCTCTCTGCCCAGAACCAGGTAACTCCAGGGAAGACCCAGCTGAAGGAACACTGAGTCACAATGAGGCTGCCCCTTCCAGAAGCCACCAGCAGGGCCCACATAATAACAAAGAGCCCAGCTTTAATTAAAGAGGCCATTCAAAGTGAAGAAGCCCACAGGATGTTCGTCTATTGCAGGGGTGGGCAAACTTTTTGAGGGCCACAATGGGTTCTTAAACTGGACCGGAGGGCCGGAACAAAAGCATGGATGGAGTGTTTGTGTGAACTAATATAAATTCAAAGTAAACATCATTACATAAAAGGGTACTGTCTTTTTTTTTTTTTAGTTTCATTCATTTCAAAGGGGGCCGTAGTTTGCCCACGGCTGGTCTATTGTGTGGGCTTCCAGTCACCAAGGCGCTGGGCTGGAGGAACAATTAAATCCACTTGCCCCTCTATTATGGATCCCAGGGCAGCAATTCTGGGTGAAAGAAACAATTAAGGTGAAAACAGGTTGTGTTGTCTGGTGATTAGTGTTGGTGCAGGAGTTGCTGGACCCTGGGGCAGGCAGAGCTAATCCACCAGCACAAAGAGGACCCCCAGACCTCCCAGAAGTGGTCCCCAGGTATGTCTGGGTCACTGTGCATCACGCCATGGGAGGTTTTGTACCAAGGAGCTGGAGAAATGAAAAAAAAAACGAAAAAAAAAACAGTTTTTCAAATAAGAGGACTTGGGTTGAAGAAAAGGGTGGTAGATAAAATGCAGTGACACAGTGGCCTAGGGCCCAGGGGACCTTGGTCTCCACTGCTTTCACCTCAGGCTTTCCAAGGAGGAGGAATTTCTCAGCCTGGGTCCATGGGCACAGAAAAGCTGCATTCCTGGGAAAGGCCAGGCAGGTATAGTCCCTGGTTCTCAAACTGGGACCCTCTGGCCCAGCCCTGCCCACAGTAGCCTGTGGTCGGCCTTCACAGGGACCAGTTTTAAAGAGGGAATGCACTGCTGTCATGTAAGCATGAAACATTGTCATGTCAAAGTCACGATGCAGGTTTCTCATGAAAAATCAGAAGACCAAGCAATCTGGGCCTTAACATTCAACAACGGGGTGATGGTGTAAGATTCCTTTGGAAAGCTATTGCCTCTCTCTCTCCCTCTCTCTCTTCCCCCTGCCTCTCTCTCTGTCTCTGTCTCTCCTTTCTGTATATATATTTCTCACTCGCCCCAAGGCCCCCATCCCTCATCCTTCACTTCTGTCAGATGCTTGGCCCCTGGAGGATAGGACACACGTCCTTGTTAGAACTCATCCCTCCCCAGCACATGCCCAGCCCCGAGCAAGCCCTGCTCAGCACACAGGCACGTGGTGGGCAGAGGAAAGCGACCAGAGCCAAACCCCATGACTAAAGAAGCCCCCAGATACCACCTCCATGTGCTGTAAATGTTGATCATTAACTATTTGCCCCAAAGTATGTCAAAGTCAATGACAGGAACTTGGAATTGTGACTGAGGCATTCGGGAATGCTGACTCCCCTCTATGAAATGAGGAGGTGACTCCTTATTCAGATCAGGACAGTTCAAGCTTCAAAAGTGAGAGTCTCCTGTGAGCTCCTGTGGCTTTTGCTTCCTCAGTAACCCGAAACCTTGTATTCTGCAATCACATGAGGAGCCACAAGTATTACTCCAGCAGCATCCTCAACCCCGACGGCTTCCTGGGCTACCCCTGTGCCTCCTACGAGGAGTTTCAGAAGGTGGGTCTCCCCAGGGGCCTGGGGAGGGTGGGGTAGCACTGCTGTTGTTGGTTTTGTCCCTGTGGCTTGGAACAGAGCAGAGATGTAACTCCACGACTAGTAAGAGGAGGTGCTGGTAATGCTGAGCCTCGCAGAGCCTTCTTCCTCAGCGGAGTGGGGTGGGCAGGCGGCAGATGGCACAGACCTGACCCGGGGGGCCCTTCCCTAGATCCCCAACTTTTCATTCTGAAAAATTCTCAAAGGATGCCTGGACGGCATAGGTGAGATGGATGCATTAATGAATGGATGGAGAGTAGATGGATAGATGAATAGAAAGATGATTAGATGGATGAGTGGATGGATGAGAGAAGTAGGGAGGGATGGATGGATGGATGGGAAGATGAATTGATCAACTGAGTGAGTGAATGAGTGAAAGGCCTACCACTCACAGACAAACTTTTGTTTTTCCACCAGAATGGCTGTTTTCCTTGTCCAGTCACAGGATGCCCCAAAATGGGGCACTATGCTGACCAATTTCAGGGGAACACCAGCGCCGTGGGACAAACGTTTTTCCTGAACACAGGAGCCAGTGGTAACTTTGCTCGTAAGTTTCCATTGTACCCATTTAAAAGCTGCAAATGATTTTAAAAGGTGTATCAACCTTGTTAGTTAGGACCCTTCGTAGCAATGGATAGAAACTCAACACCAGCCAGCTTAAATGATAATGGAAGGACGGTAGAATGGCATTTGTCTTGCTTCTCACGTTCACCCCTTTAACCAATAATCCTGACCAGCAGAGTAGGTCGACTGTGAATGGCCCAGGCTGGTCACATGTCCACCCAACCCTGTGGCAGGAAGGACGGATCCATTAACAGAAGAAGGCAAGATGGGGCAAAGGCACCCCGTGATTACCCACCATGCTAGTCCCCCTGTTTACACACACCTGAGCATGCTGTGTTTTTTGGTGTTATTTTGCCCAGCTTCTCACTTAAGAAGAAGATAGAAAAAGCATCAGGATTTGTTTGTTATAATTAATATTACATGATGGCTGAACAGAAGAGCATGTATTTTCCAAGGGAGTTTTATAATGAAAAACATTTATGCAGCACTTCACAGAACACTGTTTACACACAGTATTTCATGTAATAGGGCACTTAACATAAACAATAACAGTTGGGAGTATCTATAATGTCTTGCAAGCATATTCCTTTAAATCAGAATGTACCTTAGGAAGATGCTTGCATGTGTGCAGGAGAAGGTATTCAAGGATATTCACTGCAGCATGATTTTAAAACCAAAAGAACGCAGAGAGGAAGCTAGATATCCACCAATTGTTAAACAACCAAATCCTGTATGTCACCATTCAAGGAAGGATCTAGAAAACCTCTAAGGCATATTAAGTAAAATGGCAATAGCAAACCATCACGTAATATGTCATGTTCCAGTCAGGGTCTCTGCAGAAGACAGAGCTCATTCAAGTGGTTCAACGAGGAGACCTCACTGGAGGGCCCGCTTTTGGAGGAGTGGACAGGGTTGAAAGAACAAACGAGGGATGCTGAGGCGCCCAGAATCTAGTGACTGCGGGGCTCCAGGAATGGAGTGAAGCCAGCTACTGCCAGAACCTGGTTCTAGAGCAAGGAGGCTGCAGGGGAGCAAGCACCTCCATCTCCCTCCTCCTGCTGCTGGCCTCCCGTGCAAGCCTCTGATGGGCTGAACCCAAGGGAAAGCCAGCGGCAAGGACCCCTGGGGAGGCCGACCTTATGGAGCACAGGACAGGACAGGGAAGGGCGGTGACTCATTCTGGCGTGGGGATGGATGGGGAGAATAGAGAAGAGCAGTGCATACACTATACAGAAGGGAGAAAAGACTATATATTTTTAAATATGTTTTTATGGACTTCAAAGAGGAAGGGAGAGGGAGGAAAGAGTAGAAACATCAATGATGAGAGAGAATCATTGATCAGCACACCCCGTACTGGGGATCGAGCCCGAAACTTGGGCTTGTGCCATGACCAGGAATTGAATCATGACCTCCTGATTCACGGGTCAACACTGACCCATTGAGCCATACCATACAGGCAAAGGCCTAACTTTTCATACATTCATATTGGTGTGTAAATACTCATAGAGAGCTCTAGTTCAGGGTTTCCCAACCTGGGTCTACTGGATCCGGGACTGGATCACTTGTTAGTGGGGGCTGTCCTGTGCATTGCAGTATGTCTAGCAAATCCGTGGCCTCTACCAGTGAAATGCCAGTAGCCCTGCACCCACCCACCCCATTCCCTAGGTGGGACAATCAAGAACATCTCCAGACAATGCCAATTGTCCCCGGGCAGCAAATCACCCCGCGGGGCTTGGTTAAGTCTACAACCAAACTGGGAAGACCCTGGGATGGAGGGCAGGTGGACAGAGCACTGAGAAAGGGTTTACTCATTTTTTAAAAATTATCTGTGTTATTTTCCCACTGAGAATAAATCCATGGCATGGGAAAATAACAAAAATAGAAACAAAGAAGGCAACAGTAAGTGATTTATCCAAATGTTGGAGCCCAGACTTCTCCCTCTCCCAGTGGTCTTTCTGGTCCAGTTCGTGGTGGGCACCTGGTTGGCAAGAGATTATGCTGAGCTGCAATATTTACTTCCCCCTGAGTCCCTCACCCCACCTAGCATCAGAATTCCTGGGACCCCAACTGCATTGAAGGAAACCATTCATTATATTTACCCTTACCTCCCACTCATGGGGTATTCAGAGCTTGCAACAAGAATGCTCCCATGAGTCATTTTTCTTTCAACAAGATGAGTTCATTGAACTGATAGTATCTTTTCTTTGCACAGGTTGGAGATACAGGGTATCAGTCACACTTGCTGGAAAAAAGGAAATAAGTGGGTCTGTCGGGATTGCTTTATATGGAAGCAATGGAAACTCAGAGCAATATGAAATCTTCAAGTAAGTCTGATAGTAAAGCGAAATGACCATACTTTCCCTAATAGATTATTAATACATGATTGGGTATACACTTCTACATACATCTAGCCATACAGAACCTTTGAATCCTAGAATGTCAGAGTCAAAGGAAGTCTCTTAGCATCTAATTGAATCACCCCACAGGGGAAGAGGGAGGCCCAGAAAGGAAGCACTCCCAATTTTAATGGCTGACTCCTTCTGGATTGCCAATCACTGCTTCCTTCCTGCTGAAATTGTGGGGTTGTTGTTGTTTTTAATTTTTTAAAATTTTATTTCAGAGAGGAAGTGAGAAGAGAGAATAATTGATCAGCTGCCTCCTGCACACCCGCTACTGGGGATCAAACCCACAACCTGGGCATGTGCCCTGACCAGGAATTGAACTGTGACCTCCTGGTTCATGAGTTCCCACTCTACCACTCAACCACACCAGCCAGGCCCTGCTTAAGTTTTATTAATAGCATGTTCTCCTTAAACAAGGCACATTTATATGGCAACTCCTTCCCATCCCACAACACACTCCTTCCCCCGCATGAGCTGTGTTCCACCTGAAGCATGAAGCTAGCTTCCTATTGTGATGGTAGCCTCAGCACCTAGCTTTTGTCGGTATATGAGGAGCTTGGTAAAAATGTGTTGGATAACTGTGCTGTAAAATTAGATTCTGTTTTTGCACTAAGTTTGCATAATAATTTTCATATTAAGTTAATGTTCTTTGACTACTTGCTATGCTACATATGAGATGCCTACAGATGACCCCAGCTGAAGCACATGCATCTTTAAACAAAGATAAGGAGTCCTGCAGTGAAATTAAAGAGTCAATATGCCCCCCCAAGTGGTTGACTTCCCTCTAGGTACCAATCAAGACAGTGGACATCTAGAGTCCAGTATTATTCTAAAGGTGTGTTCTTCACAGATATGTTTGTGTTTTAGTGGCCCTGGATGTGTATGGAGGCAGTCAAGGGAACTGCAGAAAGCCAACAGCAACAGCCATTATTTGGAGTAACAACAGGTTCCTATCACCCTAGTATTCATCTATCCAGCTGATAGAACACTTTATGTCTATGTTTGCAGAGGATCCCTCAAACCAGACGCAAAACATGTGCGTGACATTGATGTGGACATCAACGTTGGAAAAATCCAGAAGGTTACATTCCTCTGGAACAACAATTGGATAAATATGTTCTGGGACAACCTGGGGGCTTCGAATATCACAGTGCAAAGTGGAGAAAATGGGACTGAGTGAGTATCATTCATTGCACCTACGTCTTGTTTCTCTATTTCCTTATCAATCTGTCTCTGCAAACATACATGCATACATTCCATCACCCACCCATCCACCTACATATCCTTCTACCCACCCATTCCTTCATCCCTTTCTCTCCATCCACTCAACCACTGACCTATCCACTTATCCATGCAGCCATTCATCTACCCAAGTATTCCTCTCAACTCTGCATCTTTCCATCTGTCCATCTGATTTACTTGGAAAAATCAATCATTGTTTTCCTTAAGCCAAATTCAACTTGGCTGGAGCAAGACATCAATTGTAAGATATAGGTTTGAGAAGCAGGCCAATAGGAGACTCTGTTTTATCTCAAACAAGAAGGAAAGCACCCAGGCAGTAGCTGTAGGAAATCTCGGGTTTATTTCCGTTGGGTGCATTTATTCATACAAATAGTTTTGTTTGGAGACTGAGGCCTGAGAGGAATACCGACTGTGTGAGGATCTAGCTCCCAGTGGCAAGCTCTTCTCTTGCTGAGAGAATGGAATCTTACTTGGTGAGATTAGGGAGAGAACATAACAGTGTTTACAATATGGCAAGAAAAAAAGGCAACCTTAAAAGAGGATGATACAAAACAATAGATGTCAGCGTCTGAAGGAAACTCAATCACCTCTCAACTGCTCTCATGTTAAAGTGAGAAGAGTGGGGTTTGCAGAGTCACATAACGTGTCTAAGGCCACCCAGGAAAGCCATAGGAAGAGTATTTGCAAAATATTTTCAAAAACACAAATGAAGACCTTGCTCAGCTGCATGACTTAGCTGTGCTGACAGTACATGGTCATAGGCCTGATTCCTGGGCGTGGTGCTGGAAGGGTCAGAGGTCACTGGGGCTGTGTCAGTACTTTGTTTATTCAAGAGCAGAGCTTGAGCCTGAGGCACAATCAGGACTTGGACCCCAGTCCTCTGACCTCCAATCCAGCCACATTCTGTAGCTGACCCCTGAGGGAGGCTCCTCTTTAGCCAAAGACGCCCACAGGAAAAGGAGGAGGCCAGGTGTCCTGCATCTCATGGCTGGGTTGTTGCCCCAACTGGGCGGGCTTCACCCTCTTCAGGAGTGACATCCCTCCATGGTCTTTCCCCCCCAACATCTCTATGGAGATATAATTTTCATAGCCTGTGTTCACCCATTTAAAGTATATACTTCAGTGATTTTTAGTATATGTGCAGAGTTGTGTAATCATTTCTAAAGTCAATTTTAGAACATTTCATCACCCTTCCCAAAAAACCCACACCTATCAGCCATCATCCCAAAACCTCCCACCCCTTATCTCCAGCCCTGGGCAACCTGCTTTCTATTTTGATAGATGTTCCTATTCTGGACATTTCATATAAAAGGACAATATTTATAGTCCTTTGTGACTGGCTTTTTTTACGTAGCATAACATGTTCAAGGTTCATCCATGTTGTAACATGTATCAGTACTTTATTCCTTTTTACTGCCAAATAATATTCTGTTATGTGGATATACCACCTTTTATTTATCCATTCAGCAGTTGATGGACATCAGGGATGTTACCACTTTGGGGCTATTATGAATAATGCTGCTGTGAAAATTTATGTACAAGTTTTTGTGTGGACATATGTTTTCATTTCTCTTGGGTACATACCTAGGAGGGGAATTGCTAGGTTATGTGGTAACTACTATGTTTAACCTTTAGAAGAACTGCCAGACTGTTTCCCAAAGTGGCTGCCACATTTTCCCTTCCCAAAAGCAATGTATGAAGAACCCCCCAGGTTCTGAACTCTAGGGAAAGTCCCCTCTTGGCAGGTGGGGCACCCCAGTCCCCAACTTCATTGCCAGGCCCACCCAAAGCCACATGTTTTGAAAATCTGTGGTTGACACAGCTGATTCACTTTCAGCTTTTTAAAAGGCCACAGGAGCAGAGGGTGTTCTTCACAGGGTTTTACTTAGTAAGAACCACGTGGACTCTGCATGGTTTTAGCTGAGCCTTTCAGTCAAAAAATTCTGAATTCCAGGGTTTGGCTAAATGCTGTTTACTCACCTGAGGTGACATTTCCACGAGCTGCCAAGCCTCACGCTGAACATGTTCTCCTCCGCAGGTATCAATTTTGCAGTGGTGACACCGTAAAAGGAAACCAGTTACAGACCCTTCTCCCTTGTTAAAAATGCAGTCCTCTTGCCCTAACTAACCCGTTTGGCTCAGAGGATAGAGTGTCGGCCTGCAGCCTGAAGGGTTCCAGGTTCAATTCCGGTCAAGGGCATGTACCTTGGTTGTGGGCACTTCCCTAGTAGCAGGAGACAGCTGATCAATGTTTTTGATTCTCTATCCCTCTCCCTTCCTCTCTGCAAAAATCAATAAAGTATGTTTTTTTAAAAAAATGTGGTGCTCTTGTATCTTTGTGGCAATAAATTTTTAATGCTCTCGGGTTTAATGCCATTGAGGTGTTAGTTTGCCATCCTCCGTGTTCTGGGGTCACATTTTGTTGGGAACATGTCAGCCTTTGGGTTGGGTGGGGGGGGGGTGCTGTATTTTTTCTGGGAAGGGGCTGACTTAGGAAGAGGATGGAGGTTGTCTAGGAGAGGATGGATGGGGCTCTGTCTGCCTGGGCCGTCTCACAGTGACAGCTCACCTGTGGAG
The DNA here is from genome assembly GCF_000147115.1 of Myotis lucifugus. NCBI lineage: Eukaryota > Metazoa > Chordata > Mammalia > Chiroptera > Vespertilionidae > Myotis > Myotis lucifugus. The sequence goes on from NW_005871092.1 coordinate 7,271,471, forward strand.
TGCTCCCTCTGGGCCAGTACCAGGGGACACCTGGGATCTTTAGAGAGAAGAGAGTAAAATGCTTAGGGGACTCAGAGGCCTTCTGGGAAAGAAGCCAGGACCCCAACTTCTGAAATTCTGGGGTGGGGATGGGGTCTGATGAGCAAGGCCTGGGAGCAGGGCAGAGAGGTGAGGGCATCGGTCTTGAGCCTTAATTGAACTTTTCATGTTTGCCTTTTTATTGTTCCTTTCTGGTGCTGTTAGCTGTGCTCAAAAGGAAGCAGAGGGCCTGTGAGGTTTATGTTAGCAAAATGCTAGGCTGGTGTGGCTCAGTGTTAGGGGTAGAATTGTGTCCCCCAAAACAGGAATGTTGAAGTCCTATGTGCTGGTACCTCAGAATGCGACTTATTTGGAAACAGGGTCCTTGCAGACCTAATGAGCTAAATTTAGATGAGGTCATACTGGAGAAGGATGGACCCTAATCCATGGGACCAGCCTCTTCGTAAGGAAACACAAAGACACAAAGCCATGTGAAGACACGAAGACACAGAGGGGTGCCCACTGGAGCCCCAGCCGGTTTGGCTCAGTGGATAGAGCGTCGGCCTGCGGACTGCAGGGTCCCTGGTTCGATTCCATTCAAGGGCACATGCCCGGGTTTCAGACTTGATCCCCAGTAGGGTGCGTGCAGGAGGCAGCCGATCAACGATTCTCTCTCATCATTGATGTTTCTAACTCACTCTCTCCCTTCTTCTCTGAAATCAATAAAAATACATTTAAAAAAATACCCACTGGAATTATGCACCAAGGACCACTGGCACAGCTTCAGGAGCTGGGAAGAGGGAAGGAAGCATTCCTCGTTAAGGTTTCAGGGGGAGCCTGGCCCTGCTAACTCCTTGAGTTTGGAGACTTCCAGAAATTTCTGCTGTCTGACGCGGCCCAGTTGGTGGCCCTCCACTGCCAGCGGGGCTCTCCTGGGGACTGGAATGCTGCACACCCAGGGTAGGGGTGGGTGTGGCCTCTGTGACAGCCTGGGGACTCCCAGGTCAGGACGCTGATGGGGACCGCCAGGTTCCAGGGCCGGCAGGGCTTCCATCACAGCCTGGCCCAGGGGCACTGTGTTGCCTCCGGGTTAGGAAGACATGGGCCCCACCTGGCTCTTCTCCGGGTCGGAATCGGGGAAAACCCCGTCAGAAGCCGCTGGGATGCTGAGAAGTACACTCTTTATTCCCACAGGACAATAAAAGGTCTTTATCGCTCATGACACCCACTCCAACCAGTCAGGGTGAAAGGGATTCTCAGGCACAAATCTCCCTAGTCCTGCTGGGGGGTGGGGGGGACGGGTTCTCCTGGGAGACTGGGAGCTCCTGAGCGCCCCCTAGAGTCCACTCTCCCTGGGCGGCTCTCCAAGGTGGTTCTTGGCTGACAGTGGCTCCAGATAGAGCTTCCTGTTGCACCACTGATTTGGTCTCTGAGCCCAGCCGCACGTCCCCGAAGGCTGGGGGTGCTCGGTCAGGGGTATTCCAAGGCCAGGACAGCTGCTCTCTGCAAGACAAAACGTCCGTGGGTGCAGGCAGGTGCCCGGCGGTGCAGACGCCTGTGCCAACATGCCACCCAACCTCCTACCCCTCCCCCTGTTTTAAAAACAGCAGGAAGGGCCCCTGGGCCAGTTTGGCTCGGTGGATAGAGCATTGACCCATGGGCTGAAGGGTCCAGGGTTCGAATATAGTCAAGTGAAAGGTCCAAGGTTTGATTCCGGTCAAGGGCATACCTGGGTTGCAGACTCAATTCCCGGCCCCGGTCGGGGCGCATGCGGGAGGCAGCCAGTCGATGTGTCTCTCACATCAGTGATCCATGTTTCTCTCTCTCTCCGTCTCCCTCTCTTCTACTCTCTCTAAGAATCAATGGAAAAATATCCTTGGGTGAGGATTAAACAAAAAGAAAAAAGAAAAAAAAGCCAGCAGGAAGGGAGGAGAGCCCTGGCTCACCTGGTACGGAAAGGTCCGGGTATTTCGGCAGCCATTCGTGCTGCAAAACTTTTGGAGAAGGAGCAGGAGGAGGCTGCGTGGACCTCCCTCCGTATATTCTAAAATAAGGACAAAAGTCATGGAGTCACTCCTTTGATTAGTAATGGAGATAAGAATAAACAGAACCTACGCCGTTTCCGTGTGAGCCCGAGATGTTTATTTGCAATCCTTACCATTTACCCTAAAGGTAAGGATTATCATCTCCATTTTACAGAAGGGAAAACTGAGGCCACACGAGCCACCCTGTGCCGTGCCCTGCCCCTGCCCTCCCTCGGCACCCCGGGGCCTTAGGCTGCTGCCAGGAGGGTGACCCCGTCGGTTTTCACTCCCAGCCTCTCCCTGTAAACCGGCAAGGACCACAAGCAGGACCTGCGGAGAATGCTGGGCACGGACGGGGAACGCAGGGTGGCTGGCCACGAGGAAGGCCGGGCAGTTACAGACGAGGCCCATGGAAAACAAACCAGACACCACATCATCCTGGTGCCGGGATGGGGCAGCCGGGAAGCCCTGGCCCGGGTTGGCCCTGCCCCTCGTCGCCTGCGTCCCGCCCGCCCGAGCCAGACTTACTCCGCATAGGGCTTCAGGTGCGCTCTCTTGGACCGCTCCAGGAGGTCCAGGAAGTCCCGGTAGCAGTTCTTGGCCATGACCGAGTACCGGGTGGCGCAGCCCAGCTCGGTGACCCTGGCTCTGGGCAGGTAGCCCGCCCAGCCGGGGATCGGGGGCTCCTCCAGCGGCTTCCTCAGGTGTCGGCATTCTGTACAGAGAGACCCACGCCTCCTGAGGGCTCGGAGAAGCCACCCCTGGGCAGGGCCCCCGGTTGGCTAGCACCCCAACAGTTAGCCCCGGTGAACCCCTAGGCCTGTAGGTGTCCTAATGGCAGCTGCCACTGGCTGGTGGACTCTCCGTGCCAGGCACCTGGGTTGGAGTTACACACACAGCCTCCCATCTCATTCTCTCACAAGCCAGGAGAAGCTGGTGCTATTATTACCTCCACTTTACGGAGGAGGAGACAGAGACTTTAAAGAGGTGAAGAGGCCGGCCGGCGTGGCTCAGTGGTTTGAGCGTCGACCTATGAACCAGGAGGTCACAGTTCAATTCCCGGTCAGGGCACATGCCCAGGTTGCAGGCTCCATCACCAGTGGGGGGCATGCAGGAGGCAGCCAATCAATGCTTCTCTCTCATCACGAATGTCTCTCTCTCTCCCTCTTCCTTCCTGTCTGAAATCAATAAAAATATATATTTTTTAAAAAGAGGTGAAGAGCCCAGCCAGCATGGCTCAGTGGTTGAGCACTGACCTATGAACCAAGAGGTCACAGCTCGATTCCCGGTCAGGGCACCTGCCCAAATTGTGGGCTCAATCCCCCCTGTGAGGCATGCAGGAGGCAGCTGATCGATGATTCTCTTTCATCACTGATGTTTCTATCTCTCTCTCCCCCTCTCTCTCCCCCTCTCTTCCTCTCCCTGAAATCAGGAAGGAAGGAAGGAAGAAAGGAAGGAAGGAAGGAAGGAAGGAAGGAAGGAAGGAAGGAAGGAAGGAAGGGAGGGAGGGAGGGAAGGAGTCAGTCAGTCCTGGGAACCTGCCTGCAGGTTTGACTGCCTGGCTGGCCTCAGGCACTTGCACATTTGTGAGGTAAAAGGTTACTGCCCCATCAGCCTCCTCCAGTGGCTGTAAAAATCCAATTAGGCCACTGAGTCCCATAACCTCAGAGCTGGAAGGCACCCTAGGGAACATCTAGTCCATCCTTCCAGGCCCTGGATGTAAGAATTGGAGCCCAGAGAGGGGAAGCAGCCTGCCGTAGGTCCCACAGCAAATAGTTGCAGAGCTGGGCTAAATCACAGCCTCTTCGGCAAATGCTCTCTGCGATGTCTTACCAGGGGTCCTCAAACTATGGCCCAGGGGCCACATGCGGCCCGCCGAAAACATTTATCCGGCCCGCTGGGTGTTTTTGCCGCCGCTGTGTGCATAGGAATTTGTCCATAGTTTTTTTTAAAACTATAGTCTGGCCCTCCAATGGTCTGAGGGACAGTGAACTGGCCCCCTGTTTAAAAAGTTTGAGGACCCCCTAGACAATTGTGAAACACAAGAATCGTGTCCTTGAAAGTCCTCAAACAATAGTAATAATAATAAAGACAATCAGTCCATTACGTTCCCTATAAGCCTTTACCCCTGAAAAATGGTCCCGGGCAAATGACTGTTGTGATGATTAACGGTACATAATTCTATTCTCAGTGGGTTCTGAGGTTACCAGCGCAAAGCCCTGTCCCACCCAGCTGGGACCTGGAGGAGCTGCGTTCAAACCCAGGTCTGACCTCAGACAAGGGACATCCCTGCTGGAGCCTCACTTCCCCCGTCTCTGAAATGGGAATGACAGCATCGCCCCTCGCAGGGCTGCTGTGGATGGTGGGAAACAATGGTGCCTGGCACAGAGCCGGCCCAGAAAGCAGCGGCCTGACCTTTGTGGTGTCTCACTCAGGGGCTCCTGGTGCCCAGCACCCTGTCCCCAGACCTGCACCCCTCTCCCCCAGAAACGGGTGTTTCTCATTTTAAGAATCTGGGCCTTGCCATTTTCACTGCCGCCTGGGGATTTGGGCCGCGCTGCATTCTGAGCGCTCGGAGGCAGCTCCGTGGGCCTGCCGGGCCCTGCACTTGGGCCCCAGGGGTGAAGGGGGCTGCCTTCAGGGAGCCAGTACCCAGAAGCAAGGGGTGGTGCTCCTGGTAGTACTGGTGCAGCGCCCGCAGGACTGTCTCCTCCCGGCAGATGGGCTTCAGTTTGGGGGCAGTGGCCACCGCGTGGCAGAATTCCTTCTGCTGGTCCTTGTAGCGCTGTGTTTTCTCCCGGAAGGCCTGCAGGCAGCGGGACATGTGGTCCTCGCTGGAGGTGCCCTCGCAGCTCAGGTAGGGGACGAAGCCTGTGGGAGGGGAGGGGAGCAAGCCTTCAGCAAGCGCGGCCCAGGCTCTCGGCCCAGAGCTTGCCATGTCTTCCTGGGCCCAGGGCGCTGCATTTCCCTAAAGGCCATTCAGACAAGCTGGGCTGCTGTGAGAGGTGGGGTGACCAATTGTCCAGGTGCCAAGGCATTTCCTGGAACACAGGACTGTCTGTGTTAAAAGCGGGGCCGTTCTGGGCAGCCGGTCACCGTCCCTCACGAGGACACGAGGAGGAACGGGACCGTAGGCACAGTCCATCGGAAAACTCCAGAGAGCCCAGCTGGGGAGGAGGCCAGGGCCTCAGCACTGTGTCCAGCTTGGTCCAGACGTTAGCTCAGTGCTCCCTGCACACCGGGTCCCGTCCTGGGAGATTTGGCCTAAGTTGTAGCTCTCACTTATCAGAGCCCAGTGATCAGCCACTGTCAGCAACGGGGCGCTCTTACCACGTATCTTAAAAGCCCAAGCACTTGTACTGGCCCCGTCGGCCAGACACACACGGACAATGGGCCAGAGCTGGGCCAGGAACCAGGACTCTGGCTCTCGTGCCAGGCCCGTCTCTGCAGGACACGCCACCACTTACCACTGTAGCCTGGGGTGACGGGCAGCTGCCTCATGAAGACCTGGGGCGGGTCCATGGCGTTGCACTCGGCTAACAAAGGGAAGACGGGATGGAATTCGCACCCAACGCCCCTGCATTAAGAACTCACGTCGAGGGAGCTGGAGCCTTGGGCGTAGAGTGAGCTTGCCAGGGGGCGGGGAAGGAGAGGCAGCTCCGCCAACGTAACCAGGACTCGGACGTGAACTCAGATAACAGGTGTACAGACCTCCACCCACCAGTGTCCCTGCTGGAGGACCTTAGGGGGGCAGGGTGAGGCGCACTCACCCCACAGCCTTTCTTCATCGGGGGGAATCAGGTCCCCACCCCCCACCCCCTCAGGACACCTGGCAAGGTCTGGAGACATTTGGGGTTGTCATGACTGGGGGATGGGGTGCTACTGGTATCCAGGATGCTGCTCAACATCCTGCAAATCACAGGGCGTTGTTCCCACAGCAGAGCAGCAGAGCAAGCTCTGGCTGAAGGGGTCGGAAATCCCCAGAGGCTGGCGTGGCGTCCAGGGTGGGTGAGGGAGGGAGGTGGGGACCCTGAGCATCAGTTCCTGTGGGTGCAGGGATGGCCGGCCGGCCCCTCTGAGATGGGCAGGTCCAGCAGCGCGAGTGGATGCTGCCAGGCCCACCTGCCAAGCCAGGTCATCTCTTAAAAGGGATGCCCTCCCTCCCTGGCCGGTTTGGCTCAGTGGTTGGAGCATGGGCCCCTCGGACTGAAGGATCCTGGGTTCGTTCCCGTGGGAGGTGGGGCACCTACCGTGGTGGCAGGTGGGATGCCCGACTCCAGTTGGGGTGCATGTTGGAGGCAAGTAATCCATGTCTCTCCCTCACATGGATGTTCCTCCCTCTCTGACTCTCCCCTCCCTGCCACTCCGTCTAAAATCAATGGGAAAAAACATGTTAAAAAAAGGGGATGCCCTCCCACTGGGACACGGGGCCTCAGGGCGTGAGGGGAGGGTCGCGGGGTCAGGTTTAGTGGGCAAGGATGGGAACCTAATCTAAACCGTTCAGACATTTACAGGCCGCTTGCTAGGGGACCGCGGGCTGCATTCTGGTAAAATGCTCACAGCCACGCTAAGGGGTCCCCATTGGGCAGAGGGTGGGTGGGCACACAGAGGCTGAATAATTGTGTGAGGGCTGTTGCATCCAGGGAGGGTGAGGGAAGATCTCTAAACTCCGAGGGGCAGGGTTCTGGTGCCCAAAAGTAAGCCGCTGGGGTGGGAGCAGCGCCCAGCGCGGAAGGTGGTGGGCTGGGAGGCCTGCCTGGAGGAGGGGGCAGGGAGGAGCTCGGAGGGGAGATGTGCGAGGGGGTCGGGGGCTGAACGCTGGGACACCGGAGCCCACCTCCCGCTCCTCCCGTTTCGGAGCCCCTCCCGAGTCGCCCACCTGGGAGGCCCGGAGCCTCCTGCACACGCGTGGCCTCGGCCCCGCCTCCAGGCCTTTGTGCGCTCACCCGCTAGGGAGGGGGGAGGGGGAGCGTGACGGTCGGGCTCCTCAGCCTGCTCCTCCCCCCGCCCTCACCCTCCCGCAGCCCCACATCGGTGCCAGGGAGGCGGGTGAGCCGAGTGAATGTGGGGGCGCTTGCCGCTGCGCCCCGCTCAGTAGCCCCACAAATGCCTGGTCTCCAAAGCGGACCTCCTTCCCGGCCTCCCCCAGCCAGGCTCCCCGGGTTTTGGAGTTGGGGGGGAGGGGCACGCGAAGGGATCCAGGTCAAACCGCCTTCCAGTGATGCGACCACCGGGCAGACCACTGGGCGGCCTGCGTTGGGGCTGGAGGGCCTGGTGCGAGGAAGAGGGTCTCCCTCCCTGGGCCCGGTGGGGCCCCAAGTCCGCACCCGGTGGGTAACTGGCCGGGCAGGAAGCAGCCTGGGCAGGAGAGGGGGCCCATCCTGGCGGCCTTCAAATACAGGTGTTTCCCTTGGGCTCCGCCCCCCCGCCCCCGCCTTTGGTCTGTTGGCAAAGGTGGGTGTCCAGGTAGCCTGAACAGGCAGCAGGGAGTAGGGGCAATGCACCAAAATGGGGGGCCACAGTCCCTCTAACCGGCCTGGTCTTGTGGGCACTGGGGGGGTGGGGACCTGAGCCTTCATTGCGTTGGATTGACAAGAGGCCCGCTGGCGACTCGGAGGGGATGCGTGGCCTTCAGCCTGCTGGCCCCAGCCGCTCCCTAGAAGGCAGTGGAGGCCTGGCCGCCTGAGCACTTGTCCAACACTCGTGTGCTTGTCTGTCTACTGCACTTCCCAGCCTCCCCCAACCCACAGGACCCAGCAGCTTCTGGAGCCAACTCTGGAGGGTTGGAGGGCGACCCAGACATGGAGCCAGGGACACACCCCGGCTCCCCTGCAGCAGCCAGTGTGGTGTGTCCGCTAGGACGCCAGAGGCCCAGGCACCGGAGCCTGACCTTGAGCCATTGCCACGGAGTTGCCTGTGGCCACGCTGGTTTATCTGCCTTCCCTCCCGCTTGGAGGGAAAGGGGCTAGAGACCTCAATGGAGCCTTCCTTCCCAGCGAGCAGAGGGGCCCCTCCTGTTGGAAGGAAAGTTAATGAAGCTGGCCACACCTAAGGACGCACCTGAAAATCTCCCTCCACCTGAGATGGGGAGGGGGAGGTCGGTAGTGATGGATCGAAACTTCCATTTACACATTCAGAATCGGGGGGAAAAGAGTCTGGGCCACGCGAAATCCAGAGCTTTGCTTTATTAGAATCTGTGAAGACAGAGTTTGCAGATACAACCTTGTCGAGTCGTGAGTTGCCACAAAGTTCTGTGAGGCTTGAACAAGACCCATTTGAGAATCGAGTTCCTTATTCCAAGCAGACGAGAGGTATAGCATTACGGCCAACAACCTTTATACTAGTCATCCGGTTAGGCCATTTCCCGGCGTACGTATGCGGCTTAATCACAGCTATTTTGTCTCTACAATGTGAAGTTCGATCGCCGACTAATATTGCATTTTGACTCCTGGGTATATTGGTGCATGCGATTCTGGGCCACCCTGGCAGTTAACCAGACCTGGACGCTAAAAGCTAAACGGGATCTAAATATCATTCTAGGGGGAGGGCAGGCTCTGTGAACTGGACGCATCTTGGCCACCGCTACGCACACATGCTCGCAGGGCTCCTCCTCCTTCCTCTCTTGTCTGTCTGTCACTTGTCTGCCCTTGAGCACAGACGAACGCCTGCTGTGTGCGGAAAGGGCAGGTACAAAGGAAACCCTTTGACCGTTCTGCTTCCAGGAAAGTGAACATCGGATCACACGCCAGGGACAGCTGAGTGGTGTGTCAAGACAACAGGCCTTGCAGCAACGTCCTAAGGTTAGAAAACGTGTCCGAGTGTACTTGCCCACCCACTCCGCTTACTTGCAAATATTTCCTCGGGGTAAAGGGGAGCAGGGATGGGTTTGGGGGATGCCTTCTAAGGAGTTCCACTCTTGGGACTGCATCTCTGGGGCCAGAAGCAAGTCCAGTAAAAGGACCACTCCTTCTCCACCCTCTATTTGCCCACACTTCCCGTTTCAACCGGCTGATAGTAAGAGAAATAGACAAGGAGATGTCCTTAATGCAAGGCGGGAAAGGCCTTTCTTAGCCAGAAAGAAGGGGACTTGACCATGTCAAGTGGAAGAGCTGGATCTGCTCCCACCGAGGCCTCCTTTGACCCTGGCGACCTGAGCACCTCACGCCCGTGGACCCCACTTGGCCCCCAGAGGGACTGCTCTGTCCCACCAGGAGAGCGGGGCAACCTGCAGGGCCGCAGAGCGTTTCCTGCAGAGCCACTGCTTACGGAACCCAGCGTTCAGCTCGGAGACTGGACAGGAGAACCGACACATCATTATGCTCCCTTAACTGTAAACTGTGACCCTTTGGGAAGGACGCGTGTGTAGACGAGTCTGATGAAGCTGCTGACCAGGAGGCCCATCTGCTCCGCATATTCGGACCCCAGGCACCTCTGTCTGTTGCTCGGTCTTGCGTACACAGTCCCTAGGGTAGTATCGGTACAAACTGAGGAGTGGTCAGCGCAGGGAAGAAAGGAAACCAGGGGAAGTTAAAGGCAGCGATGTCATCAACAAAATGCAAAAAGCATTTTCCTTTTTTTTTTAAACAAAAAAAAGCACATTGTAGAAATAAAGAATCTGTACAATATTCTGATACTGTCTGTACATAAAATTATATTACTTATAACGAAGTTGAAAGGTCCTGTGTGTAGAGGATGGCTGGTCACACCGGAGACCCGGAGCAGGTGCTGGGGAAGCAGAGCAGGCAGCGGGGACACCAGCAGCACCTCTGCCGCACCAGCGCGGCCCGTGGTGGTTGCGTGACTAGCACCCCCTAGTCGTGGTCCGTGGTGTTGCGTGCTCTACTAGGGAATTCTGCGGCAGGAGAGGTGAGGAGGGAGACATGTTAAAATGACACGAAAATGCTCGTTCACATCTGTGTATCGGCTGAGGATGGGTGTGAGAATCCAATGGGCATGTGTGTATCGGCTGAGGATGGGTGTGAGAATCCAATGGGCATGGAAGTGGGTTCGCTCAGCCTCCCTCCGTGCGTTACGCATGCTCCCCGGTAGGGCTCCAGCTGGCGGGAGAGACGGCGCTGAACAGATCCGGGTGGGCTGTGATCAGACCCGGTTCTTTCTCAACTGGTCCCGAGCGCAGGCCCCACCGCTGGTTCCTCAGCAGTCCCTTTCTTAGGCGCCTTCTTCCTCCCCAGGCCCCTCCTGTGAGGGTCAAAAGTGCCTCCTCAAGCCGGGTGGGGCCCCAGCCCCACTCACCAGAGGGGAAGTGTGGGACGGCTGCTCTTCCTGCAAAACCTGTCCCGAGGGGAGCCCAGACCGACGGGAAGGCCGGGCAGCAGCTCTGGTCTGCGTGTCAGCTTCCGACAAGATCCTAGTGAGGAGCCCTCACACACGGCTAAACCACAGTCCCCGCTGCGTCTACTGAAATCGCAGCCCTGGTCGCCTCGCCAAGACGGGACTTCAGTGCATAAAAGGGATAGGATCCAGGAAACTGTTTTTTCTTTTTCCTTTACGTCTAGCTGGTGCACAGTATTATACCAGTTGTAACAGTTCCAGGTGTACACGGTAGCAATTGGACATTTCCAGGAACCTGCGTTTAACCAGCGCCCTCATGCAGGAGACTCACAGAGCGGCTTTGGAGAACACCTGGCTTGGCCCATCCAGCGTAGACCTAGGGATTCCTTTTGGACGGACTTTAAAACTGATGACTTCAATCAAACATTTCTAACCCTTTGAAAATGTAGGAATAAATGGCCAAACCCTTTAGGGGGAGGAGTGTGAGCTGGGAGGACGGAGTTCATTTGAAATATGTTTTCAAGACGAGGAGCTGTTCCGGACTCTGGGCAACCTCATTTCCTCACTCGGACGTCCTGGAATCACTGATGAATTCGGAAGTGGGGACTTGGCCTTCTGACGCCAGAAGTGAAACGGCATAGGGGACGTGCCGGGAGCTCTTTAACGTTCGTTTCCATCGCAGCGAGTTTCTACCTGCTGAACGCTGAGGTGTCAGCTCTCCCCCTCACACCCATCCCCAGGGATCAGCCCAGCCACAGTGATTCTCCACGGAACCAATTTGGAATTTAAACGCGAACCTAAAATAGCGGCCAGTGTAGGCAGTCTTCTCCCACCCGTGAAACGCGCTCCAGCTTCCCACCGAATCTCCACTCTCAAGCGCATGACCAGGAAAAGCAACGAACTGCAGATGGGGGGGGGGGGTGGTGGGCACTTTACAGCAACTGCCGCCAAAAAAAGGCGAAAGGAAAAGCCTCAGGAAGATGGAGAATCTCGTCTTGCTCAGCGCTCGCCTTTCGGCTCCAGAAGGACAGCCACAGAGCATCCTGGGTTCTGCTGGACGGAGAGGTGTTGAGAGTGAGCTCCTCCGGGTGCAGAGATGTCCCGGCTCCCTCGCCGGGTGGGTGTTCCGCCAGGGGGGCCCATGCAACCAGCTGCTCTCCCTTGGGTTTCTTACCCCCAAACCTCAATCTGAATTTCCCGACGCCGGTGCGCCCTCAGAAACCCCTCCGTGCTTCTGGCCCTGGTATTTCCAGCTCTAGTCTCATCGGCCCTGCTGCAGCTCGGGTGCGCCGTGTCAAGGGGCGAGGGCAGGGAAAGGACAGTCAGGGTTGAGGTCGGCAGATGCAGGTGGGCTGAGTCCGAGGGGACAGGCCGCCGGGAGGGCCCGTCAGTAATTCAAGAAGTCGATCCCCACCTTGACGCTCTTCGAGGTGGCGACGTCGATGGCCATGGCCTTGATCTCGGTGTCCCCGAACTGCATGAGGGTCTGGATCTCCCTCCGGGCGGGCGCGGTGCCGCCGGTGCCCGTGAGGTCCAGGCGGAGCGTGCCGCACTTGCGCACCCCGGGGTCGGTGATGAAGCTCACGTTGTCGCGCTCGGAGCTGTACACGTTGATGACGATGACGAGCTGGGAGGGCTTGGCGGGCGTGTAGCTGCGCTTGACCAGCTCGCCCAGCGCCACGGACTGGTCGGCGGCGATGAACTTGTCGAAGACGTCGGTGCACCAGCGGGTGCCGTCCTTCACCAGCAGCTTCTCGGGCGGGTGCTTGCCCTCCACGTAGCGGTTGAGCACGCCCACCCCGTAGGTGAGCGGGGACCGGCGCACCTTGATGACGGCGGGGTCCAGGCCGAAGAGCACGGCGCCCTTGAGGATGGTGAGGCCCACGTCCTGGGGGATGATGATGCGGCACTTGTCCCCGAAGGCGGCCTGGACCGCCTGCTGCAGGAGGGGCGCCTCCGCGAAGCCGCCCACCAGGAAGAGGAACTTGACCGTGGACACCTCGGGCTTCTGGAACAGGTCCCCTGCGAGGGGAGAGGGAAGGACACCGTCCTGTCACCAGAGCCAGCAGCGCAGGGACGGGGTGGCCTGAGCATGTGGGGCGTGGACACAGCCACCTGGAGGACAGGCTCGGTGTGAACAGAATTTGTGGAGAGCTGGTCCTTTAGAGAGAGGGGGTTTGCACACCACTATGCTCGGAGCATCAGCCAAAGCTACTGCTAAGTAGACACCATTTTAGCAGAGAGGGTGATCGTGTAAAGTAGTCATGTGCGAAGCCTAAAGGCTACTCCTAACCCTCACAAACCTGTGGCTCTGCTAAGGGAGGCAAGGCAGGCGCTTATAATGTTACTCTGTGGGCCCTGGCTGGTGCGGCTCAGCTGGGAGTTGTCCCAGGCACCGAAAGGCTGCTCCTTTGATTCCTGGTCAGGGAACCTGCCTGGGTTGTAGGTTCGATCCCCGGTAGGGGTTCTGCAGGAGGCAACGGATTGATGTCTTGCATTGATGTTCCTCTCTCCCTCTCCCTTTCCCTCTATCTAAAAAGCAAGAAGAATATTAAGTAAATAAACAAACATTATTCTTTGGTTTTCGTAGGGGTTGTGATTTGGTAGGTGGGGGGTAGGGAGTGGGGGGGGGGGCTTAGATACTGAAAAGGGTCCCCGGTGAGTCTCCCGTGTGGCCCTGGGGGAGGCCATGAGGCAGCAGAGAGCAGCACGACCAGCCGCCGCCTCCCCTCCTGGGGACCTTTCTCTGACTCACACTCAGTGACTTCTCCCAGCCAGGGCTGTGGTTCCTGATCTTTCCACAGAAAGCCAAGACCACATTGCCCAGGGCCCGTGGCTGGAGGTCATTCTGCCACACAGCCCCCAGCTCACTGTCTGGGGAGCCAAAGGGAAAGGGGGGTGAGGATGGTGCTTGGCTGCTTCCGGTCCCTGAGAGCCTGTGGCTGCCAACCTGACTTCACATGCCTGGTCGGTGATGCTGGAAAAGTCAGTCCCGTTCACGGCTCTTCCCGAGCCGCCGAGCCCCGGCTGATACTCACGCAGATGCTCGATGATGCTGTCGATGGTTGGCTTGAAAAGGGCGTTCATGGCATCGGGGCTCATCCTCAGCATCCCCTGGGAGGACCACTTCACAAAATCCACGCTGTGGGGTGTGGCACAGAAAGGGACAGTGGTGAGCGGACAAACTACACCCACAGGCAGACACGGCCCTGGCAGCACAGCTGTCAGCTCCAAGCAGCGGGGCAGGGGGGCGGGGGGTTAGGTCCTTGGAAATACCCTCCCCTGCCAGGCCTGAGCCCCTGGACGCTCCAAGCTAAGACTCAGCCTCTTCTGTTTCTCTTTGCCTCCACGTGGCCCCCTTCCCCAGGGAAGTGGGAGCCGATGTCAAGTGCGAAGGACAAGGAGGTAAAGGGATTGCATCGCTCTCGTTTGGATGACCGCACTTCGATGCAACGATCGTTGGATGCGAGTCCATTAGTGGCTCGCCGTGCTGCTGCCTAAGGCCACCTGTGTGCTCGGTGCAGGCACCTGTCCCAGGACAGGGAGAGGCCTACTCCTGCCGGTGCCCCTCACTGTCCCTATCGAAGGGGCAGTGCAGCAGCAGGAGCACTGGACAGGGAGTCAGGCTGCTGGGCTCCAGCCTGGCCCCACCACTCAGTAGCCACGGGACCTCGGGCAAGCATTTTCTCTGAGCCCCGGCTTTTCGTCTGCAAATCAAGGCGAATACCATTTGCCTTACCTCCCTCACAGGGTTGTTGTGAAAATCAAGTTAAAAACCTCGTCTGGGAAAACACTTTGGAAACTTCCTAGTGTGAAAGGAACGCCAGGGACTGCGGAGTGCAGTGCGCACCCGCCTGCTCTCAAGGTCAAAGGGGCCGAGCTAACGGTGGCTCCGTCCCGGCAGCATAGCACCTCCCGCTCCTCCAGCAGCACGTTCTAGATGCCGCCCTGTCTCACGGACCAGGAATCCTTCCCAGGGCCTGGGCCGGAGGACAGCGTGTATGGTGTGGGGTGACCCACGGGCTGGCCGCAGCCAGTCTCCGCAGCGAGGGAGGCCCCGGAACTGTGCGGGCAGGACATGGGAGACAACCAGACGCAGGTGCCTTCTGCAGGGGCCAGGGCAGAGAGAATGGCAGCCTGGGAGGGTCTGGTGAGGACCCTGCTCCCAGGGCACAGCAACCTGGGAGGGTCTGGCGAGGACCCTGCTCCCAGGGCACAGCAACCTGGAGTCAAGTCCGCTTCGTTTCCCCTGAAAGGAGCCAGGGCGTCTCAGCAGCCGATTGCAGGTGTGGTGGGGAACGTACAAGGTGAGTCAGGGGCACCTCACTGACACAGGCGGAGACTGTTAGAGACCACAAAGGGCCTGGCCAGCGCGGCTCCCTGGTTGAGCGTCGACCTATGAGGTCACGGTTCGATTCCTGTTCAGGGCACATGCCCAGGTTGCGGGCTCGATCCCCAGTGTGGGGCGTGCAGGAGGCCACCGGTCAATGATTCTCTCTCATCAATGTTGTTTCTATCTCTCTCTCCCTTTCCCTTTTTCTCTGAAATCAATAAAAACATTAAAAGGGAGAAGGAAATAAACCGCAAAGGCCAAGGCAACGGGACTCAGGAGCCAACCTGAAGGGGCTCCCATTGGCCAAGACGGGACAATTGGAGCGTCACTGAGGATGGAACCGCCATGGTTACACATGCATCAGATGTGCGTTCTTCATGGCACTCCCCCCGGCACCCTACGAAGGGGAACAATCATTTGGAGGAGGCTATGAAATCAATAGTTCTTTACACAGAGATTGTGCAAATGGAAAGAGAGAACCCAGCAGTAGCCCTGTCTTCCTCCTGAACTATGAGTGAGGGCAGCCAAGCCATGAGGAGTTTCTCTCGGCTCCACTGCCGGATGCCCCAGGCCAAAGGCAAGTCCAACTCACTTGCTCTTCCGCAAGGCATGCTCCACGCTGTGCCCTCGGAACTTCTTGTAGTAATCGATGAAGGAGAAGGGCAGGGTGATGTTCAGCGGGTTGGTGCGGTCCGGGGCGGCCGCCCTTTTGCGGGACTCGAACGCAATCATCAAGTCCACCCAGGCGGCGGGGCGCTTGATTTTGAATTGCTCGATGAAGTCCTCTCCGAATATCTTACACAGGAGCTTTTCAAACTCGTAATCGACTCCTAAGGATCCATAGGGTCCCCCTGCGCCAAGAACGAAACGGAGTCGCCGTGTTAGAAACGCGGAGAACGGGGCCCCGACTCTGAGGCCACCCTGCTCTTCTCCCAAACACACAATGGAGCACAGCTAGGACCTCACTAGGGTTCTTCTCACTCCTCATGGGGAAGCTTTCCTCCAGACACCACTCGGCAGTAACCTGTTTGCAGTCAGTTACACTTTAAATAAAAGCAATACATTTAAGTCACTAGGAGTATCATGGTTTCCTCCTCCCCCGCAGACACCCAGGACAGGATCGGGAGCAGGCAGGCCTCGCTTCGCCCCTGGATCTACTCACTCCTCATCACCACCTCCCCGACCAGGGGTCCTGGGGCCTCCCAGAAGGCTTAGCCATAGCCCCGAGCCACACGTGTCTTCCTGCTGCTGTCACATCTTCCATAACCTCCAGGAGCCACTTTCTCGGCCAGGATCAGAGACAGGCTCCCTGGATGCCAAAACCCCAGGGATGGAGGTTTGTGTTTTAAAGGACATGGAGCTGCGCTTTTGCTTTCCAATGTTCAATAAGCCTCGGAGCCGCCTGGCCGGCGTGGCTCAGTGGTTGAGCATCGACCTCTGAACCAGGAGGTTACGGTTCGATTCCCGGTCAGGGCCCATGCCCAGGTTGCAGGCTTGATCCCCAGTGTGGGGTGTGCAGGAGGCAGCCGATCAATGATTCTCTCTCATCATTAATGTTTCTATCTCTCTCCCCCTCTCCTTTTTCTCTAAAATCAATTAAAAAAATTTTTTTCTTAAGAAAGAAATTATGAAAACTTATCTTTAAAAAAAAGCCTCAGTGCCTTCTCCTGCCGACTGTCCCACGTGCTGGCGGCACCGAGACAATGACAAGCTGAGAGAAGTCGGAAAGGAGTGGCCCGGCTCAGGTAGGAGAACATCCGCCGTGCAGCGCTCACCTGTGGCTTTATACAGTTCCTTAAGGTGTCCCTCTGGTAACCGTATCTGATGGACGGTCAGGTCTACGGTGCCACCGCCACTGTCCACAACCACATACTTGTCACCTGGCAAAAAAAAAACACCAGCCATCCTTCACATAGACCGCTTGTCAACCCGTCCTGAAACGGGCTGGCGGGCGATGACGGGGTACCCCACCCTTCTCATTAGTGCAATGGGTTTGCTAATTAGTGGTGCAGCGGGTTATTCATGACTAAAGAGAAGGCAATGATGTCTGCTAGGAGCGACGGTTAGCATGGACGATCAAGAGCCCAGGTGCGTGGATCTTTAAAACTACAGCATCCGTGCCACGCGCTGCTGCATACCTGGCACGACCCAGCGGACAACCTCCTGCCAAGTGAATAGCACCAGCAAGTGGCCGGCTGTTTAACTGAGGACTTGTCCATCCTAGAACCAGTGAGTCCCAGTCCCTGCCTTTCCTCTGAAGAGTCTAGATGGCTTTAACACATGCAAAACCACAGCTCCACAAAGAGCTCTCCCTGGGGGAGAAGTCTTTAAAACCGAGTGATTTTGAACATTCTCCAAAAGTGCAAAAGGAACAAGTAGGAATGCAGTTTTGCCAGCAGCAGCAGCAGCACACACACGCACGCACGCACGCACGCACACGCACACACACGCACGCACACACATGCACACAAAATCCAGCAAAGGCAAAGGACATTCAAGGACGCTACCTTCCTCCAGCTCGGACCAGATCTCGCCTATGACATTCTCCACCAAAAAGGTCCGGCTCTGCCGATTGCGCCGTACGTGTTCCTTAGCTAGTGGCCGACAGAAAGAAAATGATGGCGGGTGAGAAAGCAGGGCAGAGCGGCCGTCATCTGCAGTCAGTGGAGGCAGCAGCGTGAGCAGGTCAGGGACAGAACACTCAGTGAACCGTGACCAAACAATTACAGGAATGCCACCCGGGAATTCCAAAATAGTTCTCCCAGGACGAGCAGCTATCGCCCCGGCCTTCACCGCCCCATCGGTGGGGCAGACTCTGCCTGGGCCCTGCTGGAAAGCTCACCTCGACGAGAGCCCTTCCTCCAGTGACTTTCAGGGGGATGGGTTAATAAAATCGACCAATTTCCTGGCTTTGCTGTACCCGGGAGGCAGCTGTCTGCCAAGCAGCCGTCAGTGCACTTAAACAATGTCACACCAAGGCATCCTGATACAAGGAGAGTGGGGTGCTGATCAGGATCCTGGATCAATTGTATAGGAGCCATTTCCTGACCTTGTTGAAGCCAATACCCTCTTTGGCCACAAGGTGGCGCATCTGAAAATGGCAAAGCCAGGCACCAGTTTCCTAGCCCTGCAGGGTGGCGCATCTGAAAATGGCAAAGCCAGGCACCAGTTTCCTAGCCCTGCAGGACAACCTGGCGGTGACACCATGCGTGGGGATTTGGCCTCCCACTGGCCTCCCCACAGCGCTGTGAGGTGGACAGGGCATAAATCATGGCCCTACGTTAAGGTGAGGAAACCAGGTCAGGGAGGTTAGGAGACCAGTTCCCACACTGTCTTGCAGCCCCACATTAACCCTCCATCCAGGGACCCTCATGCCTTTGAGATTTAACAGTTTACAGTGAAGTCTGAAAAAGCAGAATACAAATGTGAAGAACCAGGAAAGGTGCTGGGAGAGGGTACCTGGGAGGCAGCCGGGCACAGCCACGGTGGGAATTTGGGCAACTCAACCCCCCACCCCGGGCCTCAGTTTCCTCGTCCATAAAGTGGGTATAATAATACGTGGCCTAAGTTCCTCACAGGCAGAGCAGGGACTGGCTCTCTGATTTGTCCTAAGCAGCCAGTGTGACACCTGCTCACAGTAGGTGACAATGAAGGTGAGCACCAAGCCTGAGACCCGGTGCCCACCAAACCATCACTACCACACGCCATGGAGAGCGAGCACCTATTTTACAGATCAAGGCTCTGCCCACAGCTCTGCTGCTGTGCATTCTTTAGTCCCTGGGCGGGTGTTGCAGACTTTGTATCTGTCTGCAGCTGTTTATCCAACAAAGGACCCTTGACCCTCTAGCCTCTCAGCAAGGAGCAGTGTTTGCAAAACAACATCTCTGGGGGTTGGGATGGCAAGCACTGGGCCAGCTCCGAGTTCCTCGGGCCCTGCTTTATGGTGGAGAGGCTGTCCCGGTGAGAGTCCCTGCAGGCTGGTTTGGCTCAGTGGTTGGGCGTCGTTAGGTGCACAGAAAAGTTGCTGGTTCGATTCCTAGTCCAATTCCTGGTTAGGGCACATGCCCAGGTTGAGAGCTCAATCCCCACTAGGGGGCATGCAGGAGGCAGCCAATGGATGTTTCACACTCACATCAATCTCTCTAAAAAGCAGTGGTTCTCAACCTCCCTAATGCCGCGACCCTTTAATACAGTTCCTCATGTTGTGGTGACCCCCAATTTCATTGTTACAAATTGAACATAATTAAAGCATAGTGATTAATCACAAAAGCAATATGTAATTATATATGTGTTTTCCGATGGTCTTAGGCGACCCCTGTGAAAGGGTCGTTCGACCCCCAAAGGGGTCACGACCCACAGGTTGAGAACCGCTGCTAAAAAGCAATAAAAAAAATCTTTCTTTGTTTTGTTAATTCTCACCCAAGGATATTTTTCCATTGATTTTTAGAGAAAGTGGAAGGAAGCAGGAGAGACAGAGAAAAAGAGAAACATCAATGTGAGAAGAGACACATTGGTTGGCTGCCTCCCGCACGGCCCCGACCAGGGCCAGGGATCGAACCTGCAACGGAGGTAAAAGCCCTTGACTGAAATCGAACCCGAGACCCTTCAGTCCTGGGGCCGACACTCTATCCACTAAGCCAAACCGGCAGGGCAATAAAAATTATTTAATAAATAAAAGGCGTTCCTGTAGGCCTAGAAGGGACCCACACGCAGGCCTCTCTCCTGCTCCCAGCACCGGCTCCAGGTGAATTTCTATTGCAGATCTTTTGTGGGCATTTGGTTTCCTAAAACAACCTGGATGACTAATGAAATGGCATTCATAAAAAACAGCCAAGCGAAGCTAATAAGACATGTTCTGAGCTCTCAAAAAATGTATCCTATTTTTCAGGCAAATTAAGCCCATTTTGTGAAAAATGTGCCCTTTACGGCGCTCATTAAATCCTCCTGGTGTAAAATAAAATATCCTCAGCAAACCCTGCAGTGCGGGGGGGCAGAGTGCTGGCTCCGTTCTCCCCCACGGGGTCCTCCGGCTCCACCTGAAGGAGCCCCCAGCAGGGGCGGCCGGGGGAGGTGTCTCAGGCACCCCACCCGCCGGGTACTCCTGCTAAGTGCTCTGCCAGGCCTCCGACAGCACCGTCCCCCTGGGAGAGAGGTCCCAACTGCAGCCCGAGGCTGAGACAGAGCCCTGCCTCCTGCCCCTCGGAGGGGCGCTGGCCAACCACTTGGGGATTTAAAAACCCTACAGACCCTCTGAGCACATGGGACCACAGCCAAGTCCACAGGCACTGGACACAGGACGCGTGCGAGGAGAGGAAGCCAGGCTGAGCTCCCGGAGGAAAGCATTCCAAACAGCTTTCCCCTCAGGTTAGGGGAAATGGTGGGAAGAGCGGCGCTAGAATTAGCTAATTCTCCTGGATTTCTTTTTATGAACAACTAAGGGAGAATCAGCAAGTGAGAGGAGAAGCCCAGTTCCTCCCGGTCTTTTCCATTAAAACAATGAAGGTGGAGATTTACATAAGCTTGTCATTCGGTGTGTTTTAAACAGCGCCATCCCACTCCTTCACTCTGTGTGGGAAGAAACCAGGGCTCGGAGAAGCAGGGTGGCCTGACCTGGGTTCCTGGGAGGTGGGCCTCTCAGTCTCTTAGGCTCCAAGGTACCTGACCCGTAAGCAGCCGAGCGGCCCCGACCCAGATCTTGTGCCAGCTGACCTGGTCTGCAGCAAGGCTGCCCTCAGCCTGTGCTGGGGCCCAGCACTGCTACACAAGGGCAGGTCAAGCCCTGGATTTAAAGGGAAGCCTGCTCCCCACATTCCGGGTGACTCAGATCCGAGGTGCCCACATCGGGGCCTGGCGGGCAGGGGCAGCAGCTCGGGGACAAGGGAACTTTGTGCCACCGTCTTGAGGCTGAGGCTCACAGATTCCCCAGTCCTGGGTGAAAGTGCAGGGCACAGGCCCTGGTGCAGCGACCCCGTGAAGAGGAACAGGAGAGGCCCGTGGAGATGGCCTCGGCTGGGCCTCGGGGTGGGGACCATGGAAAACTTGGGAAGAGGGCTCTAGGGGGAGCAGCCTGCGGCAGCCCTGGCTAATGCCACCCCTCCCCTCCTGGGCCTGGCCTTCCAGGGGGGTGATGGGTGGGTTTTGTCCTCAGGGCTCTCCCCCGGGGACAGAGCTCAGAGCTGTGCGCCCCAGCACGCTGATTAGCTCCCAAACTCACAGAGGTGGCTTTGACCCTGACCTAAGGTGTCTGCGAACTCTGTGGCCCTGAACACACCCACAGAGCGCTGGACGGACACCCGGGAAAACAGTTCTGGGGACTAAGAGAGGGGCCGACTTGCACCCAGGAAAATACGGAAGAGAAAAGGCTCCTGAGGGTCCCCCGAGTGTCCCTAGGCAGGTGACTCTTCCACAGCTAAGTGAACATCCGTGGGTCAGGAAGCATCAGTCCTTTCCATCTGCAGTTTAAACTCTCGCCAGGTTTATGGCCAAGACACATAATGAGCTCATCACACACAAAGCAGCTCCAATGAGTGAGTCAGCAATAAGTCAACAGTCTTAATGGAAGAATTATTAACAGGCAAATGGGATTAGATTGAGAATCAGTTAACAGACCAGAAAGATTAAGAGCTTAGTAAAATGCAAGGCCAAGGACTGCTCTCAGGGCCCCCTCGAGTTTTCGGAGAGCAGCGCCCTCCCCCCTCCGAAGGCACGTGGGTGGGTGACGAACCAGGGTACCCACTGCCAGGTGTGCCGAGGCCCCTGGGAGGGGCCGGGGGGCGGGGGGAGGGGGCTGAGCACAGGGTGCTTAACGCCAACCTCTCTGGCGGCACCTTGATTCTTCATTACAGCACCGAGTGCATGTACATAGTAGCAGCCCAGAGACATGCAGGCGGGAGGGGAGAGCAGGGAGGGGGAGAGAGAGAGCAGAGGTACCCTGTGCAAACCCAGCTCCTACTGTGTCTCTGGAGCTGTACCCATTGACCGCGGCCTTGCTGCTCAGCTCGATCATCTGGTGCAGCCGCAGCTTCCGGCAGTAGATGGAGGCGGCCTCGGGCTCCAGGGCGATGATGAGCTGCTCCGCGTTCTCGGGGGAGGCCAGGCCCGCCTGGAAGACAGAAGCAGAGGCTGGGCCCGGGGCTCCCTGGGGGGCTGCTCCCAGGACACCCCCACCTGGGGCTGACACCCCCAGGAAGGGACACTCGGGCCCTGCTGGTTTGAGGAATTCCCCCCATAGGCCTCTGCATAGCTTAAGATTGGGGGTGATCAGGTGCTGGGCCCTAAGCGGGGTCCCCGAACACCAGAGTGGCCTAAGGAAATGTACAAGCATCCCTGGGAAACGCCAGACCCTCTGGGCCCCGGAGCCTCTTGCATCTGGGGCTTAACTAGCCCAGAACTGAGACGCATGGGGGGAAAGTCCCCAGAACTTGGAAACTGTTACAGGTGGGACGGTGAATGGTCTGGTTTTGGCTGTAACAGGCCAAACAGTCTGATCGAGTCAGAGCAAGCCCCGCTCTCTGGTGGCCCAGGAAACAAATGGCCCATCGCCGGACCTCGCTAGGCAACATGGGATTTTGTTGGATGGGAGTCGGACAGGAGGGCTCCAGGGCTCCGGGAGAAAGCCCCTCCTGGAATCCTGCACAGCGCCCCCTTCTGGAGGGTGGGTGGGGAGGCAGTTGCCGCTCCCTCATTCAAAGCCGCTATCCCTTTCACAGCAGAAATGCTCTGCTCTGTGACATCTGGCTTGTTCCAGGCACGTGCCTCCGGGAGGCTCTGGGACCACCCTCTGAGGGGAGCAGGGAAAGGGGCTGGCGTGGCCCCTACCAGGTCCCGGCCCGCCTCCCGTGGCCTTGAACTTGAGCACCAGGTCTCGCTTGTCCGTTGAAGCTGTTCAGGCCCGGGGGTTTCCTGCCTTCTATGTTTGTTGTCTTTGGTCCCGTTTCCTAGGGAACCGCAGATGCCGCACCCATTTGGTGAAAGGCCCCAGTTCCACACCCAGCTCATAAGGCCTCATCCTGGAGGCCGTGGAAGGTCTGCCTGGCGTCACGCGTGCACAACGGCCTCTCACCAGGAGGAGCCGCTCACAGTCGCCGGCCGAAGGGGTTTAGCAGGTGCAATAACTGGGCGGGTTGGGAGGCCAGGTTATAGGGAAAAACGGAAAGGACTTTAGGATGCCGTCCCACTCCTTCACTCTGTGTGGGAAGAAACCAGGGCTCGGAGAAGCAGGGTGGCCTGTCCCGGGTTCCTGGGAGGTGGGCCTCCGTCTCTTCAGCTCCAAGGTACCCGACCCGTAAGCGGCCGAGCGGCCCCGGCCCAGATCTCGCGCCTTGCAGACCAGCTCTTTCCTGGGTTCTCTGCTCTCCTGGTCTGAGTGACTCCAGCTGCTAGGGTGGGGCCCAGGCCTTTGGGAGGACTTGAACCAAACTCCCTGGTGCCTCTAATGCTCCCCTCAACTGGCTTAAAGGTACAGCCTCTACCCATTTACTCCGGGACAGTACCCGATGACACTGCCTATACTTGCCTATACCATACCCCAAACCAACCAATTAATTCTGTCCTCTTGAGATACCATCAGCGGCAGGTGCCTGGGCATCTCCACTTTGCCAATCCCGAAGGCCTCCCAGCAGCGGAAAAACCTCCGGTGAGAGAGGGCCGGGCGGTGCCTGGGAGACCAGGACAGAGTGACACACTCCTTCGTTCCAACCAGCCGCCATGCTCCACCTCGCGCTCCCAGTGGCAACCAGGGGCTGCGCCCCACCAGCTGCTCCCACGGTGGCCAGTGGAAAGCTGAGGGACAGGCAAGAGGAAGCAGCTGGTGCGGGCAGATTCTGCCTCCCAGGAGGGGTCCCAGGGCTGCCGTGGACTCCAGGAAAAGGAGGAAACAGGGGATCCGCCAGGCTCAAACCCAGCCGTCTCTCTCTCTGGGCGGGAGGGTCTAGGGCCCGAAGTGTGAGCTTTGTTTCTGCATAAACACGTGCAGTCTTCTCAGCAGAGGCCCTCCAGCCCGGCGCTGTCCGGAGACCCTGTCCGGAGGCGGGGGGTCTATTTGCCTGGGACCAGGCCAGGGTCACGCAAAGCAGAAGAGCGCTCGCTCTGCCTTTGCTAGTCCTGCCTCCGGAGCTGGGATCTCATGGCCGCTGTGCATGTCCGGCCTCTCCTGCAAGAGGGTATGTCCTCCAAGGGCAGCAGCCAGGTCTCCTTGCCCCACCGCACACAGAAAGGGCTCAGAGGGTAGCTGCTACATGAATGAGTCTCGCATCCCTCCGGCCAGAATCAAGTTCTGCAATTTCCTGGCGCTCATCTCCGCAAGCCCGAATGAGACAAGCATTCTGCCTGCGTGACCAAGGACTCTACAAACAGACTGTTTCAACTAAGAGCACGCGACCCCGTTTGTCTCCTCCACGAATCTGGGGCGGCAGGAGCACCATCTGAGTGGCTCCTTGGAGTGCTGCTTCATGGTCCCCCTGCTCCCGGGGGGAGGAGCAGCAGGTGGTGACTCCAGGGAGGCCAGGGCGTGGGCGTCCCACGCTGACTACAGGGCTCCCCCGCCCTGGCCCTGCCGTCAGCTGGAAAAATCCGCCAGGGACTGTGTTTACAGCTGAGAAAAATGGCCAGACGGCCGGTGAGCGCGCCGCTGGCCGGGCGTCAAGTTGCACGGGCCCAGCTGCACCGTCCTGGGCGTCATGGGGCGGTTCTTTTTGTGTGTTTTTCCTGATGTGGCTATTTGTCACTGCCATTTGTTCAGAAAGGGAGGCAAATGTAAGCTGCAACTCTGTGCTAGATGATGAAATCATCTGTAGGGAAACATTTATTTAACAGGCTCTGGAACCTCCTAGAGTGACACATTTTAGGCAAAATGCCTCTAGAGAGAAACTGTTTCCTGTCCGTGCAGCTCTCTGGACGCAGTGGAACTACCTCCCATTCTAGGTCTCTTGGGCCTCAGAGGAGGGACCAGCTGTTTTTTTTTTAAATTTTTTTAATCCTTCCCTGAAGACATATTTTTTTATTGATTTTAGAGAAAGAGAAACAGCAATATGAGAAACATCAATCAGCTGCCTCCCAAACTTTCCCCAACTGGAGATCGAACTCACAACCTAGGTATGTGCCCTGACCAGGAATCAAACCCGCAACGTTTGGTGTACGGGATGACACCCGCCCAGCTGAGCACCCAGCCAGGGCAGCACCATCCTTTCACTGAATGCTCTTCAAGGGTCTAAAGGTGCCCCAGCCTTCATAAAAGACAGAGGTTAACCTACTTTTTCAGCAAGCGCTTGACACTAGCAGGTATGTTGGAGTTTCGCGGATGAAATAAAGTGGGAGATGCTGCCCAGGGCCTCGTCCCCTGCTCTGCAGCCAGGCCTCTGCCTCCTCCGGGCCGGTGGGAGGAGACGCTCAGGTCCCAACGGACTGTGACATGAACTGGGGCTCAGGGAACCTCGACAGGCCTGGGAGGAGGGGCTCCGATTTCACCTGCAAGCAGGTTGATGGGCGAAGGGGCAGCACTTTGGGTGGGAGGGTTGATGGGCACTCTTGCATCTCAGAAGCTGGCTGGGCCAAGAAGTGCTTTTTGCTCAGCTTCTGTATTGGAGCTCTCCAGAGAATCCAGTGTATGGATGTGTAGAAAGAGGTTTATGACAATGAGAGGCTCACATGAATATGGAGACTGACAAGTCCCGAGGTCTGCAGGCAGCAAGCTGGAGGACCAGGAGAGCCCATCATGGTCTAGTTCCCTTGCTGGCAGGTTCAAGACCCAGGAAGAGATGTTTCAGTTCAAGTCCAAAGGCAAAAAAATCCAAAACACCCAAAACCCCAAACCCAATGTCCCCGTTTGAAGGCCACAGGCGGGAGGAATTCCCTATTGTTCTAGGTAGGTTCTACTCATGCCTTCCACTGACTGGGTGAGGCCCACCCCCCCTTAGGGAGGGCAATCTGCTTTATTCGGGCTATTGATTTACAGGTTAATCTCGTCCCAAAATACCCTCACAGCAACGCTCAGAATGACTTTTGAAGAAATATCTGCATACCCCTTGGCTCAGTCAAGTTTACACAGAAAATTAACCATCACGGTGCACATCTTTCTTATTCCATAGACTAAATGGGGGGCAGTGAGGAGGGAGAGTTGGAGAGATGCTCATTTTGGTCACAGGTTAGCAAGCTTCATTTCCACTTTGTCACTGGGACTCAGGCTGGAGAGACCGCAGAGAAGTCAGCAAGGCAGCTGTGCCCCTGCACGCCCTCTGCCCCCCAGAAGTGTGAGGTTTCAGTGCACCACTGGGCCGCAAGCTACCTGAGAGCAGGGCCGGGCTCCGACACACAGGGCACAGGTATGAATCCAGGGCCTCGCCCAGCCCTGGCACATAGAACACTCCCGGCACAGGTTTGTCTGATGAGTCAATGACTGAGTGAGCAGGGACTGAACGGCCCCTGCCATCTTCAAATCCACTCGCTGACTGTAAACTGGACACAAGTATCAAATCAGAATTTCAAAGGGTCAAAACTTCAGCTGCACGGCCCTGGCCAGGTGGCTCGGTTGGTGACAGCATCACCCCAAACACCAAAAGGTTGCAAGCTCCATTTCCAGGCAGGGCACATACCTAGGTTGTGGGTTCAATCCCCTGTTGGGTCGTGTATGGGAGGCAACTAATCAAAGTTTCTCACATCAGTGTGTTGCTGTTGTCTTTTTTCTCTCTCTCTTCCTTCCTCTCCTCTAAAAAATCAATTTAAAAAACAAAACAAAACATATCCTTTGGTGAGGATTTAAAAAACACTGCGCAATCGCGGCACCAAACCAAAGCTCCCCGGTACTGAGGAGACGGGCCTGTTTGCAGAGGGTCTCTGGCTTCAGAAAGCGAATTCCCTGCGTCCAAGGATGCTGGTCACACTGCTCGGGACGGGACGGGTGGCCATCTACTCTCTGAGGTGCCATGTTGATTGTGCCAAACCCCAGGGGATGCCACCCCCACCCCACCCCCCATTTCCTTCCTCCTCAGCTGCCCCAGGGCCTCTCCCCTCCCCGTCGCTGCCTCCAGCCCCCACCCCCACGCCTTCAGAGATGCTGTCCTTGGAGGAGGCCCCCCCCACCCCCCGCCCCCCACCCAGCTCTAACAGCCCTGACACATCTGCTGGTCACTGCGCCTCTTTCGTTTTCAGGCTAAAAATAAGAGCTGACCCTTTTCTGGGTCACACGTTTGTTGCTGGAGGCGTCCTGTGGGCTGGAAATGAGGGTCAAAACCATGAAGCTTGAGTGTCCGTCCTGGGAACACTCAGACCAGACACGGGGCCGTGTCGCCGTAGACAGCCGTTCCCGGGGCCTGTCTTTGGACACGGCCCCAAGGCCACTTCCACGGCCACGGAACAGCCCAGGCCGCCCGGGCTTCTGTGGCAGCTGAGGTGCGCCTGGGCTTCTCTCTTTTTAAAGGATTGCCTCTTTTTGGAACTTCCACCCTCTTCCTTCATCCCTATGAAAACAAGTCTATTTTTGGCAGACACATAGGCTGGGCCAGATTCTCACGCTGAGCAGAGGAAGGAGAGAGACAGTCTGGGGCGGGACGGGGTGAGGCGGGGAGGGGGCACTGGCCTGACTCTACCTGCCCCTGGAGTGAAGCCCCGAGTGTGGAGTACAGTCCATGATGCCGGGCTGGGGGGGGGGGGGTGCCCACTTTACTACCCTGCTGCGCTCAGGGCGGATGCGGTGGATGTCTGACAGGAAAGGTTCGTCCCTGTGGCCACAAACTCAGCGTCGGAGGTAAGTCCCCTGGCGGAGGGCAAGGACACCTATATCCCTGGTGGCATTCCCCGCCCGGCTCGGGTGGATGCCTGTGGAGACTGACGTCCAGGGCACAGAGTTGGCCGAGCCCCAGGGTGGCTTTCAGGGCCCAGGGGAGGCAGTAAACACGCAGGAGCCAGCTGTGCCCTCGGATTAGGACACAGATCGGCAGGACCAGCCTTTCTTGCCAGGACGTCAGGCTCTCATGGAAGCCCTGACCCAACACAGTTGTCTGCAACCGCGTGAGGGCTGGAGGCTGGGAGAGTTTGAGGCACCAGCAGAAAGGGGGGCGCGTGGAGGGGGGGCCAGGCGCCCCCAAGGGATGGGCTGGCCATCGGCCCTGGAATGCCGTCTCCATGGCGCTGTGTTGACTGGCATGCTCCTTAGCCATGCCCTGCCCTCATCCAGGTGTCTGCCACCGGGCAGGTGCGACAGCCCTCACCCCTCTGGGGCGACCATGCGTGCTCCTGTGAGTTCACAGGTGAGGCGGGCAGAGGGAAATGGACCAGTATGCCCTGGCTGCACCTGCACAGCTTTCTGCCCCGGCACCAAGCGGGTGCCCGGTTCATACCATGGGCCTTGTCTTTACTCCTTTCTCATCCAAATCTCCTTGCTTTCCAAGCCTTTTACTTGAAAGTCTCGAGTAAGTGACGTGCCTCCGAGCCCCAGTTTGAAATCTTAGCCCAGGGACCCCACCGTGGCAACAGGACCTGGAAATGCGCAACGCCCCTCCCCTGCCAGTCTGAGCCGTTCCTCCCCCGGGAGGCAGCTGAGGAACGGGAAGGCTCCTGGTGCCCCTGCCTGCGGGAGACCCGGCTGCCTCCCAAGGAGGCCTACGCACGCTGGACACCCGAGGGGGTGACGGTCACCACCATGGGCACCCGGGCCCCGTCCGCTCCCGCCCAGCGCTCACCTGGTAGGCAGCTTGCCTCATGAACTGCTTGGCGGGCTGCTTCCAGATGGCAGGCACCGTGATGACCCACCTGACATCAGAGTTCTCGAACTCCGAACCCGCCTGGTCGCTCAGCTCCTACAGCCAAGGAAAGGGCGGCAGGTCAGGCGGACGTGGCTCCATTTACTGAGAGTTCACCCTGCATCAACACTGTTATACCTCATCTGCAGTAATCCCTCCACGAATGCTGTTAGGGAGAGATTATAACTGTGCCCCTTTCCTGCAGGTGGCAAACTCAGGCTCGATATGCTGTCTTTCTGATGATTACACAGCTAGAAGGGGGCAGAGCCAAAATCTGGACTCAGCCCCAGGTCTATCTTGACTCTAAAGACCAATGTCTTAACTAAATTGCGACACGTGGTCTCGTATCTAGAACAATGTCTGGTGGCAACTGTCAGAGTTGTCACTGTCATCTTCCTCCCCTCCAACCCAGCACGTGAGGGGATTTTCCTGGTGGGACAGGAAGGATGTAAATGGCCTAAGCGAGAACCATGCTGTCCTTAGCGCTAGGTCAAGGTTACACCATGTGGGTAAAGGGGATGGGCAGAAGCCTCAGAGGTTTCCACCTGGCCCACGTAGACAAAAGTATGTCTCTAGCATGGTGCCGACTCAGTATTTCCATCTGTAAAATGGGGAGAATAAAACTAACCCCCGGCATAAGCGGCAAAATTAAATGAGAACACACGTGGGACGTCTGGCACGGAAAAGACCTCTGATAAATGCTGCTTCCTTCCTCCCCTCCCCTCCTGTCGCCACGGTCACCAGACAGACCTGAAATCAAAGCGAAACGCACACCAGGCACCTCTGCACCAGAGTCAGCGTCGTGGACGTGGCTCAGAGGAACCGGCTGGTGATTTTTTTGTTTTTCCTGGTGGATGTCACAGTTTCCCTATTGTTTCAAATGGTTATCTTGGGACTGACCCACCCTCTCACTGAACTAACTTCCTCTATGATCTGTAAGCTTCTTTTTTTTTCATTTTTAATTGTGACAAAATACATATGACAAAATGTATTATTTTTTACAGTTCGGTAGTGTTAAGTGTATTCAGCAAACTTTTTTCTTTTTCCCCGCTTTGGGCCACCATGAAATAGCCGATTTGGGGGTTTTGTTTCTGTTTTTCTGTTGTTGTTTTTTAATCATGTGTTATTTCCTTGCGGGTCTGCCCTGGGCGTTAAAGCAGGTGAGCGTGTGAGTGTTGGGAAGGATTCTGAGCACACCTACCGCCACCCAGACCATTTTAGACTCTGAGCAGGAAGAGTCGGACCTGAATGATGGCTTCCCTGGCTGCAGGGGAAGTTGCTTAGATCCGCCTCCACCAGCCGCTGGAGGACAGCTGGGAGGGGAAGGATCCTGACATTAACGGGACGTCTCCCTTGTCCCGCACTTGCGCTCGCTTCCTTCATGAACGAGACCACCATGCACGTCCACCCGCCCCTCAATGCCAGGCCGCCCCTTGTGAAGGCCTCGCTCCTGTAAATCTCCTTGAGCAGCTTTCTTCATGGAATTTTTCTTTTTAAAAAATATATTTTTATTGATTTCAGAGAGAAGAAGGGAGAGGGAGAGACAGAAACATCAATGATGTCTCCTACGGGGGATCAAGCCCAAAAACCAGGCATGTGCCAGACCGGGAATCGAACCTCGACCTCCTGGTTCAAGGGGCCACACTGTTTTCCCAGCGGCTGTGCCATTTTCCAGTCCCCCCTGCAGTTAGGAGGGCACATCTGCTCTCTCCCTCCAGGCACAACCTAGGTGGCGGGTGCACCCCCCACCCCCACAGGCACCTCCATGTGTCCTACCTTCAGCGCCTGCTCCTTAAAGTACTGCAGGGCGTAAGCAAAGATTTCTAGGGCTTTGATCTTCTTGCCGTTGGCTGCTGTCAGGTCTGTATCCAAGGTGAGGTCCTGGCAGGGAGAGGAAGGAGACAGTAAGAAGACAAGGAGAGATGGACTTCGAGCTTCAGGGACAGCTGCCTGCAGCTGTGGGGGGCGGGGGCGGGGCGGGGGGGCACGGCTGGTGGCCATATTTGTGTTTCCCAATGTGTGAGAGGCAGCCCAGGATGCGAGTTCCCCAAAACAGGCCTGGAGCAATGTCCTTGCACTGTGCAGGAGGCCCTGGCTGCTCCCCTCGGCCCCACCTCCGCTTCTCCCTCCTCCCTCCCTCCCTCCCGGATCCTTTGGGAGCGAGGTTTCAGGGCAGCCACAGCCCAGGAAGAGAGAAAGGCAGCAGGCACCGCTGGTGCAATTTACATGTTATTTGCACTCGGGACACACATGGTCACCCTCAGAGCCCGCACGGAAGCCTACATAATCATGCCAACTCACTGACATGCCCGATGCTGAACAGACATGAAGCGTTCGTTCCCCAGTGAGCTGCCAACCAAGTCCCCAAAATAGAAGAGCTCCTATTTTAAGGCTCTGCAGCCTGATCCACTGGGAGCCCAGCATCGCGCCTCGCTTCCCTGCCAGGAACGGAGCAGGTGTGAGTGCAGTCCTCGGGTGGAGGATGCTCTGCGGATGCTGTATGGACTGGGGTCATTCAACAATGAGGAGAAACGTCCCCCAGAGTGGGGATGGGCAGAGAGGGCCCCTGAGCATCCGGAACCACCAGGCTCATTACTGCTGGGGAGTCAGCGGGAACTCCGGATCGATCCTGCTGGGCAATCAGGCATTGCCTCTGGAGTGTGAGGGGGCATCGAGCCGCTAAACCAGCCTCGTGAAGCCTGTCAGTCATCTGGACCCATCTGCACAAGTCCCTCCTCCCCGCCTGCCACTTCCCTCCCCAGATGCTCAGAAAGACACCCCAGCTTTTGGGCGGCGGCTCCCCGTCTCAGAAACGTGGCCGAGCACCTGGAAGCCACAGGCTCCAAATTTTAAAAATTCCTGTGTCCACCTGCGCAAGCTGAAGCGCAAGCACTGACTCCCCTCAGGCGAAAAGGGGGGCTGCGTTTCTAGCAGGAGCCTGTCTGCTTCATAGAGAGACCATCACCCCAAGAGCACTGAGCCCTGGGAAGTGGGTGCTGGTGGCAGGGTTTCCCATTAGTACCTGTTTTGTCATCTGCAAACACGTAACAGCGACAAATGAAAGCATTCAGAGGAGCTAGAACTGACTGGACTTAGAAGTACTACATGGCTCCAGAGCTCTGCGTGTTCTGATTCCTCTTCTCCTTACAAAACCCCCATGGCGAAGGCACTGTCAGTGTGTCCACTGCACGGATAAGGTAAAGCAAGGCACGGAGAGACCAGGGACTGGGACTAAGCATCTGGAAGGGGCCGAGGCCGGACTTAAACCCAGGTTGCCTGCCCTAGAGTCCTGGCCTTACACACCATCGCCATCCTGAATCTCTACGGAATAACGTGTTTACGCGGAAACAGTTCTCTCCTCTGGCCCAGCCTTTTCCATGAAGCCTGAGGGGGAGGCTGTCATTGACCTGGACAGTGTGTCGGGAGCAGCCCTGCCCCGGGAGCCGGGCCGCCAGTTGCTGGGCACTTGATTTCCTGAGCTTGCCCCTCCCCCACACAGAGGGTTAAGGGGCCACTCATTCCTTCTGGACTGGCTACACTGCCCTCATCCCCCCAAAGGCCCCGTCCCCACGTCCCTCCTTCAGGATCCCCTAATCTCCCAGTAATCCAGCAACTGAAGGGGGCCTCCTATCATTGGGTCCCCAGCTCCCTAGGCCAGTGATGGCGAACCTATGACACGCGTGTCAGAGATGACACTCGAACTCATTTTTTTGGTTGATTTTTCTTTGTTAAATGGCATTTAAATATATAAAATAAATATCAAAAATATAAGTCTTTGTTTTACTATGATTGCAAATATCAAAAAGTTTCTATATGTGACACGACACCAGAGTTAAGTTAGGGTTTTTCAAAATGCTGACACGCCGAGCTCAAAAGGTTCCCCATCACTGCCCTAGGCCTACGCTCCTCTCAGCATCCACTCTGATTGGTCAGTTTCCCAGGCAAACAAGCCGTTAAATAGTCTCAACATCTCCCCGCCCACGTGTCCATCAGAAAGTGCTGTGTGTTCCACGAACGCATTGGGTGCTCAGGTCATTTCTAAAATCAAGGTCAATGGACGTGAATGTCTGCCTGGGAGGAACCCCAGGGTCCCTGGGCTGGAAAGTCCCCACACCCGCAAGGCCGGAGGGACCCCGGCTCTCCGATGCCGAGGACCTGGGGCCGGGGGAGGCCCGCTTACCCCAGTCGTGTGCAGCTTCATCTTGAACTTCTCCAGGTACAGCCACTGCTTGGCCTCGTTGGGGTCCAGGTCGTGGTAGAAGTCCCTGGCAGCGTACCCGAAGCTGTGGAACTTCCTCTCGGGGGTCAGCAAGATGGTGGTGGGGGTCTTCTGGTTGGACACCCCAGGGTCACCTCCTTCCCACCGCCTGCCGCCAAGGAAAGGCAGAGGTTGTGGCACCTTCTTCTGAAGTCCCAGGGAAGGGCTCCAGGGTCAGAGAAGGCAGAGGGGCCAGCTGGAGGGGGTGGAGGGGGGAGGCTGTGGGCTCAGGAGAAACTCGGAGGGGCGACAGACAGCTGGACCTCGAAGGAGGAAAGGACACGCAGGCTGCTCAGAGGTGGCCGGCGTGGGCATGCGTGTGTGGGCTGGGGAACAGGTGTGTGAGAAGAGTGACTGTACCAATGGGAAGTGTCAGAAGCGACTTTGGGAAGGAGGTGGGACCCAGGCTGAAGAGAACTGAGGAGAGATTCAATGGTGAGTGACGGGAGCCACGGAAGGTGTTAGAGCAGGGGCATGCCAGGGTCAGCGCTGCTGCTGACCGAGCCAGCCAGACGAAAGGAGGGAGGCTGGAAGCCGGGAGGCTGAGGAGGCAGCTCAGGCCTCACTTGGGAGCAGAGGTGGAAAGCCAAGGAAGAGAGAGCGGGGAGCGGGGAGGAAGTGGGGATGGATGGTCTAGAGCAGCGGTTCTCAACCTTCTGGCCTTTAAATACAGTTCCTCATATTGTGACCCAACCATAAAATTATTTTCGTTGCTACTTCATAACTGTAATGTTGCTACTGTTATGAATCGTAATGTAAATATCTGATATGCAGGATGTATTTTCAGGGGTCTCGACCCACAGGTTGAGAACCACTGGAGGAGCGCCGAGCTGAATGGACACCGTGGTGAGCAGGAGCCGAGGCGTCCTCGAGGCGAGGTTGCAAGTGTGGGCACTGGAGGAGAAGGTGCCCTTTACAGAAACCAGGAGCCTGGACAGGGAGGCTGCAGGGAGCGGGGAGTCCGGGTGAACGTGGAGACAGCGTACAGGAGGGGAAGCACCTCGCACCCTGGCTGCCTGGGGAGGTGGCTGCGCTCCTGGCCGAGCTCACACCTGCTCCCCGACGGCATTGCTAAGCTCCGGTGGGCCATCACGTCCAGATGGAGAGCCAGCCTCCACCTGCATTTGCCGTCCAGAGGGGTCTGGGCTCGTGCCTGGCAGTTTCCCAGTCAGGCTCCAGCGGGGAGCAGGCCCTACCCAGGGAGCTAAGTCCCGTGTGACCCCCGAGACATAGGGCTGATCACCATCCTGGGCTGGCACTGGGCACTGGGCACTGGCCAGGGGAGCACCCACACACCACCTTTCACAAAGGGCTTCCCATTACTGTCAACAGGACACTCGTGTCAGAAATGCCCGATCGAGCGTTCCCCTCCATTTGTAGTCCTTCCTTCCTACTGAAATACAGTAAGTTAACCTTCTCATTCACAGCTCCGTCCGTCTGTCCCGCGGTTATGTCCTATGTTCTGATTGAAGCAAAATTCAGGAGGAACCTCCTTCCAAATCCTACAACTAAGATGACATCTCTGAGGCCCTGGACGCGGCCGTGTTTAGGAGGTTCCTCCCCAGCAAGTTCAGTTACGTCTGCTCCTTCCCCCGCTTTCACTGCATGACCACCTCCTGGAATAGCATTTCTTAAGACAACTGCGGAGACACTGACCAGCACTGATTCCAGCTTTTAACACGTGCTCTTTCCACTCGGGGCTTCCGTCTCGGAGACGGCGGAGCAGGCAGACCCTATGCCTGTCTGGCCAATCGGAGGCAGGATCCTGGCTCAACAGGCCGTGCTGCCTCGGGGTCTCCTAGAGATGAGGTGACACCATGGGTCTCGGGAGCCTCCTAGTGCGGGTCCCTTAGCTGAGTCACAGCTGCTTTTCCAGAGGAAAGGCGGGGCCTAACCCAAACCGGGTGGGGATTACTTTTATTACAACTTGTCTTGTCAACCGCACTTTTAAAAAAATGCCCAAAATCTTACCCTGAAGCGATAACTAAATTCCACAACTACCAGCGAAGGGAACTGCCAATCACAATGTATCTTCAGAGCCATATTGACTTTGGAAAATTGGGGTGATCAGTCCCTGGCTCCCAAAGCTTCGGGGGCTGAAGACTGCGGGAAGGCCAGGCCCAGACCGGGGGAGCAGGCCTTGGTGCTGGACAGACCAGAATCTTCATAGACAGCCGGTCACGTGTGGACACGGTGGGCACCAGAGTGTGCCGGCCGCTGTGAGCATGGGGTGGACACAGGGAGTGTCCTGAGAGCGCGCCCCAGGAGACCCAGGGCAACTTCAGGTGACCCCTCGCTTGGCTGCCATTTCCCGCTCTGCTTCCTCTCAGGCGTGGTGCTTTCTGCTCTGGTCACGTCACCCGTGACACTTCCGTACCCAGAAGAGCTGGCACCTCCCGCTTACACTGACAGGAAGTCTCACTTCGTCTGCACGCATAGCCTGCGAGGCAGGTATGGTCAGTCTCCCCATTTCACAGATGAGGGAACTGAGGGTTAGAAGGTTTAGCAATTGCCTAAGCTCCCACAGTTAAGTGCCCACCACAGACACCTGTAAGTGGGCACCTCTCCCCCAAGGCTGCACGCCGGAGTCACCGGGACAGGTTTCAAATGCACCAGCCATGCTCTTCCCAGACCAACTAGTCAGAATAAACCAACACTGTCACGGACCACGACCCTGCAGCCCAGAGACCAGAGTGGCTGCCCCGAGTGGCACAGTGAGTTTGGGCCGAGCTGGGCCAGACTCCAGGGCCCAGCGCCTGCGCCTGCCCACCCAAACACTCGCCTCATCACGTGAATGCACTCCGGCTCCTTGGTGAAGCTGTAGGCGTAGCCGCTAGACGTGGTCCCGAAGTCGATGGCCACCACCACGAGAAACGTCTGCTGCTCCGAGACGCTCGAGTCGGCATCGTTCTGCAGAGGCACCGAGTAAGGTATTGGGGAGGGGGTCCGCCACGCCTGGCTTTCAGGAAGATGCCCCAGGTGGTCCCACCCTGCCCCGCTGTACACCCACTGCCCAGGACAGTCGCTGTCTGGCTCAAGCCCTGGGGAGAGGGTAGGCCAGCCTCAGCCCAGGGAGGCGCCCCTAAGTGAAGGGCCAAGCCCACAGCTTGCCACCACTCCCCTTTATCAACTGTGTATGCGCGTGGCTATTACGGACACCACCACCAGGGCCGGAGCCCAGTGGTTCTGAGTGACAGCCTTCCTCCCACTGTTCTCTCCAAGTCCCCATGCAGACCTGCAGCCACTGCCCCAAGGGCTTTCCCAGCTGTGTCCGTGCACCTCCCAGGTGAGCACTTCACCTGCTCCGTGTGTCAGGCCTGGGAGCAGGGCTCCACATGCCAGGGGCCCTGCCGGGTCCTGCCATAACCACGCATGACCCTGATGAGTCCTGTCCCCTCAGGGCTGCCCCCACCTGCCTGCCCATGCTGCCACCCAGGCCACTGGCTCCAACGGCACCAGCCACACAGGCCCAGAGTGGGACAAGGACTCGGGAGGGCTCACATGGCTGGTACCAGGACCACTTAATCTCCACCCAGGAACATGACGGGCTGCTCAGCTGCCTCCTCATGCGAACAGACCCACAAAGCCAAGATAATGAGCACACACTCCCACACACATGTACACGTCTTACCACGATATGGGAGGGGGACAGAGGCGTGATCCCCGTGTCCCCGAGACTCCGGGCAGGAGATGAGTATGCAGACGTGGGGGCCGTTTCTGGAAAGAGAAAGACAAAGCATGTTCCTTAGCGGTGGTAGGGGCCGGCCCGGCGAGCAGGAGCGAGGCTGCGTGGTGGCCAGGCTGACCCCAGCCACAAAGTTCAGGTGTCAGCACCCCCTTACATTTAGTATTTAAAACTTGACCAAATGAGCCCTAGTCAGTTTGGCTCAGTGCATAGAGCATCAGCCCACAGACTGAAAGGTCCCGGGTTCAATTCCTGTCAAGGGCACATACCTTGGTTACAGATTCCCCGGCCCTGGTTGGGGTGCGTGCGGGAGGCAACCAATTGATGTGTCTCTCTCACATCAATGTTTCTGTCTGTCTCTCCCTCTCCCTTCCACTCTCTCTAAAAATCAATGGAAAAAATATCCTCGGGTGAAGATTAACAAAAAGTAAATAAAAATAAAATAATAAAATAAAACTTGACCAAATAAGACATTCCTTTTCTCCCAGGCACCCGCAGTCCTCTCAGTAGGTGCCATCCAACTGCCACTTAGTAGGGCGTCTGCCAGTGCCCAGATCGCCCCAGTCCTGGCTCCTGCCCCCGCAGAGCCATCTCCTAACCAGCCTCCATGTGGATGGGAGGAACCTCCACCTGAAATGACTTGCGAACTTTCATGTGCACTTTCCAGGAAGAGTATCCGCAGCCCTCCGGTTCCCAGCGGGCTGGGGGACCCTACCCCGAAAGGAACAACCCCTCACGTAGGAATACAGGCCAAGAGCGCACCTTCCTGAAAGAACTTCCTTCCTGGTGGAGGCATCATCTCCTGCCTCCCTCGGGCTTGAGACCCCGCCAGCCTATGGGGACCTCATCTCTCTTCCGTGACACTGAAGGGTATTGACTTTCAGTAAGAAAATCCACAGCAGAAAGACAGGTAGGCTAGCATTCCTGGGCCCCGAAGACAGGCCCCACCACAGATTCGAGGCCAAACCGGAGAAGGGCCTCCAGAGAAGCCGCATGAACATCATTCTGCCAACTGCCCGGCTGCTCCTGCCATTATTCAGGCGCGGATATCTGTCCTGAAACCTGGGCACAGCCAGGGGCTCTCGCCCAGAAGTGAGCACCCAAGGAGAAGTCACACTGTGCCCGGTCAGTGCCGGAGGCTCTGCACGGCTGTCCCTTCCCGCTGCCCAGGACTGGCAGGGCTGCAGATCAAGAACTGTGGGCTCTCACTGCAGAGACGATGCCCGACCCTGGGCACCTACAAATGCCAGGCGCCACCCGGGGTGCTCTACAAATATGGCTCCACTCGGTACACAGCCTAGTACCCGGGAGGAAAAAATGGTAACTTGCTAAAATGAAACTTGTGCTCAAGGCAACCAGAGGGTGTGGGGTGTCTGAGAAGGGCCTGTCTGCTTCAAGAGGAGACCGGGAGCGGCTCCCTCGGCCTCC
The DNA here is from genome assembly GCF_000147115.1 of Myotis lucifugus. Classification (NCBI taxonomy): domain Eukaryota; kingdom Metazoa; phylum Chordata; class Mammalia; order Chiroptera; family Vespertilionidae; genus Myotis; species Myotis lucifugus. Next base: position 7,309,242 of record NW_005871092.1, read on the forward strand.
ACTGTCAACCACTGGGTAATCCCACGCACTTGCCGATTCTTTTTTCCTGCTTGGTGAGAACTCAAACAGCATCATGGCCGTGGGTGCCGATCGGGCTGAGGGAACGGCATGAATCATTGAAGAGTGAACGTGAGGCTTCCACTCTGCACAGCCACCTCCCCTCTCCTGATGAGGCTCAATTCCAACCGCGGGGAGAAAGGTGCAGAGGCAAAAAGATCAACTGGCTGGGCGAAGGACTCAGACATTTCTCCAAAGAATATATACAAATGGCAACAAAGATGTTTAACATTGGTAATCGTTAGAGAAATGGAAATCAAACCACCATGAGATACTGTTTCACACCCACGAGGATGGCTATCATAAAAAAGGAACAGAAATGACAAATGTTGGTAAGGATGTGGACAAATCGGAACCCTCATATATATCTGGTGGGAATGTGAGATAGCACAGCCACTGGGGAAGAGTTTGGTGGTTCCTCAAAAAGTCAAATATAGAATTACCGTATGACCCAGCAATTCCACTCCTAGGTATCTGCCCCAAAGAACTGAAAACAAGGATTCAAACGGATACTTGTATGTGAATGTCATTGCAGTCACAATAAGCACAATGTAGAAAGAACCTAGAATCCACCAATGGATGAATAGATAATCAAAACATGGTATATCCTTATAATGGAGTATTATTCAGCTGTAAAAAGGAATAAAATTCTCATACATGTCATAACATAGATGAATCTAGAACACATTATGCTAAGTGAAATAAGCTAGGCACAAAAGGTGAAATACAGCGTGATTCCACTTATATGAAATATCTAGAAAGGCCAATTCATAGAGACAGGAGGTAGATTAGAGGTTACCCAGAGCTGGAAGGAGGCAGGAACAGAGCGTGTACTGTTTCTATATTGGTAAGGAAAAAGTTTTGGAAACAGATAGTGATGATGGTTACACAATACTGACTGTAATTATTTCCAAAGATTTGTACACTTAAAAATGGTTAAAATGGCAAATCTTACATCTTATATTTATTATATTTATTTTACTTTACCACAACAAATATTTTTTATTTAAAAAAATCAACTTGCCCATCTGAGAGGGGAAGCAATTTCTGATTCCTATTAGCACCCAAAGCTCAGTGCTCTTGGAAGGAGAATGGAGATAGAAGCCAGGCTCCTGGACCAGCCTGCTGGCCTCTGCCTTCTTTGCTGATCTCCTAGCACAGGGGCATCCGCTGCTATAAAAGCTGGGGGATTTGGCCTCTCCACTAGGGGTCCAGCCAGATGGCCCTGTCCACCTGTTGGGGAGACGTCTGCCCTGCCATGGCCCTTGGGGCAGCCAGCAGAGAGATGCCATCTTGCACTGGAGCCACCCTCTCCCCACCTGCTACCTGGAAGGCCTACAGCCATGTGTCCACGTTTGCACAGAAGGTCCTGGAAGAAACCAAATGTCTAATTACCCAGAAAATCTGGTGTTGGCAATTAGCAAACAAGCTATTAGCTGCAGACATACCATCCACCCCGCCGTCGGCTTGGTTCTAATTATCCCATCACTCAGCTCTCCTCAGAGCATGGCCCACTGACTAGCAAAATTGCATGTGTTGGGCCACACAGGCCTCGGGCCCCGGAGGACTCCAGGATATTCAGGGCAAGAACCAAGGCCCTGCGGGGTTCTCCTTGTGAATCCCTCCCCCTCTGTCTCTGTTCAGTAGGAAATTAATCATTTGACTTGCTGATCACTCAACCAGGCCTAGTAGAGGCAATTAAACTTCACGGACTTCTTCCATCGAAATTAAAATGCAGCTACACTGTGTAAAGATTTAAAACTGATCTGCAAAAAAAAGGCACGCAGCAACATTTTTATAGATATGTGACTATCATGCACACCCACACCTACAGCTCTCCACATCCCAAATCAAAGGTAAGCCACCGCTTAATGTGCATGAGTCCAGAGCAGGAATATACAAAGCCTACAGTGACAACTTTGTTCTCAAGCTAATGTTTCTTTATCTATTTAGGATGTCAAAGTGGTGCTCAAAAATTCTTGGGGAGCCCTAGGCAGTTTGGCTCAGTGGATAGAGTGTCAGCCCTTGAACTGAAGGGTCCTGGGTTCAATGCCGGTCAAGGGCTCATACCTCAGTTGCAGGCTCGATCCATGGCCCTGGTCGGGGCTCGTGTGGGAGGCAACCAACTGATGTGTCTCTCACATCGATAATTCTCTCTCTCTCTCTTTCTCTCTCTCTCACTCTCTCTCTCTCTCCCCCTCCCTTCCATTCTCAAAATCAATGGAAAAATATCCTCGGGTGAGGATTAACCAAAAAAAAATGTCTTTTTAATTATTGGGGAAAAGACCATGAAAAGCCTCCTTTAGCCCTGAGGGGTATGGAAAGTCTCTGGAGTGCTAATAGCCCCAACAAAGCTTGAGAGCTTCCATTCGATAAATCAGTGGTTAGGAATAAACACAAGGGGATCAGTGGAATATTATCTACTGATCTAAGAGTACTTGACTAGATATTATCTACAACAAGAGAGATTTGATGCATGAGGTGTCTATATATACAAAGTACATGTCCTATGACCTGGCTCCCAATACACAGGGACATGATCCCCTGTAAGACATTCTGTCATTAGCTGCAGCCCCGTGTATGCTTCTCTGCAAAGCCAGTACAATAACATCTGCCCGTGACTGCTCCCACCTATGGGATATTCCAGGTCAGTACACACAGGGCGACAGGGGCAAAGCTAAAAGCCCAACAAGAACGGAGATTTGTAGAGTGCAGGCTTGGAGGAGAGAAAGGAAGCTGATGAAAAGAAATTGAGACCCATCTGTGAAGGTAGGGAGAGGAAGAGAGATGAAAGGAAAATGCTTCACCAGGGAGTGTAGTCAAGGGTAAAGCCAAAAACTCTGGGAGTTTGAAGACAAACCTACCACACTGTTCCAAGTAGATTAAACAGACACTCAAAGCACCTCACCCTTCAAGCACTAAGTTCCCCTGAAATGCAGTAACACAGAGGGATTTGATGGTTTCACATCAAAAAATCGGAACAACACCATTTCGGGAATGCAAACTCTGAGCCACACAACCAGGGTTTCATGGAGAAGAAAGGGCCACTGCAGCTTTCTGGTCAACCAACAGAGAATTATTGTCTGATCTCCTTTGCTACCAATTTTAGCTAATTTAACAGCACTTCTGTTTTGTATATTTACTGTGCAATCCTTTTTAGTTTAGTGAATATAAAAATGAGTTGATTTGGCGGTTTCTAGGTTCACTCTTAACCTGGGACCCAGCCCCCAACACATCACTTTTAAAATAATATTTGCAGCAAAAGGGGATATATAGATAAAATTAAAATATTTTTGCAGCAAAGTAGAGGATCTAAATAAGTAAAAGTATGACTCGGGACTTTTTTAGAGCCCCAAACCAGGTAGTTGAGGAGGAACTCATTTAACTTGTTAGGTTAATGCTCGTTGTGCTTGCCTTCATGGTATAAAAATTAAAAAACAGGTTTCAGTGGGGCTCCTGGTATAAAATGCGAGACTTAAAACTCAGACACATTGTATTTGCTCCAGGCTCAAATGGCTTTAATCAAAGCAGAGGTTCTGAAAATAAAAATGGGTTGGATAAAGATATGTCAAAGACAGCCATAACTCAGAAACTTGCTTGTTGCTCTTCTCCGCTGGAGACATTAGTCAGCAAATGGCCGTCAGCAGAACTGTAGACTTTCCGAGATACAGTAAATCGATCCTGCTCCATAAACACAACATTTTAAAGGATGAAGACTGAACCACGGGCCTGCCTTTATTCTACAAGGCTCCAGGCTCACGCGAAATGACAGGTGGTCTCAGCAATGGTGACTCCCTGGCTCCCTGTAGGGGGCGTGCAGGAGGCAGGTGGTGGATGTTTGCTGTTTCTCTCTCTACCTCTCCCTTTCTCTCTCTCTCTCTCTCTCTCTCTCTAAAAAAAAAAAAAAAAGGAAAAGGAAGGATTTTTAAGATCGTTATGCTTTAAACATGCAATAGATGTTTTCATTCTTTCCTCCTCCTGGCTCTGAGATGACAGGTAGTTGCTGACAACAGCCTAAAGTCAGGCTACTTGAAAAAAGCTCTCCAATTCTCTCTCCTTGCATGCCCTCCTGCAGTGTCATTTCTGAAAACTGATCGGTGCAAGGTCATGTGTAGGTTACTGGCAGATATCTTTTAAAAAGGAAAATAAAAGAAATTTATTACCCTTTAACAGGCTTCATGGCTAGCTGAACTAATGCATTATTACCGTAAGCTGAACAGCCATTTCAGTAAATAATTTATGGATTTTTTTTTAAATCATCTCAGCTGATGTCCAGAGTAAATGGAAATTTTATTGCATGAACTGGGAGACCCTCCTGGCTGCAAAGAATACCGAGTGTGAAATAGTCGCTCTCCAAATGCTAAACAATAATTATGGAAATGAGCATTTGCAGTGGCAGAAACCACAGCACCTGGCACAGGCTCAGAGCGAGAGGCTGTGCTTGGCCCACCCTGACCCTGGGCAGCATCTTCCAGTTACACCCCCACCCCCACCCCCACCCCCACCCCCACGCCCACCCCAGATGGTTTAGGAGATGAGCTGCCCCAGCTGGCATTCCCCAGAGACAGTGAGATCCCGAGCCCCTATAATCCCAGATGGTGCTCTAATCCCAGATGGTGAGTGGGGCAGTTCGCTGTCTCTGTCAACCACAGGTTCACATGCACATGTGTGTCCAGGCCAAGGCTGGGGGAGGTGAGGAAAGGTTTCTACAGGTCTTCCTGCTGACTTTCATGAATTATATTCAGCAAATTGGAGCCCCACTTCTGCCTCATCCTCCAGGGCACCCACCTCTTTTGGAGGGAGGAAGAGAGAGGAATTTGGATATTTGCACCTATAATCCCAGGTCAACTGGCAGGAACCAGACTGGAGGCAACGCTAAGGACAACAGCCAGGTTTCTCCAAAAAAAAACAACAAATTACAAGGAAAATATATAGGAACAGAGGAGGGGAAACTACGGATCAGAGGTTCTCAAACGTTAATGTGCATCAGAATCACCCAGAGCCCTGGTTAAAACAGACAGCTGGCCCTACCCCCAGAGTTTCTACTCCAATTGGTCCAGGACAGCAGAAAATTTGCATTGCTAATGAGCTCCCGCCCACCCCGACCTGCCGGGGACAGACTGCCCTAGCTTAAAACACAAGAGCAACTGCAGTCATTGCAATGCATGGGCCTCTCATGGATCATGATTCAAACGAACAGAAAAATTTACATCACTTATGAGACAATTGGAAATGGTCTGAATTATAAACACTGATAATATTAATAAATTACTGTTAATGGCGTAGTTATGTAATGTTTAAGGGTCATTATACTTCAGAGATACATTCTGAAATGTTTACAGATGAAACAATATGATGCCTGATATTCATGGATGCTCAATACATTACTTACCCTACTTCTGTATGTTTTGAATTTTCCATAATAAGAGAGTGGCCATTTCAATGTGCCAGTCCCATGTCTGTGTTCCTGGCTTCAGGAGGGCAAGACAATATTTTTCTTATACAGAGTTCAGGTAGGCCTCCCAGACATCTTATCAAATGAATGATCATACTCACGAGAATATGCATGCATTAGACCTACACAGTTTGAACTGAAACCTTGGGAATGTTTCGGACCTGGGTCTTGGAGTGGATGAGGGGTACACGTCCAGCTGGCTTCTCGGGGGCTGAGGCTGTTGGGATGAATCTAAACAGCCCTGAAGGGGTCTGAACTTTGCTGGCTCTACCGTTACCCTTGCAGACAGCAAAGGAGGCATCCAGCCACCAACTGGCTCCCACTCAAAGGGCTCCAGCCTAGCCTCAGGGTCCTCCTAGACTTTGAAACCCCTCTGTGAACCCAGGGCCACAGAAGAGGCCGGGGATTGCCCCCACCCCCCTCCCCGCGCTCCCCCTACCACTGCCGGGCCCCTCCATGTTCTGAGAAACCAGAGCCTGGCCCTGCAGAGAAGCAGGGTCCCTTTAAGGAGCAGGACACCCATTTTGCTTTGTTCAGACTCAAAGGGCTCCCAAGGCCATATGGGAGGGGCAAGAAGCCTCCTTGAGGAAGGTCTTGGCATCTTCTCTCCAGGGGATGAAATACCAATTCAGATGTCACCCTGGGACCCTTTGTACTAGAACAAGCTCTAAGTCTGGGGGGTGGGGGGAGGTGGTCCCTGTGGGGGCCCAGGGTGTAGGCACAGTGTCCTCCATGCTCAGGCAGGGCAGCCAGCTTGGGCCAGAGGGTCAAGGGTATGTCTCCTCAGAACCAGAACAGAAGCAAAACCCAAGTTCTTAGAGGAAGGTAAGAAAGAGAAAATGGCTCCTGGTGACAACGCAGAACAGAGCGTGGCGGGTGGAGAATGCCACAGGTGCGGACCCGCAGGAGCCCTGAGAAGCTCCCTCACCTCCCTCACCTCCCTCTGGCCTTGTCTTTGCCCTGGGAAGCGGGAATCCCAACCCCCAGGGCCTCTATCACTGTGTCTCAGTGAAACGGAGGCAAAATGCAGGAGAAGAAACCCTCTGAATAAGTAACAGCCCCACCCACCACTTGCTGAATTCCTTCACAGGTCAAGTTTATGTACACTTTTGACTTTAGGCTCTTTTGCAAGATTATTCAAACACATATTATTTGAAATTATCAGAAATGTACAAAACCCAGAAACCTACCAGGAAAGCTATGGTGGCCAGCACTCACTGAGTGTGAAGTTCACACCAAGCTAAGAGCCTTAAGGGTGTACTCATGAGACCCTGCTGTTAGGGGGCTGGGAGGCGGTCATTATTCCCATTCTGTGGATGAGAAAGTAAAGCCGAGGTTACCAAAGAGGCCCGGCTGGGTGTGGAGCTCTCCCTCCCGAGCCTGCACTCCTGTACCAGACCCAGTGCCGGGTCTCCACAGGTACGTTTCTCTTGGAAGATGAGCCTACTGAGAGGTGTTCACACAACTCCCCCTGTCACAGATGAGCACACAGCCCAAGGAAGTCAGGAGGCCACAGCCACAGGGCTCCCCCAAGCTCGGGCTGGCTCTCTTCAAGCTTAGAAGTTTCTTTGGGCTCTGAAACCAAACATTTCAAAAGCCCAAATTCTTCAAATCCAAGATCAGGGTGAGGGAGGAGCTACTGATAACACAGAGGTTCAGAGTCAGGAAAGCCTGGGCTCAAATCCTAGCATGGCCCCTTCCCAGATGCATGTCCCGGGTGAGCTACTCAGCCTCTCGGAGCCTCAGTTTTCTCACCTGGAAAATGGGTGGAGGGTGATATACTTCCTAAGACTGCTAGAAAATAACACACAAATCAACGAAATTTCTATAAAACCTGGTGCATGATGAGCACTCCACAGATTATTGATGTTATTTATCATAAAAAAATATCAAAGGGCTGCAGAAAACCGCCTTGTAAGAAAAACCGTTCCCTGCCCCCCTCTCCCACCCCACCCTGAGAACACTCCCACCATCACCACCACCGTCATCATCATCAAATCGGTCCAACTGCGGCTGAGAAAACGGCCACGTCCTCAATTTAACCGTTCGACCAAGGCGGAGAGGGTAAGCACCTCCCTGAAGTCACACTGTGAGTGCCCGTCTCCAATGCCAAGGTCCTTCCCCTCCCGCATTCCAGCCCAGGCCCCAGGACTCAGCCCTGGCCCGAGTGGGTACCACTGTCAACCTGTAGCCAGGGCAGTGGAGCGGAGTCTGGAGGAGTGGGGATTGGGAGCGACTGCTAGTGGGCGGGGGTTTCTTCTTAGGGTGATGAAATGTTCTGGAATTTGACAGTGGTGATGGTTGCACAACCCTGTGAACATAAAAAACCACTGAACTGTATACTTTAAAATGGTGAATTTTATATGTGAGTTATATCTCGATTAAAAAAAAATCAAAGGGCTGCAGAAAACCGCCTTGTAAGGAAAACCGTTCCCTGCCGGCCCCCCACCCTGAGGACACTCCCACTCCTGGACATCGCCCCCCCCACCCTACCCCACCCCCGGCCTCCTGGGGCAGAGGCTAACCTCTCCGCCTGGCAGACTTTGCAGCAGGTTCCCAGGCCCTGTCCGGGGTGAAGCCGGCTGCCAACCCCAGAGCCTCTGACCGCGCCAGTGGCCATCGCTGGCACTGGCCGCTCCCCAGACACCCTGCTCTCTGACAACACAAGAACGCAGGCACAGAGCAGGGACGGCGCCCAGCCGCCGGCTGTGTTTTCACTTTTCCCCTGGATGCTCTGAGGCTGCCAGCTGGCCGGAGCCGGGTGCCAAGCCCCGTCCTGACGGAGAGCTGTGGACAGAGGATTTGTCGGTGCTTTCCCCGCAGATAGGCAGTGGCCCCATAACCGGAATAAATGCTAGGAGATGCCCAATGACCTGCTCCCTAGCCAGCCGTCGGTGGGAGTCACGGCCTCACTCTGTCAGGAGGGCAGGCCACACCAGCATTAAAACATTCTTCTGTGTAACTATTGGCATGTGAGCTGCGGCTGAGCCAGGGGCCTGGGGCAGGCACCTGCCTGAGAAATGGCTGCTTCCAGATCAAAGGGGAGGCCAAGCATGGACCACCCGCTGCAGCCTGGAGGAGGGCTGCCCAGGGTATGGTCACCCCTGGGAACCCAATGCCCTCAGCACAGGTGGCCCTGGCACCTGTACGCACAACATCCCTCACCTGATGGGCAGGGGGAAAAAAGCCCTTTCCGGGACTCTTGAAGACTTCCTCAGTTTAAAATCCCACATTCTTTCCTTTTTTATACAAAACCTTCAACAGTGGACTGACATTCTTACAAAGAAAGCATTAGTAAGCTGAGTTAAAATATTAACTTTAGACTTTGCTCAGCATGTCTGGCAAAATTTGAAGAGTAACCACCCTTGAAAGGAGCTAAAATAGAGGACCTACTTCCAGAACGGTGAAGAGAGAGAAAAACAAAGAAAGAAAATCAATGAGCGATTCCCCTGAGGACCAAATCTGCTCAAAGTCTTTTCCCAAGAAATAGAAATGGACTTTCTGGGAAATGCGATTTACTTCCTCAGGCTACTCCAGAGAGCAGGGGCGGAAACTCCAAGCTGGGGGACTCACAAGGTCCCCAGGGTGTCCCCTGACCCATCTAAGGCCAAGCAGCGTGATGAGGCCAGCGGGGCCTCCCACTTAATACAACTGTATGAATCCCAGGGAGTAATACACATTCCATGTGTATGGACCATGGGGAGGCCACACAGATGGCCCCAGCATATTTGGACTCGTCATGGGTGCCACACACCCTGGTGCATGCGTGGGTACTGCCCATGTGTGGGCTTCAGTGCACTTGGCTCCAGGACCCCTGCTCCAGCCTCTGCAGGGCCAGGGTAGGTAAGAACCAAGGTCCAGGGCATGAGACACTGCACCCTCACCACCTCGCCAGACGGCCGACTGCCCGAGTTTGGACTTAGGAAAGGTGTCTGGGGCATCCAAGAGCCCAGGTGGTCTGCCGGTGGCTCTTCCTCACCACTGCCCACACCCCCCCTCCCCAGGGTGCAGGCCCGCCCACTTCCTGAAGCCGGCCACACAGGGCCGTTCCTCTGGCGTCACTGTTCTCTGTAAGAGCTGCAGCTGGAGCTCAGTTAATCAGTGGCCACCCCTCTGCAGAGCAGAACGCTCCAGACGCAGGGTGAGCAGCTGACTCCCGCAGGCAGCCCCCTCCGGAGCCTGGAATGTCAAGAGTGCAGGGTGGCGACCTCCCCTCCCCTCCCGAGGTGACCTCTGGGAGGTGTCCACAGGAATGCCTGGCTGGGAGGAGGGAGCCGGTGGCAGGGAGCCTGCACGGGCCTGTCCCCCCTCCCCACCTTCTCTCCCCCGCCCTCCCCCCAGACCTAGGAAGGTCCTGGAAGCGCACCCACAACTCTAGGGACACTCTGGGTCGGTGGCCGAGAAGGCCTCTGGGAAGCTAACCAGGCGGAGGGGAGCAGGGCAATACTTCGGCGTCACCCGGCAAGCTCTTCAGCTGGAAGGCCCAGGCCATGGGAAACAGCCCCCATGCCCCACCCCCCCGTGGGTCTGGCCGTGCCTTCCTTGGCCTTCCCCATCGGGCTGCCATTAGTCTTGTCTAGTGAACACACATGTGCATTTAATTCGTGAGAATCCAACCATGAGTTCTCAGGCCAAAACAGAGCGCGTGGTGCCAGTTTAAGCACTGTAATTAAGAACACTAAAATCCTATCCTGCACCCTCTATTAGACCCATGGTAAGTGCCACAGGGGGGTTAGGGTGAGGGAGGCCCCCCAGGGCAGGGGTGCTTGACTGGCTTCTTGAAAGGCAAGTCAGTCGGCTGAGTAAACAAGATGGGAGGGAACAGCAGGCAGAGGAACAGCATGAGCCAAGGCAGGGCAGTGTGGAGAGCTCCCCAGAGGGCCTTACACTCCACCTCCAGGCAGCCCCCCTGGATCACGTCACAACCAGCAATTTCATCAGGTTACTTCCAGCCACAAGCACCTACTGTGGTTCTCTACTGCCCTTCTTATCAGAGTTAACTCTTTAACCAATAAGACACCTCCATCAGCCCCTCACCACGGCACCCCACATCATTACTGCCCCCGAACAACCGGCTGCACCAGCTGGGCTGTTCTCCGCCATCTGGGAGGCCATCTGCCATCCCCTAGGCTTGTCTCGTGCACCAGTCTGCAGGGACAAGAGGCCCCCTGTCCTTCCCGTGGGAGGAGCTGACCCTCATGGCTGCCCTCCAACCAGCCCCAGCCCCACTTGCCAGAGCCCTGCATCTGGGGAGCCCAACCATCCTGCTCGCTGGGTGTTTGGTGTCCGGGAATCGAGGGGTCTTGGGTGTGGCTTGCTTATGGCTGGGCAAGTATGGAGGGAGTGTTACAGAAATGACCCAGGACAGGATTTCTGAAGAAACACACTTCAGGCCCAGAAACCATCATGTCCAACACCCAGTCTTTCCCCGTAAACCATAACTTCTCGAGCCGCTGTGTCCGCGTCTCTGAAGGAAGCTGATCCCCCGGCCCCTTGGGTATTAGCCGTCTCCTTACGGCGGGCAAGTCTGGAAGGCTGAGCACTGAGGTTACCAGACCTTCCTGGGTGTGGGGTCCTGGCTGTTTCCTCCTTCCTTCCTTCGGATTGTATTTTCCATGATGAACGTGGAATGCTTTGGTCATGAGAACCAGTTATCTTTGTTTTTACCCAGCACCTGCCCAGACAGCGTGAGGACAGAGGAGAGGGCTGGGCTGGGCGGGGTGAGCAGTGGGAGCATGGCTCTCGCCCATCACCTCCTGCGGCCTCACTGGGTGCCCTGCTCCCTGGCCACAGTGCTGGTCCTGCCTGAGGCCCTTGCCTGCTCCTGATTCCTGCACCAGGACCCCAGCCTCCATCAGCCCCCGGTGACCACATGGCTCCCACACTGTGGGGGCCACCTCTCTGCCCATTAGCCTCCCCAGTGACCCCGAGGGCTTTAGTAGAAGCTCAGGGAGTTTCCAGGGCTGAGACTCCAGGACTCAGCTCGTCCCACAATATCACGCTGTCGCCAGACAGTGCGCAGCTCAGGGACCCGCCTGGGAGGGGCTCCCAAAACGCCTTGGCCCCGCCTCCTGCAGGCCCAAGAGAGGAGCTATGCTTTTTGGGTGTTGCTTCTGGCTTCAATACTCACCCCCCAAATGCTCCCAAATGTCCCGTGTGTGGTGGGCCACCTTCAGTGCCAAAGCAGAAACCCTGCCTCCCTGCAGGCGGGGACAGCTCTGCGGGGCCCCCAGGCCGCCCTGGGCTCCCAGGACCTGGCTGCATCGCTGGGCTCCAGCCCTTCCACAGACTGGGATGACCCCTTTAATCACTGACGTTGCTTAGAGTCTGGTGTTCAGTTGCCTCATTTGGGAACATGCCTGGAGCCGGCAGTGTGCTGACCATATGGCCCCCGACGGGCTCTGGCCCTAACGGTTCGGGGGAGGTGGGCAGGGAGGGTCACCTTGAGTTGTAAGCATAGTCAGATGGAACACAATTTGCCAGTTCTCTCTGAGAGAGAACCCGGCTGTGTGCAGGGGCAGGGAGAGGTGGGAGCGGGGGAGGGGGGGCTTTGCTGGCGTGAGGAGGTGAGGGGCTGCTATCTGGGGACACGGAAATCCCCGACTAGTCCTTGTGAGTCACAGGATGAGCTGGGCCACCCCTCTGCTACGGTCACTCGTAGCTTTGGCTTCTGTGTTTGTGGTTTGCAACTTATTTTGGCCTCATGGCTAATATTTCATTAGGAAGTGGCCCGCCTCTGCCGCCTCACCACCCACTAAGATTTTTGAGGGGCAATCTTCCCAGGCCCCCAGCTGCACGTCTGTGTTCTGTCTCACCTCTGCACAGGAATACATGCCGCTTCGCAATACAACCTGCTGAGAAAGTCTGTTTTTCATTCAACACACAAGGTTAAGACACAAAAAATAACTAGGGCAAAGTGCATCCTGACATTCCTACGGCGCCTTGATAAATCCCATCCTGCCGCCGTCTTCCTTCCTGAGCGCCTCGGGCCTGGCCCCCAGCACGCGGCACTGTGGATCTCACCAGCGAATGTTCAGGGAGGGGCCACGGAGGACAGCGCAGGGGCAGACCCCAGTGTCCTTAACCAGCCGAGTCCTGTGGGTTCATGCCCGAACCCCCAGAAAAGACCTACCAGAAGCTTTAACATCTCTCAGTCCCTCCCTGTCTCCCTCCCTCTCCTCCACCTCTGTTACTTCCTCTCCCTCTCGCCACACATGTGCATGCACAAGCATACTTACACACACACACACACACACACACACACACACACAGGCCTCTCCCAAGACAGGCCTGGCAGGACCCGGCAAACCCCAGCAGAATCAGGTCTTTGCTGGGTCTTTGGCACCTCTGCTCGCCACTCTCTCCCAAAACCTTGGCACCCAGGGGCAGACAACCCCTGCTTCCCAAGTGCCCTCCAGGGGTGCCCTGAAAGCACCAGGCCCAGGCTGGGTGCTGCACCCCAATGTGCCCATCCTCAGCCTTCCCCATCCAGTATCCCCAGCAGACCGGCAGGGCCTTAGCTTGCTCGGAGAGACCAGGGCCCTGTGCTGCCACGGAGCCACCGTGGGCTCTTAAGGCCACTGCCACTTTCTAGGATTCTGTTTCTTCGTCATATTGGCTCACAGAACACCGAAAGCCCCCACCTTCACACTCCAGCTTCCCTCATTTCTCACTCTGATCATCGAAGTCACAAGAAGTCGCACTAAGTGCTCATGGCTGACAGCGTCTCAAATCTGCACAGCAGTCCCCCCTAACATCTCCGCTAGTTTGTGGTTCCTCGGTGCCTCAGTTCACCAGGCAGTGAAATCCCCCGCAGACTGTGGGCCCGACACAGTGTGGTCACGTTTTGATTTTGCCAGGGACAGACATGAAAACATTTTAATTAAATCTATCACCCATTATATTCAATTCATTAAAGAAAGGAAAACAGGACTGTATCAGTTATCCACTGCTATTAAGGGGAAAAAAAATTAACTCCAAGATTTAGTGGCTTCACATACCAACCAGCTGTTTGCACAGCACTCTGCAGTTTGACTTTTCTCACCTGGGGCCAACGCACGCAGCTATAGTCATGTGAAGACTCACCTGGGGCTGGGTGGTCCAAGACAGCCTCTCTCACTTGTCTGATGCTCACCTGAGCTGCTGGTTGGGGAGCTCCAGTCCCCCTCTTAAGTGGCCTCGCCAGCAGGAATAAGAGATGGGGGGAGGTACAGCGAGAACTCCAGGCTCCCAGGCCCAAATCCCCCCCCCACCCCCCCAGGATCCTCACTCTAAAATCTCCTTTTGCCTTTCTTTAGCTAGAAAATGTTCAGTTACCTGCAACCACAAGTGCCACTTCACACTCTTTTCAAACAAGCATCTGGCAGGGGCCAGGGCCAAAGATGAGCCACCGCCAATGTCAACTGAAGGAATATGTGAGCAAGGAGAAGAGGCTGTGCCTGGGCTCTACCATGAAGGACTCTCTTGTTCACAGCCATTGATCTGGCTCCTCACTCCTCTGGTTCAGCATTACTTCTTCAAACACTCTTTTAAAATGTGACTCCTGCCGGGAGGGACAAGTCACGAATTTATTAATGGCAAAGAGTTTAGATCCATGTGCCACCTCGGACCGATTCAAAGGGACCGGAGTGGGTTAGGGTCAGGGTTTGCAGTGCTGAGAAGGATTCTGAGGCCATCTCCAGGTTCAGCTGGGAAGCAGGAGAGTGAGTCTCCTGACCTAGCTTCTTATCCTGGCTTTGCCAGTGTCCCGGGGCAATCTCTTTCCTTCCCTGACCTCAGTTTGCCCATCTGTAAAATGAGAGGGTAGGCCCAGCCCAGACCTTTGACAACACAGGTCCTGCTTGGCTGTAGACGCCACCTACAAGCTCTGCTTTCTCTGCTTTCATCTCCGCCCTGGGAACAGGACTCCTGGTGTTTGTGCTGTAAACAGTTTCCTATCCCAACCGGCAGAAATGGCCCCTCAAGGACAACAAGAAAAGGACAAGAAAGGAAGGAAGTGGCCAGAGGAATTTAGCCTTTAGCCCATGGAAACCTGGGGGACAGCGAGAGGCCAGCCTGAGGCCTGTTAGTCAGCAGGCTTGAGCCCCAACGCCTGGGTCCCAAACAGGAGCCAGGAATCTGGGTACAGAAACCACTGCTCCCAGTCACAGGGAAACCACCAGCCCACCGGTCTGATTTATAAAACAGAAGGCAGCAAAGGAGATCACTTCTTTGGCCAGTTTATGGGAAACAAAGGACACTAGCAAAACCCACTTCCCTGTGAGGTTTGGGGGGCTTAGGGAGCCAATGGAACAGGGGCTCCTCCTACAGAACTTACTACCTTCCTGGAGCCCCTGCTTCTGACAGCAAAATTGGGAGGTAGTCAGCAAACTACCCCCAAAACATGCTCAACATCTGGGAAGTAAAACAGCCTCAATAGTTCAGTTAATGTCCTCAGAAAATGAGGTGAAGGTAAGTGACCAGAGGTTCTTCCTGGTGGCTGTCTTTTGGGGTCCCCAAAAGCACAAACACGTTTTAAAAATAGGTTTTTACTGATTTTTTTTTAGAGGGAGAGGAAGGGGGAGGGAGAGAGATGAAACATCAACGACAAAGAGAAACATCAACTGGCCGCCTCCTGCATGCCTCCTACTGGAGATGGAGCTGCAACCAGGGCGTGTGTCCTGACGGGGAATGGAACGGGTGACCTCTTGATGCATGGGACGATGCTCAAGCAACTGAGCCAGACGGCCAGGGCAGCAGCGCAAATATTTTTAAATGGGCACGTATCCTACAGCAAATAGAAACACAAGCATTTCTGCTATAACGCGGTCTATTTTCCTAAAACTCTTCATATTCTGCAAAATCACACACTAAAAATACTAGCATTCACGGGGGAAATAGTGTTGGTGCGTATCACTCAACAGTTACGAATCTTGTCACGTGGGCACAGCAGTGGCTCTAGTAATATCCCGGTGCAGAGAGCTGCCCGGGCCTGGACCCAAAGCCACCGTGAGGACACCGCTGGCTGCGCTCCTCTTCTGCGATGAAGGCCCCCAGGGGCCCTGGCTTCTTACAGAGACCATTCTGACCAGAATGGCAAGCCCCGCCCAGGACGTCACCTGCACCCGCTGTTTCCTCACAAGAGCAATGCCTTCGGCTCCTGCCTTCTCGGCTTCCCCAAACAGCTTAAAGGGGAAGGTGCATCTAGAGCTTTTCTGCTTTTTCTTCAGTTCCTCGCCTATTATTCTTTAATCATGAGAAAGTGTGTCCTGGCCTATCACAGCACAAACTCCTGGGAAAACTTGCCAGTGAGCCAACATGACTTCCTTGTATCCACAAGAATGCAGCAGACACGATACTATACGGACTCTCAGGAAGGTCTCAAGAGGCCTCTTGGCCTCCCCTCGCCTCCTCTTGCTGCCCTGAGGCCACGGCACCCAGAAGCCCCAGCTAGCCTCCTGGAGGAAGAAGGCCCACCTGGAGAAAGAAACCCAGTCCCCAGCCACACCAAAGCCCAGAGCCCCGAGGAAGGCTCTCTGGACTCTGCAGCCCAGCCCAGCCACCAGAGGGCTGTGGTCACAGGAGTGACCTGAGGCAAGACCAGCAGAAGAACTACCCAGCAGAGACCTGCTCACAGAATCATGCGCAAATACAATCGCTACTTTTTGAGCCATTACATTCGGGGATGGTTGGTTACATAGAAATGTAAGGTGACATTTTGCAGACATTTCACTAATTCTTTACAAATGTAATCGTATTCCCCACTTGGGAGCCAATAAACCTTTTACTCGGGTTTCAATGATTCCATGGGTCTCTGAGAAGGGGCTAAGTCACCCTGGAAGTGGCCGTGTCTCTAAGGACCCTACAAAGATCGAATAAAAGTCAAGGGCCGACCAACAACCCAAATGGGATACTTAGCAAGGGAAAGGGATCACTTGATAATTTCACTGGGACAAGAGGCATCAACCACGACTATCCCGGCAAACCAGGACACATGGCCACCCTAAAGATAGGGGACTGGAACTGAGGCCCATCCTCTGCAGTTCAGGGTTCCCCAGAAGGATGGCTGGGGAGCAGCCATCAGCCCCACCTGCCCTCACAGCTGCCAGGTCATGGTCAAGGCTGGAGGAGGAGGGGTGGTCCTGGCAGAGGTCAGAGCAACATCTGCAAAGCTCCAGATGTGGGGTCTCAGCACAGTGGGCGGAGCCTGTCGATGGTGGACTGGGAGTCATCTGAGGGCAACAGGCCGAAGGCCCTGGATAGAGTCCAGGGATGCAAAGGGACCTTGAACCCCACTGGTGCCCAGTCAGGAAACCCAGCGGGAGCTCAGAGCCTTGGCCAAGGACCAACTGGGAGTCAAATGGGGCCAACAACCTGAGACACCCAGCTCTCCTCCCAAGTTCTGGGCCTGCAGGACAAGAAACCACGTGGCCCGAGGCTCAGGTTGAGCTCTGGTCCTTCTTAGCTATGGGATCTGGGGCCAGCCCTTCTCCCCTGGACGAACGCAGCCGCTGCTAACTGCCCTACCTACACCCACTGAATTCCTAATGGTACATAATGATAGCAGAGAACAGCAAATGAGCCGGAAAGCATACTCCACACTTAGCAGGGGGTATGGTAGTAAATCAAATCCACTCTGAGATGGGTACTCTGATGATCCCCACCTTACAGAGGAGGACACTGAGGTGTGGGGGGGCCTAATTAACTTGCCCAGAGTCCCATGGATGATAAGTGGTAAAGCAGGATTGGAATCCAAGCTGACGGCCCCTGTGAAACCCCAGTGGCCAACCTAAACCAGCAGTTCTCGGTTGGCTCCCTGGCTCACCCTGCTCCCCTGGCAATGCCCAGACCCCACGCGCCTGTGGGTGGGGGGCACTAGCTCCCTGCCACATGTTGTTCATTCATTAAGGCCCTGGTTCCTCCTGCCATTCAAATTATGCACAGAGATAATAAAGAAGCTTTCTCCCTTACCAAAGAGGCCTGTTTATGCTATGAGGAGATTTCGCCCCCACAAGATTGAGTCATCACTCAAAGCCTTGTTGGAATCAGAGCCGAATCTCTTCTGGCACTGACTGAGCCCCGCCCACACCCCCCACCTGCTTCCTCCCACTCCTGAGCATCCACGCAGGATGCAGATGCCATTCCCCACTGCTGTGCTCCCTCATGGCTTGCCGAACGATATTCAGTCAACACACGGTCAGTACTGAGCACCTACTATGTGCCGCTACTAAGAGTATGGCCATAAAGACACAGTTCCTGCCCTTGTTGGGAGAAGAGGCATTGAGAGAAACAGCAAAAGTTTTTAGGCTCCAAGATTAATTCACATGCCAACTCAAGCATTCATTAGCTGGGTGATTTGATTCTTTGGCTCTGCACGTTTCCAAATTTCTCAAAGGCCTCAACTACCTCATCAGCAACATGGGGTGATGACACCAACCTCATAGGTTTGTTGGACGAGTCAATGGGATTTATGCACATAAAACCGAAACATCGTGCACTCAATGAACACGGGTTGAGATTTCCAACAACAGTCGGTTACAGAGGCTTTGGAACCACACAGGCAGACTCTCACTCAGATGGATGAGTCCAAGAAGGCTTCCTGAGAAGTGAACCTGACCGGCGTTTTGAAGAGTGAGTAGGAGTTTGCTAGAGAAAGGGAGGAAGCTCCTGGCAGAGGGAACTGCATGAGGACCAAAGGACATCACAGGGCACCACAGTGGCAGGGGTCACAGCCGCAGAGGCAGGTGGACATGGAAGTGGGTCCCGTGGCCAGAGCCCTAACCAGCGAGGAGCATCATTTTGACTTCTTGGCCAGCGTGGGAGCCACGTCCAGCACCCACTCACTTCCGCGTGTAGTTTGGTGACCTCAGGGAAGCCGGGCAGCCACATTCTCTCTGTTAGTCATGTACTCATTCATTCAGACATTCAATAAAGTTCTCTGGGGGCCTATGACCTGCCGGGCCTGTGCTAGGAGAGGCTTGGCCACCTCCTAACCCTCATTCGGCCCGTCTCCAGTTGTGCCACACTGGCTTGGCAGCTTTCCTCTTGGTGAAATGGGGTAACAGGGCCTCCCTCAGAGTCGTTCATTCGTTAACAAATGTGGCTAGGGATAAATGAGTCATTCAAAACTTTCATATTTTAGCATAAATTAAGTCCTCAATCAACATCCGTGTTTAAAATGCTTATTTTTCTTATGATTAACTGCCAGGATGGTAAGAATCCCAGCTCCCAGGCCCAACGTAATGCTTACAGAGGCACCTCCACCCCAGGCAAACACCCCTGCCTGCTGTTCCTCACCGTACCCCCACCTGGAGCAAATTACTACGTTTCCACTACCCATAGGTACCCTGACTACAGCACCTTAGGAGCTAGCCCAACCTGACTCACCCCTTGTTCTCCCCATCCCCACCCCAGTTCATCGCATCCTTCTAGGGCTCTATGTGTCAACCAACCCAGGCCCTGGTGGAAGTCAAGGCTGAAGGTCATCTCAGCCTTTGCTGTTCAAAGCTCC
>NW_005871092.1:7329029-7330705 GCF_000147115.1 Myotis lucifugus
CAGCCATTTTTAAGTCCCTAATAGCATGGCAATCCTGGCCATAGTCATGGGGTTATACAGGGTGGTGGTGAAGGACCGGAGCCCTGGATTCAGATGGCCTGGGTCTGAATCAATACTTCCTAGACACATGACCTTGGATAGGTCATTCAACCCATGTTTAGATTTCCTACCCACTAAAGGAGAATGCTGGTAACAGGTTTCTTTGTGAGGCTTTAAAAAATAAAAGATTGCATGTTCACTTGTCCACACGGAACATGCAATGAGGAAACCTTAGCTGTGTCAGGTAGTGGGGGAGCAGGCTCTGCTCCTATGAGATACGATTAGTATCTCCCACTTCAGAGATGGAGGGATGGGAGCCCAAGGAGAAGCAGTGAGTTGCCAGGGAGAGCTTGCTCCGTGTCCCAAGTCCCTGTGCCGGGAACTCTCACAGGCCGCCTTGAACTCCAGATCCCTGGGAGTGAAGAAATGTTCTAGAACAGACACAGGCCAGCGGTGGCGGGTGGCCCAGCACAGCCAGCGTGCATCCTCATCTTGGATGGCGAGTGCCCCAGTGTGTGTGTGTGTGTGTAGCAGGGGTGCTGAATTCCATTTACAAGACAGAAGGGTGTCTGAGGGTGCCCATCCCTGCTCACTCTTCTGACCTGACAAGTCCTGTGGCCAACCTTGCATTTGCTACAGCCACTCACTATCCCAGCGTGAGAGGCAAGAAACTGCTTCACTAACTGAAGCTTCAGCGATTTTCGGCAATTCAGGCACCCCTCCCTATCATTCTAATTTTTTTTTTCCCAAAGTAAAGGGTGGGTGGGTGGGGGGAAATGAGTCAATTCAGTTGCTGAGTTATGTTCAGACAAAGACAGCCTCCAGCCCATTGCCCTGTTTGCTAGATGGGGTGGGGGGGGGCGTGAGGGGGGGGGCAGAGAGGGGAGGGGGGTGTCAGATTTGGGATGTGTGTTAAAGCACTGCTGGGGCTCTTGGCCTGGACTCCTCAAGGTTCCTCCCATGAGGGAGCCAAGTCAGGATCTCCCCACCCCTCCCTCGCCCCCTCCCCCACCACTGCAGTGCGTGTGGGGCGGCACCTCCCAGATCCTAGAACAATGGGCTGGGGAGGGGGCCGGTGCCTCTGGAGCCGGTAAAGGGCGGGACCTAGACCACAGACAGCGAGACAGCTCGCCGCCCACGGTAGCTGTGCTGCACCTGACTCAGTTTCCCCAGCTCTGGGGTCCCTGCAGAGCCAGGCGCGCCTTTCCTGGATGACTTTCCCTTTCCTCCGGGCATTTTAATGTCATTCTCCATAAGAAGCTGGTCCTGTGGCTCCGGGGAAGCCTGCGGGTCACTCTCCTGCAGCGGCTGCTCCCGCCACGGTCGGTCCGGCAGGTCGGGACGCCCGGTGCCTCCCTGCGCCCAACTTCCCCCACGGGAGACCCACAGTCTGGCCAGCGCGTCCCCTCGGCGAGCGAAGCCATGATTCACAGCCCCGCTCCAGGCGCTGCTCCCCCGCTCTCCCGGCTCCCAGGTCCTCCTCGCTCCCCACCCTTCCCCCACCCCATCGGAGCCTTCGCCGCGCTCCCAGAGAAAGCGGCCCTGGAACAGCAGCAAAAGCCGAGTGTCCGTTCTGTGCCCTGGGCACTGCCTTGCTCCCCACGCCCGCGGGGCGAAGAGGGAACTGGGGACCCCCC
>NW_005871092.1:7333801-7335194 GCF_000147115.1 Myotis lucifugus
AGTCCAAAAAGCATTAGATCTGATTAAGTCCCAGACTCCTTTTTAACAGTGCACAATGGCCAGTTAATGGTGCACGATGGCCAGTTGTGCCAGGCAGTGGGGGCGAATGGTGCGGGACACTCCCAGAGTGAACAGTATTTTCCACCGAGGGCCCCCTCCCTCCCAAGGCTGCTTGCTTGCTGAGACATCACCCCACCGGCTCAGAGGCAGAGCCAAGAGATGGCCCAGCAGGAGAAGGGGTAAGGCAGTTGCCCAGGTGACAGCCTGGCCGAGCAGGCTCAGGACGGAGAGGGCAAGAGCAGCCCAGGCCCTGCATCACCCCTATAGCTGCCTGCCCGGTTCTGCTCCTATATCCCCACCGAGTAAAGCTGGCCAGGCCGAGGCTGCATGGATTGGAACACGAGAGGGCGGGGCAGGGCAGCCACCCACAGTCTGGCCTTTGAACACAGTGTCACATGGACACATGCCTGGGCAGTGAGGCCAATAAGAAGCTTTTCAATAAACACAGTTTTGATTGAGTCCCTCTTATGCTCAAAACCATGCCAGGCTTCCCTCCTCTAAGGGAAACAGCCCTAACTCTTTAGTGGGACTCTCAACACCTTTGACAATAATGAGCCCCAACCTGCCTCTCCACAGTCTCCCTCCCAAGAAGCCTCCCTCCACCAGCCTTCCTCGGCCACAGTTACCAGCCGCCTGTCTCCATGTCTGGCACCTCCTTCACCTCCCTCCCCTACCTGCCCACATCCAGGCATCCTTCAGGGCCGCCAGCTCAGGGAAACCTAGGACACTGCCCCACGCCAAGGTTTCCATGGTATTCCGCACACCCACACACCTCTCTTCACTCTTCTCCTCCCACGACCTCTGTTGCCCAGGCAGTTTGGCACTAGGAGGCTCCGCTGTCTATCTGCGGGGAGGCCCATCTCCATCCCAGGCTGGACCTTCCTCCCGGGTTCTAGGCCTCCAGAGAGTCTCCCCAGGGGCCCTCCCAGTCCCTTCCACTCAACCAAAGGCCAGCTCATCCTCTCCTGGCCTCCCTGCTGGTGATCGGATCTCGGTAAAGGGAATACCACCCACCAGTTGCCAAGCCACATGCCTGGGAATCAGCTTTCACTCTTCTCTCTATGTCCATCCAAGGTCAGTCAATCTCCAAGTCGAGTGTTGGCCATTGACCTTGGAAATCTCTTCTGTATCCTCATGACCACCATTCTGTCCAGACCCCATCATCTCTCACTGCCTACTCGTCTGCAGGGCCCCCTCACCGATCTCCTGGGCTCCTGTCCTTCCCCCGCCCCTCACCACATGCGTTCTTTGTGGAATCGGGTCTGGCCCTGGCCCACCTCTCTGGGTCCATCTCTCCCCCATGGCTTTCTTTCAGTCCCTCCCACCCCACCCG
>NW_005871092.1:7336330-7374750 GCF_000147115.1 Myotis lucifugus
GTCTTGTTCTAGTTAGCCCAGATTATTGTAGTTAATACTAGAGGGATTTGACCACCAGGCCGACTGGCTGCGAGAATCAGCTGTGTGGAAAACTTCTGTCCTCTGGGAGGTGCTAATCTAGCCTTTGCCTGAGGCGATCCGGCAAATGGCTCTGCGCAGGGCTTGGGCGGGGCGGGATCAACAGGGCGGGCGGAGGGAGCAGCTAAGGCCGCTCTCAGTCCCGTTCCCAGAGGCTCTGCTTCTCAGAACCCCGGCAGCCGCTGCAAACCTCAGAGAGAAAGCTGCCCTCAGGTTCCAACTGATGCCGGATAATCCTGCTTCTCTCGTTTGAGTCTGGGTCCCTAGAGACTCACCCGGATCTGGAGCCCAGAGTCTGAGACTCACTCCCGACCGAAAACGACAACCGCGCCCTCAGCCACCAGCCCGCTTTCGCGCGCACCTCGGTACCTTTGTATTTTCCACACTGCGCCTCCTCTGAGCCTCCTCTGTGTTGTCTTTCCTTCTAGTTGTAGAGTCTCTCTTCAGCCAGCCTTCCTGTGGTTCTGGGTGATGTCCGTTCCGTCTTTTAGTTGTATTTTTGAAATGGTTGTGCGAGGCAGCAGTCTCCGGTGTTTACCTACGCCGCCATCTTTCTAAGTTTTCTATTACTTGTTTTTAAAATGTCTTGTGAACAATTTTTAAGCATCCACAACAGGAAAGAGAGAGAGAGATAATGAACCCTTAGGCACCCATCACCCAAGTTACTTAATTTTTAAAAATCAAATTTACTGTGAAACTGCCTCTCCTATAGGAAGAAATCACAGGAGCTCTCATTAAATGTGAAAATTAAATGCTCATTTAATTTTTACATCCCTCCCTCTAAGAAATACAAACTAATATTCAGACGGGGACGTTAAGGAGGGTGGGGCCCAGTCACTGCTGGAAGTTAGAAGGGGCAGAGCCAGGAGTCGCCCAGACTGGCCAGTGACTGAAGCATGAACTTCACCTCCAGGCCCCCAATTTGTACAATGAGGATAAAAATCATATTTCCCCCCCAGGACTGGAGGTGAAGTACGGCCTCTAAAACAAGTCAAGGACATGGGTCCACGCCCTCTTTCTTTTATACCTGAGCTTTGCATTAAAGTTGCACTGTTTCCAGAAGCTTCCCACTCCAGGTGAGGGAGGACACATGGTCCTCCCTTCATCCTCTCCCTCATCCGTTCTCATTCTTTCTCTCATAGACGGGAGCAGGCCTCTCACTGCGCTGGGACACGAAGTCTAACCAGACGTGGACCCAGCCCTCAAGGAGCCCCCAGCCTCAGTGGAAAGGAGAGAAACAGACAGGCATAACCATATGCAAGGCAGACCTTGACCCCCTCCCAGGCGTGCAAAACCTATTAGAAGAATGCTCTCGGCCTCACCTACCTCTGTCTCCTCCATCAGCAGCAAAGAGCAAGGTCCTGGAGGGTAGGGGGCAGGGAGCAGAGGGGCTAAGGGGTGTGGGTTTGGGAACTGGATCAAGCTTGGGTTTGAATCCCAGCTCCACCCCTTCCTAGCTGTGTGGTCTCGGGTGAGTCACCTACCCTCTCTGGTTCACTTATAAAAGTGGGTTGATAACACCCACACAGCAGAGCCCTTGGAGCATAACATTAGTTAATGCTTAAACCAGTTTCTTCAATCAAGGAAGCTTGCCACCAGCTGGCCACTGCCACCAGATATTACTCATCACCGGCTCCAGTAACGAAGCCCAGCCCCTGAGGGAGGCCGAAGCTTTGCACGAGTGTCCGACGTTCCCAGGAGGATGTTTCTCTTAACTAACCTCTCCTTGGAAAGTCTGTAAATTTGGAAAATAAATAAAATAAAAGATAAAACTTCTCAGCCTTCCCTACTCAGCTGGGCAAGGGGTGTCAGCGCGTGTGAGAAGAACAGTCTGGTGGTCAGTGGAGTGAGGACAAAGACGCCCTGTTGTTCCCCAGCCCCGTGCTGGCACCCGTTCCATGATCCTGCAGCAAACCCACGGGCAGTGAGGCTGGGGTGGCCAGAGTGAAAGCTTCAGACTCAGGCCCCCCTGGTCCTGGCTAGCCGCTCCCTGGGGCCTCCTCCTGGGTTGTTAAGGACCAGGAAGGACACCTGGCACAGGCAGGCACTCGGTTAACGTGGTTACCACTAAGTCAGTAGTGGGACAAGCACCGCACTGGTCTCAGGCTCTGCCACATACTGCTGTGTGGCCTTGGGCAGGTCACCCAGGCTCTCTGATGCCCAGTCTCCCCATTTGTATAATGTGGATAAATAGCCTGTTTATCCCTCCCCCCCGTCTGTCACAGATCTGGAGCGGATCCCAGCGTTGCCCTTCTGAGTCTGTGATCTTAATTGCTCTGAGCCTTACTCTCCTCATCTGTGAGATGGGAATGATTTTTGCACCCACCTCTCAGTGCTGCCGTGAAGATGCAAGGAGGCCATGTGTGCGGAATGCCTGGCTCAGGCCGGCACATAATAAGTGATAGAGATGGATGCTCCAAGGGGAAGAAGGACTGTAACACTGAGATTCCTCATCATCACCATCACCATCATCATCGTCACCGTCATCATCCGTTCCTTTCTGTGTCTGCTTATGTTATGCTGAACAATAAGCCCAGCTCTGGACTTGGGGTACTTCATGTCACCTTCCCAAGAGAGCAGGCCTCAGGCACAGGATGGGGAACAGCCCCTCTGGACGGCTCAGTGGGCCCCCGAGCCAGGCCCCACCTGACAGGCATCTGCTACTTGCAATTTAGTCGCAATGGCTTCACAGCCAGGTGATGGCCCAAAACTGCTCCCCAAAGCCTCCCCACGCTGACAGGGAGGTGGGAGGAGCAGAAGGAGGAGGAAGCGGGCTCCTCTATAATAAGCCTGCACCTGGACAGCCTGCACCTGTAAAATGGGGAGAAACACAGTCCCCGAACCCCGGCTCACCATGAGGCTGGGACGTGCTAAGGTCCAGGTACGGTCAGAGGGTGTTATTTATCTTACCCCCTCCCCCAAAAAAGTTTGCCATTTTCTTCATTTACTATTTTTCTGGTGTCTTCATGAGGTTCTAAGGTTGAAGCAAGAGGAGACATTTGTTAAAAATCACAATGTTAAGCTTAAAAAGTTGTTTCTGTTTCCTAGAATCAAAGCAAGTTGAGGATATAAAGGACTATGGATGAAGAAATCGGTGGCATAAGGTGATCCAACCAGCATAAGAATGTGTGTGTGTGTTTCTCAAAGACCAGAGCTAAATACACGAAAGCCACAGAGAAATATCACCAAGAAGAATCTAAACAGTTACACAAGGACATGAAAAGTCATGAACCTTGTCAGTACCGCATACACATATGCATGCAGTGAAACTCTTGTTCAACGGGGTAAATTAGAAAACCAGGCAACAACACCATGTAATGATGACATGATTGTGTTTAGAGCTATACTTTCACATCTACGCAGATAATGCCATCATTAACTAAGTCGTTCACACTTGGGGAAATCATATGGGAATATTAAAAACACTTTGATCAATTAACCCTTCTCTTAGAAATTATTCTATGCCAACGGGAAAGACTCTCATTATCCATATATTATTGAATGTTATTTCATGCAAGGAGTACAACTGAATAAAATTACGAATATGAAAATGTCCCAATATGACATGGAAAGAGGCTGGAAAAGTATGTGCACATAATGAGCAGTGTCACTAAAATGGAGCCGCACATGGACAGGTGCTGGACAGCAGAAACATCAAGTTGGGCTCAGTGAAGGGAAAGCGAGGGAGGCTTTAGTCCTTTCCGATTCCCTTTAGGGCTGTATCCATTTTTTCTCTCTCCCTCTTCCTCTAAACTCCGCCAGGAGATGGCCCCTCACCTCCTGGCAGGGCGGGGAGCTGCCTCCTGCCTCCACCACTACTTCCACTGCCTCTCGCCATTTCATTTGGTTCCTAAATCCTGTGACTGTTTCTCCAAACTGCAGCTCTCAAAACAAACTGGCGGGTGCGTGAGATCAGAAGGCCAACAAGCTCCAGCAAATACCTCATCCGAGCAAACACATTCCACTATGTGCTGGGGCCAAGGAACTGCACATTCGGACACGAAATGTCAGGCCCCACACAAGGCCCTCTGAGGAGCCGTCCGTGAGCTCAGAACCGCCGCCCTCCACCTACTTGCTGTGGTAAAGCTCACTCTACCCCTGTCACAAGGCCTGCGCCCACCCCTCAGCCTCTCCTGGGTCACATGCCCCTTTGAGAATCGGACAAGTGCTCAGAATTTGCAAACCATTTTGAAGAGTTCATAGATCTAGGTGGTGGGACTTCCTCCCTCCCTCCCTTCCTTCCTTCACTTATTTATGCGCTAAAATAAGCAAGTAGTAAGGGCATAATATTGTACCAAGCCAGGAGGATAAACAATGGTGGGAAAACATGGTCCCCACCCTGAAGACCCGACTCTGAGGATAGACAAAACCAAGAAAATACAACTTCCAGTGACTTGCGATTGGGCTGGTCCAGGTACCAAGTGCCAATATCAAGAGGTAATGTTTACTGAGCACTTACTAGATGCCAAGGACATCTCTAGGCCCTCTCAGCCTATATGGAGCACATAACTCATGGATTACTGTGAGTTGTGTTTAATCCACTTAATCTCCCAACATCCTTGGAGGAAGGAAATAGTATCATCTTGTTACAGATGAGGAAACTGAGGGAAAGAAAAAATTCGACACTGTGCCTTTTTCAAGGCCAGTCAGCAAAGACGTTAGAGACCTGGGATCCCACCTGCACTCAGGCTGGTGACCAAGCCGCCTCCGTCCGTCCGCGGGGCTCACCCCAGGCAGAGGGGGCTCTCCATGCAGACAGGCGCATGGTGTTGTGGGTGAGGCCTGTGACCCTGCGCTGGGCTCATAGCGGGAGCCTCGCAGGGAGAAGCAGCCCTCCCGTGGGCTGACCCTTCTAGGTTCTGAGTGACCCAGATGGGGAACTGCTCCCTTAGGACCACACTGATGCACCTGTGTGGACAGCCCGGCTCCTCCCCCCGGATCACCCACCCTCCCTGCAAACACCCCTTCCTTCCAACAGCAGAGGGTGACAGGGAGATCCGGAGTTAGACTCACCACGTGCACACACACTGGATGAGGTTGCACACAGACAAAGTCCATTAACAGACAGGCTGTCTTTTAGGCTAAAACCAGGGAGAAAGAAAGGCAGAGGGTAGAGGTCCAGTCACAGACCAGGCCCAGGATTGATATCCTGCTGTGTGACGTTGGCATTTCTTGGTACCTCAGCTTCTACATCTATGATAGGGGGGTAAGAACTGTACCTGCTTTACAGGAATGTTATGAAGATCAAATGGGTTAATGCATGTGTGGAGAACAGTGGCTGGCACATAGTAAGTGCCAATAAATGTCAGCGACTATTGATTATAGACTGAGTGATTATATGAATATATTCACCTATCCAGATAAATGCAAATCAGATACATGTATTATCTACAACATGCAGTGAAAAACTGGAAGGGAAGACGTAAACATATTAATAGTGGTGATCTCTGCATAGTAAGATCATGAGTGATTTTTTTCATTACTACTCTTCCCCCCTTTTTAAACAGATACAGGGTGGGGCAAAAGTCGATTTACAGTTCCTCATATGGAAAATAACACAATCATTAACTAAAAATAATAATACAAGAATAAACTCTGTTTCAAATACAACTGTAGGTATTGCCCCACCCAATATGTTTTTCTTTTATAATCAGAATAAAATCAATAGGGAAATCTTTAAAATCAACAAAAGTGAGACAGGTGGCTTAGACAGAGGATGGGATGAGAAAGGCAGGCCTCAATGCTGGGGTCTAACACCACGCAAGGGAGGGGGGCCTGGATTTGTGGATTTCGGTCTCTTTGGAAACTTCCATCCAAGTCATCCTGCAAATCGATGCCCAAGTCCCATCTTCTGAGAACGTTGCTAATTCTGCCCCTTCTCACCCCACACTTGGTCCTTTTCTCTGCACGTGTCCAGGCCTCCTCGAGGCACTGCCTTACAACTTCAGTGGCCAGTTATGACCCGCCCACTATGTGCCAGGTCCTGAGATGGCCTCTTTAGTGGGCGACCTCTTATATCTGGTCCAGAGGGAGAGGATGCCTTGCCCAGGGCTGCTCTCACTAGACAGCTCCATGCTACATAGTAGAGGTCAGGGGTTACTGGAATATGGTTGGGGGCCATGAGAGGGAGTTTCTATTTCCTGATTATAATCCTTCTTGTGCATAATTTCGGTGTCAACTGTGTGTAAGTGTGCTTGTGTGGACATGTGTGCATGTGTGTGTGAAAGAGGGGGAGAGAGAGGAAGAGAGAGAGGAGATATTTATAAAATATTTTTTCAGACTCGGAGAATAGATAGCAACACTTGCTTGAGTGTTTCAAAGAATCAGAGAAACTGAATTTAAAGTCAAAAAACTAAGGGGATGGGCTCAGATGAGTAGAAAAGAGAAGAGTCTGACCCTGTGTTCAGGATGAAGGCCCAGGCTGATTCTAGATCCTTGCTCCTCAGCACAGAATCCTGGGAGTTCAGGGCAGAAGGCACTTTGGAGGAACTTTGTTAAAACCTTCTGCTCCAGGCAGAGACCCCCTCTCCTGCAGTCCCGGCAGCCAGCTTGTTAAAACGCCTCCCTGGAGGGGACCTGAGAGCTCGGATAGCACATTCCCCCATCTCTGAGTGGTGTCAGCAAGCTCTTCCCCTCATAGTTGAAATGTCTTCTCCATCGTGTCAGAGCCTGGAGCTTAGAACCTGGGATCTAGAGAATCTGACAGACTGGATTCCCAGCAGCCCTCTGACTAGCTGGTGTGATCTTGGGCCAGTCACTGGGCATCTCTGGGAGCCTTCGCCTTGCCCCCAGCTCGGACAAGCTCGCCTTTCCTCTCTAGGTGGTTTGTCTCTACGCTCAGCAGTGATCTGCGTACGTGTGCCCTGCGCCACCTTAGGGACAGCAGTGTGTCAGAGTCACCTCTAACACAGCTGCAGGCTTAAGGTTGATGGTGACAGGGGACCAAAAGCTGCATCCTGTGTTGGGAGGGTTGGCATTACCAATTTAGTAATTCATCCTGAACCTATGCACAGTGGAAACTTGAGGCTTTTGAATGGATTTATTTTTTGCTATCTCATGGCACATGTGAGCCAGGAAGTCAATGACCTTTTAGCTCATATTTTTAAATAAAATACTTTCAAATGACACCAATAAAACATGATTGTTTTCAAACAACATACCAATAAACATAAAAAAGAAAATTAAAGTCTTCTGGGAACACACCACCCAGAGGTGACATTCTGAGGGTGGTCTCGCAGAACTCTTATGCATGTTACGTCGGTCTGTATAGCGTGATAGAATTCAGTCCCAAGCCCACAGGGCCTGGCTTCCCAGAATCTGGGTGGAACTGTCCCCAGCCGGGTGGAGCTGGGGACCCTCCATCCAGGGCTCTGGCCCTGGGCAAAGACAGAGCTGGCTCCTGTCCCAACTTGGGGCCATCTCCAGGCAGGCACAAAGGGGCCATTTTTCTTTCCCTCGCGGACACAGTGTGCTCCGAACTGGGAGTTTTTCTGGGTTATGAGATTCAACTCAACTGGAAAAGATCATCTGAGGTTTCTCAAGAAAGTCAGATGTAAAGAGCCTACACTGAAGCTTTATTTTTGTCCAAAATAATCATGAATTATGAAAGCCATGGGGTGGAAGCTCAGGGAAACAGCAGGCTTTTGTGGAGAAAGAAAAAGCGTGGGTGAGATCTAGATGCTGATAAGACTGTTGAAAAGACTCTGAAAGGACCATTGAGTTTTGGGAAGGGCCCAGCGATGAGCCTCTCTCACTTCCCTGTATCCTCTATGAGGCATTCCTGATGGGTAATCTGTGACAGAGGACACAGATGAGTTGATGTTAGGATTTGCCCAGTGCCAGGTCTGTGGCTCACAGGACCCCCCAGAGGTCATCTGTCAAGGCTGCCAAGGAACTGATGAATTCCTTTATAACCCACTTTCATCCGATGGCACTACCCTATGAAAGCCATAACTACAAATGGATTTACACTTAGACCACAATCCTACCTCTAGGAATCTACCTACAAATACGAAATAACAATGCAAAAAGGTAGGATTGCTTGTAATTGCAAAATACTAGAAAAAAAAACACAAATAGTCACTCAGGGACTACTTGAATATAAACTATGGCACATCTATTCAAGGAAAGTCTAGGTAGCCATGGAATGAAGAAAATCCCTATGAATTTACATGGAACAATTTCCAGGATATATATTATTAAGTAGAATAAGCCAAATATAAGAGCCTATACAATGTAACCTACATTTTGCGTAAGAAAGGGGAAATATTCATATAACTGTATGCTTAGTTTTGCAAAAAGAAATACAAGGGCAATAAACAAGAAGCTAATAAAAGTGTGGGACAAGGTGAAGAGGATGGCGGTGAGACATCTGTGGATTTATCTTTCTACATAGTTTTGATTTGGAGCGCTTTATATATCCAAAAATAAATTAAATCCAAAGGATTTTTAAAAAGCAAACCCTAAACTTCACATAAATAGAAGCAAATCAACCTTATTGTGTATCCTGAGTGGTAGGTATGATATGATCACACAGAGAAAATCATTAATTCAAGTAAATTTGAACATAGTATTCTAACTGTATATCTTTTTAAAAAATTTTTAATTAAATTTATTGGGGTGACATTGGTTAACAGTATCATATAGGTTATATATCTTTAATATGACATTTTCTAATGATAAAAAGGACTACCTTGAACTTAATGTCAGTGGGGAGTGTACAGGAGGCAGCTGATCGATGTTTCTCTCTCATCGATGTTTCTAACTCCCTATCCCTCTCCCTTCCTCTCTGAACAAATATCTGATGTGGTTGGGGACCAGGATTTTGACTGTAAAGAGGGAAGATATAAATATCAATTGGGGAAGGTGAGGTTATATATCTTTAATATGACATTTTCTAATGATAAAAAGGACTACCTTGAACTTAATGTAGTAGGTTTGTTGTTGGAAGAAGTATTGGTGGCATAATTCTGAAACTATTTTTTTTGTGTGTGATTATTAAAGGATAGGACAAATGAACAAATATCTGATGTGGTTGGGGACCAGGATTTTGACTGTAAAGAGGGAAGATATAAATATCAATTGGGGAAGGTGAAGAAAAACTTACGTTATTATATTTGAATTAGGTATGTCGATGCATACGTGTGGCTCAGTGGTTGGGTGTCAACCCATGAACCAGGAGGTTGTGGTTCAGTTCCTGGTTAGAGTGCATGCCCGGGGATCGAGACTGCAACCAAAGTGCCTGCCCTTGACCAGGAATCCAACCTGCGCCCCCTCGGTCCACGGGCCAATTCTCTAACCACTGAGAAAATCGGTTGGGGCCATAATAATACTTTAAAAAATAAAAGATGTTTATAGAAAAAGCAAAGAAGGGGCCCAGCTGGTGTGGCTCAGTGGCTGAGTATCGACCTATGAATCAGGAGGCCATGGTTTGATTCCCAGTCAGGGCACATGCCCGGGTTGCAGGCTTGATCCCTGATCTGGGGCATGCAAGAAGCAGCTGATCAATGATTCTCTCTCATCATTGATACTTCTATCTCTCATTCCTCTCTGAAATTAATAAAATTATATTTAAAAAGAAAAGAGGAAAGAAAGACGTTAAAGGTAAAAGGTATTTACTGGTGTTGGCTGCATTATTCTTGTAGTTTATCTGTAAGGTTAAAACATGAAGGGATCACTACAAAAATATTCATGTCTGGTGATGGATACGTTAACTAACCTAATTGTGGTGATCATTTTGCAATATGTTCATATATTAAATCATCACATTGTACACCTTAATCTTACCCACTATTTTATGCCAATTATATCTCAGTAAAACTAGGGGTGAAATAAAATATCCAATTTTTAAAACTTGAAGCGAAAAAGAAACATGAGCACAGGGAAGGCTATCCCAGTAAGATGCTGAGAAGTGGGTTGGGAGAGCCCAGTAGCCAGTTGTCCCCAGTAAGGTGATAGCGCTGGCTGCAGAGGGCTCGCAGGGTAACACCCCCCAGCTCTCTGCAGTCCGCCTTCTCCCTTCTACAGAAATCAACTCATCCCCCCTGCCTGGGTCTGTCCTGGTTCAGAACCGAAAGGCCTGCATCCCAAGAGCGCCCTCTGTCCGGGGCAAACGGGGAGGGTTGGTCACTCCAGCTGGGAGCAAACTGGCTGCTGGGCTGTAAAGAGCCAAAATGTGCTCAGGGTGAGACTGCACCCCCTCCAGACGCCGCTGCCCAGACCCCAGGATCCGAGGGCCTGAGAAAGGGGCACTTCCTGCCTGGCTGCATCTTCAGACAAGGCCGCCCCCACCCTCGGCCCCTCGGCATGCCTGCCGGATGCCCCTGCACAAGACATCACAGCCCCAGAGGTTCGGAAGGCCTGCAAATGGCATCACACAGTAACCCAGATCGCCACTTCCTCCCGCGGCTCCATCAGCCTGGCCCAGCTCAGAGGAGTCCTCTTCTCTTAATCATGTTTCTCTTCAGAACCACTCTTGCTAGGAGCTCAAATGATGTCTCACCTGTTCTCACCTCGTCGCTTGATGTACTAACAGTTTTGTTCGGGGACTTCCTTTAAATAATGTGCCAGAGACTTAAAAAAAAAAAAGCTCACCCTGGCACATTCAGGTCTCCAGGGAAATGCTGGGTTTGCAGCCACAAGGCATCCCCAGGAAGATCCATCAGGATGACAGCTGACCCCATCCTGGTGGGGACCTGGAGAGCTGCAGAGCCTTGGGGGCTGAGGGCGGAGACACGGCTGTGATCTGTCCCCAGCTCTGACCCTGAGGCCTCTGGTGCTGGAGACAGGGCACCCTGCTGGTTCTAGAGAATCCTGAGGAGTCTGCTCCATAGTGTCTCCTCTCCTGACCAACCTGGAGGGAAAACTGGCCGGGGAGACACAGGCCCTGGAAGGAGGCAGTGAAGACGCAAGCAGAGGACAGGGGCCTGGACTGGGCGGGCCACACTGGCAGAGGGCCGCCGGGAGGAGGCACGGGCCGCCCGGGAGAAGGCCGATGCGCTGATCCTCTCCCTGGTTCCAGACCACCTCCCCCACCTTGTACCCTCCCGACCACTGATTGGCAGAGCTCTGTCCCCAAGGCAAGGCTGACAGGAGCTGGTGCTGCTCCTCCTGTCACCCCTCACCACCCACAGCTCCGTCTCCGCCTGGACTCGAGGCTGTTAACAAAGGAGCTCTCGGCCAGCTCTGGGCTCCCCTGCTCTGGGGCAGCCTCTCTTGGCTGAATATTCCCTAACTGCACCCCCTTTCAAAAGGGAGCAGCTACCTCTTTAACTGTCTTGGACATTTTGGCAGTTCCTCAAAAAGTGAAACAGAACTCTCAAACGACCCGGCAATCCCACTCCTAGGTACACAGTGAGAAAACGGAAAAGCTGTCTTCATGCAACTGTTCCGAGCAGCACGACGCCCAGTAGCCAAAAGGTGGAGACAGCCCCCAAGTCCATCAGTAACGGATGGATCACCAGGATGTAGCTTATCCACACTACGGAATGCCATTCAGCCGTAAGAAGGAACGGAGTTCTGACACATGCTACCACATGGGTGAACCCAGAAAATACCATGTAATGAAAGAACCAGACACCAAAGGACCAACTGCATGATTCCATTGATATGAAACGTCCAGAGGAGGCGAATCCAGAGAGACAGAAAGCAGACGAGCGGTTGCCAGGGCTGGGGAGAGGGAGAATAGGGCGACCGCTAATGGGTACGGAAACGTCCTGAAATTCGATCGTGGTGGTGGCTGCACAAGGGAGTGAGCATCCCAAACCCCACTGAGTGTGCACTTCAAGCTGGTGAATTTCATGTCATGTTCA
Organism: Myotis lucifugus; assembly: GCF_000147115.1. Classification (NCBI taxonomy): domain Eukaryota; kingdom Metazoa; phylum Chordata; class Mammalia; order Chiroptera; family Vespertilionidae; genus Myotis; species Myotis lucifugus. The sequence continues at coordinate 7,348,219 of NW_005871092.1, forward strand.
TGATGCTTACATTTCTGTGAAGCAGTCCGCTGGGGTCACCATGACTGTGACCCCAGTACAGCAGCTGGTCCAGGCAGGCTTATTCTTCTAGAACAGTGGTTCTCAACCTTCTGGCCCTTTAAATACAGTTCCTCATGTTGTGACCCAACCATAAAATTATTTTCGTTGCTACTTCATAACTGTAATGTTGCTACTGTTATGAATCGTAATGTAAATATCTGATATGCAGGATGGTCTTAGGCGACCCCTGTGAAAGGGTCATTCGACCGCCAAAGGGGCCGAGACCCACAGGTTGAGAACCGCTGTTCTAGATCATCTTTACGGTCCCCATGCTGACCTCTCTCGTCCGAACTGGCCTGTCCTATGGGGGCTTGCAGATTCTTTCCCGCCCCAAATTCCCCTGTGTTTTGGGGAGCAGACTTAGGGGACAGATTTGGAGTGAATGATGGGGGCGTATCCAGCATAGCACACCAAGACATACTAGGAGGTCCGACCATCAGCATCTCTGTTCCTGGATGTTTCCTGGCCCAGCCCCCACAGGGTCTCCTCTCTGACCAATCGTAGCCTGCCTTCCCCTTTCTCCAGCCGCCAACCTCCTACAGGGCAAACTCCCCACGCTGGACCTTTGAGCCTCCTCCTCACATTCAAAGACGCCTCGGGGTGGCCCCAGCGTCCCATCTCACAGGCCTCTCTGTCCCTCCCTCCTCTGGTGTTACCCTCAGCCCCTCCCCCAGTTAAGGAGATGGTGGCTCAGAGAGAGGCAAGTCACCCAGCTACCAAGAGTGGGGTGGGGTCTCCAACACAGACCCTGTGGCCTCCCATTCTGGGGACTGGGGCTTGGGGTGAAGGATCCCCATTTTGAGGACTAGGGCTTAGGACGGTCAAAGCGCCAGGAACATGCTCTGGGAGTCGTGTTCGACTGTCCGGCTGTGACTTTTACCGGGAATGAAGCTGCCAAGGAGATTTGCACAGCCTCCCCCTCCAACCCCCAACCTGCTTGGCTCGGGGCTGCTGGGCGATCAATCCGCTATCTAAACCCGGGACGCAGAAGCCATTCATGGCTCTGAAACATGCTAATTAGGTTCCGGCAATTGAGCCAATAAATTAGAGCAAAACAGCTATTGATTCAGTTATCAACGTTCGTGGAGACGCTCAAAGCAGCACTCCAAAGGCGACAGGAAGAAAATAAACACCCCAGAAGCCCACTGACTCTCTGAAGGTTGTTTTCAGAGCAATTTTTTTTTTTTTGAGAAAATGCTGGTTCAGGGAAGACATCTTAACAAGGGCAGGCCTCTGCCCCTCCTGCTTCAACCCCGCTCCATCTCAAGGACGCTCCAACAGTGCCAGTGCCCGGGAGAAAGCTAGAGGTGGACAGCCGCACAGGGGGTGGTGGCCACACAGGCGGCGGTGGCCACAGAGCCCAGGGGAGTTGAGCCCCGCCCTCCTCCCGGTCTCATGCAGAGAGAGGGGACAGGCCTGGCTCTCAGTCATCCTCCAAAGAGCCGATGGAAGAGGTGTGGTGTGACCCCCCCCCCCCCTTTTATGAATGAGGAAACAGGCTCAGAGAGGGGGGTGGCTTGTCCTTGGTCACACAGTTGCCAGAGCAGGAACCTCGGGTCTCAGGTAATGATCAAGAGGTGGGCTTCTGTGACCCGGTGACCCTGTGAGCCCTCCCGGTGAAGCACAAACAAGTGCTCAGAGGACAGGCTTCCCGCAGAACTGTCACCACAGGCAGGAGGAGCAGCCACGGGGAGGCCCCATCCAGAAGCCACCGTGGTGGCCAGGGCCCGGCTGGGCCAATCAGATGCCATCCTTGGGTTTGTGGGTCTGTGAGAGTCAGCGTGGCTCAAAGCCACAGGGCAGGAGGGTGGGGTGGGGGTGGGGTGGGCTGCAGTCCCCACAAGGCAAGGTGGGGCGGGCAGGGAGGGGTGGGAGGGAGGCAGTGAGGGGGTGACTGAGGCCAGGGAAGAGGAAGCAGCGGGCAGAAAGGGTCCCATTTTCTTGAGGCCCCCTGGCTGCCTGGTTGTCACCAGAATCTCTCTTCGCTGCTCCCTCCCTAACCCTCCTGTTCTTGAGGACAATGAGCACTTCTCAGGGCTCAGCCCTCCTCCCCCCAATAACCTTTCCTGAATTTACTTAAAATATAAAGCCTTTTCTCCTAAAAGCTTTTCCTAAGGATGCTCGGGAATCTCTCTGGGGGGAGACTTTATTTTTAAAGGGAAGGGCCCCCTCGTTGCCTCCGGCTCTGTGTGTGCTGGGGGAGGGGCAGCAGAAAGCAGGTGGGGCCTCTCAAGTGTGTTCAGGGAGCCTCAGTTTGCAAAGCCCGGGGCTGTGGCTGCGGGAAGGGGGTGAGGGCTGTGTAAATGCAGGGGCTGTCCCAGGCGGAGGACACCCCAGAGATGCCCCATCCCTACAGTCTCGGGCCAGCAATTTCCCCCCCAGAAGACCTGGGTGAGCCACCCCACTGACTTACTGTCAAGAGTCACATTCATAGGAATAAAGCCAGGAGCGCACTCGGACCGCCTGCTCTCAGCTCCCATGGCTGGGAGGCCAAGCAGGGGGCGGGGTGGACAGAAGCGCTGATGGCCACTTGGGACAGAGGCCAGAACCAGAAACCATGGGCGTGGGCCCCGCAGTGAGGTCTGCGTCAGGCCTGGTGGGTGCAACCTCCTGCAGCTGAAATGGGAACTGATGAGGGAGAAGGATTTCAAGCTGTGTGTGCAGGGACAGGAGCCGAGCGTGCTCTGAATCATTTGCAAGGCCTGTACAGCGGGCCAGAGGACGTTTCCAGAACGAGTAAATCCAAAGGGATGGGGCTGTGATTGTGACATCCCATCAGGGGATCCCAGCCTGCCAGCACCTTAGACAGGGGCTCCCCGGAAGGAAGGGAGGCGGGGAGGCAGCCACCCAATAGCCCAGTGGTTCTCAACCTTCTGGCCCTTTAAATACAGTTCCTCACATTGTGACCCAACCATGAAATTATTTTCGTTGCTACTTCATAACTGTAATGTTGCTACTGTTATGAATCGTCATGTAAATATCTGATATGCAGGATGGTCTTAGGCGACCCCTGTGAAAGGGTCGTTCGACCGCCAAAGGGGTCGCGACCCACAGGTTGAGAACCGCTGCAATAGCCCCACAGCCTGTGGCCCAGACTTTCAGATGAGGCGTGGCAGGAAAAGGACGCCCTTCCCTCCCACCACGCCGGCGGCCCAGGGACCAGACCTGCTGGGCAAGCCCCGTGCTCCCTCCGAGCTGTGCTGGCGATGGGCTGGGCCATTCCATGCGGTAGTGAAGGGAGGGCCCGAGCCCAGAAGGGTAACAGCTCCCCGAGCACTGGGGGACCTCAGGGGTCTGCGAATATAAAGGGCCACACACTAACCCTGGCAAGCTCAGGAGAGGCTGCATGGCGGCCTTACACACTCAGACCAAAACCAATCTCCTTCCCAGACCCCTCGGGCACCACCATGCTCAGAGCACCAGACCAAGCCCCCTCGTTGTTATCTTGTTGCCCGAATACCATCTCTGTGCGCTGCAAACGTGAACTATCCCGTTCCCACCCATGTCTCTCCGTTTCACTTTTTATCCGATCCCAGAGATTTCCCCACTCTGCTTCCCCCCGCAGACTTCACCAGTGGATTCCACATCATCTCTCTCTTTCCACCTCTTCCTCTCATTCAAACGTGTAAAATAAGCTCTTAAGACCGCCATTCTCCAGAGCCTTCTCTCAGCCTCTTGAGATTTTGCTTCCTGGCAACTGTCGTCAGTTTGGCTCAGATAAACTCATAAAAATTCTCTGCAGGTGTGGACGGTCCTTACCTCACAGTTCAGACCGAGATGTCCATCCCTCTCCACCCCTGACCGAGGGAGGCCCTGCCTGGCCCTGCCGCTCCTGTCGGTTCCGTCTCAGAATGCGGAGCCCTCCCCCTGCGTGGGGGCTCCTGGGGCGAGTGGCTGTGCTCCTCCTGCCGTCCCCTCGAGAGGCCCAGAACAGAGCCAGGCCTGCCACACACCAAGGACTGGATTGGGGCAGCTGAGCGCCATCAGGGAAGGAATGTGGCCTTAGGGGGCAGGGGAGGGGCTCTGGGTGCACTTGCTGTCCTCCGGGTCCTCTCCGGCCTCCAGTGAGGTGCCCCATTCCACCGTCTCGGGAGCCTCTGGCCTGGGAGTGCCCCAGCGTCCCCAGCGGCCAACCTTGGCCTCTGCCGTTGCTCCTGGTTCCCAGGCATCTGTCCTCTCAGCATCACTGTCCCTTGGGAGACACGGCCAACCCCGGGCCTTCTGTAGGGACACCTGGTCTCAGGTGCGCACACCCGAGAGCAGCCCCCGGGATCATCGGCTGGGACGCCCTCAGCCTCCGGTTTCTCTGAGCTTCTGTAGTCTGGCTCCCCAGCCCCCACCCAGGGCCTTGGGCCACATCCTCACGCTGGTCTGCTCACCAAACCTCCCTTCACCTTCCTGCCTCCTGGGAACTTGGCTTCATCAGAAGCTCCCTGAACTCTTTCTTTTATGGCTTACAGTAAAACTCTCATCAAAGTCAGAGGTCCCCACCTTCCTACCGAGAGGGAAGCTTTGGAATTAAGAAAACGCTTTTATCTCTTAACAAAGCCGACTTCCCGGACTATTGTTTTGCCAAGGAGACACAATAAAAAGTCTACTTTGACTGTCAAAGCTGAGCAGGGAATTTATTATCCAGCAGAAACCCTCCCATCCCCGAAGCACTTAGACCGAGATCCAAGGGGTGCCCCAGAGCACCAGGACTGAAGGGCAATGAAAGAGACCTCAGTTTCCTTTCTCAGAGTTATCTCCACATCTGACGCTGGAAACTCTACCATCTGGTACAACAAGGACTTCATGTAATCTTATTAGTCAGGGGGATAAGCAACACTTAGGAATATATGTGTGTGTTTAACCAGGTATCTTTAAAACTGCCATACCTGTAACAACTTAGGGAGGCAATGCATCTTATAAATTGCTTGATGACTGCAATGGGAACCTGGACTGGGTTCAAGAATGGGAGATATGGACAACCTGGACTCGGTTCAGGCTTGCTTTCAATTTGATTTACTCCCACAGCATCAAAGCAGCACAGCGCCTGCGCAGCAGGGCCCCGGGCAGCGCAGGAGCTCCCCGCAGAGCTGCAGAGCGCCCTCACCTGCCCCTCGCCCAGCCTCCCCGCCGCACAGCTTGTCTGAGAGCATGAGGTTTATCCAGCAGCTTCCCCAGGTGACGGGTCTTCACCTGAGTCATGGGCCCGGGTCATTCAGGGAAGCCTACGGATCCCGCCTCACAACAACATGTTCAAATGCATACAGTAAACCATGTAGGATCACAGAGAAGCCTAGTCTGTGTCAGTAAGATCAACATAACACTTTTAAAAACTGTAATATAGTTAATATATGCATGGGCTTCTTCATGAACACATTCAATACCAAAAGATCAAGTAGACACTGGTAACACCTGTAATTGTAAAGTAGATATTTCAAAATATCTACTCAAAGAAGCCATGTGGTGTGAAAAGGGTGATGGTAGGAGTGACAAGTCTCAGGCATGGCTAAGGCTCCATTCCGAATTGAAGGAGACGTGGGATCTCAATTAGAGGTAAGCCCAAATAAGGACGTGTTTTTCCCGATCCGAGGTTGACCCCTGACCCCTAGCCCCATCAGGCGCTCCTGCTCTGGGCTGCCCTGTGGCTCACTGTCACCACCAGTCCGCGCCTGGGTGTCCCCATCAGGCATCACGACGCTGACGGCTGCTCACTGGGCCCTGAGTGGTTTCACAGCACATGCTCAGACGCGCTCCTGCCTCTCCCGTGTGCCCTCCCGGGGAGCAGATGCTCGTTGCTAGGAAATGTCTCCATAACGGCTGACGGGGCGGCAGCAGGAACCACGTGGCTGGGGGGCCAAGGTGAGGCCAAGGGCACCTCTCCAGCAGCCTGTGTCTTGTTCTCCGGAAGCCCCTTCCTCTGCCTGTCCTTGGCAGTGGCTTAATTGTTGCTAAAAGGATCAAATTCAACGCACTCAGCTCGCTCCTCTTTCTCTCTCGCCTCATCCAGTTTCTAATCAATCTCCCAGCTGTCAGCCAGGCCGAGAGCCCCGGGGCTGCACGGGCCCTGCCCCTCCAGGGACCCCTCAGCTGTCTGTGCTCGTCCCGCTCAGGGGCCCTGGGTCCAGCCATCAAATCCGATTCAACGCAGAAAGGATTTCTTAACGCACGCCTCACAACGGGCCAACCATAAAAGAATTTTAATGTTCCACTAGGTTAAAATTAAGAACATGATATTCATCAAAAGATGAAGTAAAGTGTCAGAATGGAAGATGCTGTTCGTTACACCTGTAACTGACAAAGGACTGGCATCTAGAATGAATGAAAGTGCCTACAAATCAGTGTTAAAGAGACAATGCATCCTTAAAAATGCAGGCTTTTAAAGATGACCGGGTGCTTCTCAGATGAGGCCACACGAAGCGTGAAGAGGCATTTGCACAGACGCTCAGGCGGGACCAGGAACAGGCAGAGCGAGGCCAGGGGAGGATGCCATGCTGTGCCCCCTGGATTGGCAGGCGCTTAGACATGTGACCGCCGCAAGGGTTGGTGATGGGAGTGAGCGCGAGGAGCCTCTATGCATAGCTGGTGAGAGGGCAAGCGGGTCGGCTGCGTGGAGAAACTTGGCAACTTGGCGACCTGGGAAGAGTTGGAGACGTGGGCACTGGCCTCGGCGGCTCCCCTCCCCAGCACCTGTGCGCCAGGCTCCTCACCTGGGAAGCCCTGGAGCAGCACTGCTCAGAACAGCCACATCCAGCAAGAACCCGATGGCCTTGGAGCGTGGATACATTGTGGTAAATGGTGCCCCGGGGCCCTAATATCCCAGCATCAGCCTTTCCCTGCTCTCCCCTCCCACCACCTCTGCCCATCCACCATCTCCCTGCCCAGACCCCCCAGAGCAGCTGGTCTAACAGCACACCGCCCCCTCCTGGGATCCATTTACCCAGTTGCAGGCCTTTCCCCTTCTCTCTCATCCCCCACTTCCCTCCTGAGCCCCAGGCCCCTAATTAGGGGCCGTGCTCCTTGGTCATCCTTCTGGCTTTGACCTCCTCAGCGGGTGACCAGCTCCCCAACCCTGCTCATCCCTGAGGCTCAGCTCAGGATCTGCCCCTGGGAAGGCCCCTGCCACTCGCCCCTCGGTCTGTGTCCCCACCTGAGTTAACTGTACCCCTCTGCGCCGTGTCACCCCCTTCCCTGCAGAGTCCGTCCCAGGGCACCACCGACTGTGAGCTCTCTGAGGGGAGGTTGGGAAGGGCTTCCAGAACAATCTGGGCCTCGTCCTTAACCTGAGCTCAGGGTCCCCAGGGGCCAGGGGGTGGGTGACCAATTACATTGAGGCCAACGTGTGCACACACGTTTTTGGATAGACAATCCAGTCCGTTCGTCAGAATCTCAAAGGAGTGTGATCTAAGAACCGACCAAATCACTCTTCTCACAGAAAAATGTCCATCCTCATTCATAATTAAAGAAATGTACATTTAAATCAATGAGATATTTTTCACCTGTCAGAGTGGTTTGCATACCCTTCCTGCCCGTTAGAATCTCCCGGGGAAATGCTTTCTGAGTGCCAATGCCCAGGCACCCTCCGCCCCCAATAAAAGTCTGATTCCGATGGAATGGGCCTGGGATGTGGGGTGTGAGACATGGTGCAGGTGCTGGCTTTTGTAGAAAGCTCTCCAGGTGATTCTGACCTCGGTCAGGATCCAGAAGCAGCGACCTGCCAAACTGGCAAAGGGCACTCCTGCTGGGATTGGACCTCAGCCTTGGGTGGCGTGGCAACTGGTTCAGAGGCCTGGAGAGAACTGGGCAATGAATGTGAAAGCTAAAGGCAGGGGTCCTCAAACTTTTTAAACAGGGGGCCAGTTCACTGTCCCTCAGACCGTTGGAGGGCCAGACTATAGTTAAAAAAAACAAAAAACTATGAACAAATTCCTTTGCACACTGCACATACCTTATTTTGAAGTAAAAAAACAAAATGGGAACAAATACAATATTTGTATTTGCATGTGGCCCACAGGCCGTAGTTTGAGGACCCCTGGCTAAAGGTGTCTGCACCCTGGACCGGCCATTTCGAGTCTAAGAATTGAGGCCACATCCATCTTGCACCTGTGCTTAAAGCGGTACATTCAAAACCGTCACTGTCCTCTGCTCCTGAGAGCACAGACTGGAAAGAGCCCGAGCGTCCCCAGTGGGGATGGTTAAATTGAGCTGGTGAGTCCACCTGGCAATGCCCTGTAGCGGTGACAAGCCCCTGGGTGCTCTGTGACCTGATGGGAAAGGGTTCCCACCATCTCCAGTCAATGCAAACCTGAGCCACGCGGAGGCTGGGTGTCTGAGCATGGACCAGCACATCTACTTGCGTAGCACCCGGGTCTCTGCTGGGATATATGGTGCTGAGACCTCTTAGCAGTCATTGCCTTAGGGGAGAAAACTGGGAAACGAGCCTGGGAGGACGGGAGCCTTGGTTTCCATTAGCTTCCCTTTTGTATTGTTTGAGTTATTCTCCTGAATACGTTATTGCTTTTCCCCCAAAATTAAGAAGGTGAAAGGGAGAAGGACAGAGAAGACCAGGCAGTTACTTGGCCCCAGGGAGTAAGACTGGGACAGCCCGGGTCAGAATGTGGGTGAGAGGGGCCATATCAACTTCAGTGTCTAGAGAGGGTGTGGCATGGCACTCTAAACCCCCACCCCACTCCCACCACCCACACCACCCCACCACCCACGGAGGCCCAGGTCGGCTCTGGAGGCAGAAATTGGCTTGGCCCAGGATGGATGCAGTGACCTAACCTGAGGAGGGTTGTGGGGCGGCTTGGAGGGGGGCAGAGGGTGGCACTGCAGCAGATTCCACTCTCATGCCACCTCCTCTCAACCCGTGAAAGGAAAACTGTGTGTCACAGCGCAAACTGGAGGCCACACCTCATCTCTTCTCTGGCCTCCCGGACATCCTGCAAAATTATAAACCCTGGCGAGCTAAGGGAGAAGGTTGTGAGCACAACGTCCTGCAAACACCGCCCTCTTGTGGTGAGGCCTGTGAACTGCGCCCAGGTCCACAATCGTGCTGCTTAAGCGTTTGGAACGACAGAAAGAAAAATATAATTTAATTCTGAAGTATTCAATAAGAAATTCAACGGAAGTACTCAAGTTAGTTCCAAACGCAAAATTCATATTTAAAGTGTAGTGCATGAACCGGCTCCCAATGAACTCGTCTCCAAATATAAAATAGCTTGTTCCCCACAAAATATATTGAAATTCTAAATAATAACCATAATAATACTGAAAAGTACTACAGAAAAGCAAGCCTGCAATCATCACCTGGTAGCATTTTAGTGAGAATGCCTCCAGGCTCCCTAAAACATATACACACAGAACTATATCCCAACTTTTATCAACAGAACATACACACGCACTATTTTGTCGCCTGCTTTTTCTCTCTCCATAATACATTGCGGACATCTGCACAGTAAATGTACGCTACATCATCATTTTTATTATTTTAAATTGTAAAAGTTATGCTTGTGAAAATGCACCCACAAATAACACAAATGGAAAAGACATATGAAAATATCCATCAGTAGTGGACTGACTGCGTCCATTATAGAATATCCAGTCAGTGGGATACTGTGCAGCTGACAACCGACTGCACAAGACCTGTGTGGCTACATGGCAATGATATGCACATAATGAAATAACTTACATGCAAAATAACATTTATAGAAGCATCCTATTTTAGGACATGCGTATGGCTGCATCTGAGGAGGAAAGAAAGTGTTGCTTGAAAGATATTTGAGAAACCCTCTCAGAAAAGGTGATGGGGAAGATGAGGCATAAGTGGAGTTTTACTTTTCTCTTCTGTGCTGTGTGATTTTTAAAATATTATCACTTGAGGATATTATTCCGAGGCCTGAACGTGCCATGACTTAGTTAATGAATCCCTATTGATGAACATTTAGGTTGTTGACAGTTTTCCTATCGGGAACCCCTGCACATGAACTAGTTGTTGTGCACTTGTCTGATGATCTCTCTGCGTATATTCCTGGGTGTGGAATTGCTGGGTCCATTCTTAACGGTGCACTATCCATGACCTTGACTATCAACACATGGCAGAGGGAATTGGAGGTGGCCATTCCTGCCCAGTTGGGTTTTGAAGTGGCCAGTGTCTGTCTCTGGGTGGGGAGGGCATGGCCTCTGTCCACACTTTGTACCTCTGGAGGCTCTATTTCGCCAGAACATGGATCGAATTCACTGGATCTTTCATGCCCAGATGTCCCTCTTCATGCCTCGATTCCACTTATGTAGCACCTCTATGCCTCTTGTCAGCCTTTCTCCCCAGTCTAGCCTCCCCACAGCAGCCAGGGTGAGCCTTTCCTACCAGACCCTGCTCACACCCCACCAGCGACTCCACTCCACACTGGAAATCAACCCACGGTCCTCACCAAGGACCCGGGGCTCTGCCTGGGTGGCCCTCGTGACCTTTCAACCTCATGCCTCCCTCCCCTTCCTGCCCTCACTCAGAATGAGCCACACTGGCCGGGGGCCTTTGCACTTGCGATTCCCTCTGCCTAGAATGCCAATCTTCTCAGTAGCTACACGCTTCATTTATTTATGTCTCAGCTCAGAGACATAAGTGCTGCCTCCCAGAGAAGCCCAGGGGACCACCTTGCCTTGGAAGGCACCTCTCCCTCCCAGACACTGTCTTCTTACCAATCTCCTGTCTCTTCCTCACCCTGAGATTGGACTAGATTCACATGTTCATCTCCGTCGTTGTCCCTCCCCCTCGAAGCCATACGCTCCGTGAGAGCAGACGCTGCCCGCCTGTGCTCTGTCCAGCACCCTGCACATGCAGCCTTCAGCCAGGACGTGTGGCTGAATGAGCAGGGAGCTGGTACCGCAGGGCCGTCCGGAGCCCGGCAGCCTCCACGTGCTGTTCCTCTCCACTGCTCCCGCCCGAGGCCAGTGTGGCCACCTTTTTCATCTCTGCGGAGCTTGAGCAGGAAAATCTGACAGGGCACTTCTAACGCAACAGTTTGGGAGGAAAACTGCAAACGGGTTATTATTCAGGAAAAATACCTTTCCTCCGAACCAGAGCGGCACATCTACCCCACGTACCTGCTCCTTCAGAATAAAAGAGAAAGGTTAATGTGGCCCCGTCAGAGGAAAGGAACCAATTAGCACAACTGCGAGGCAGAAGAAGAATAGAGGTTAATTGCTTGGAGTCCACACGTCTCAAATGCCTAATGCTATATCATTATTTTTTCGCTACATATTATTTATTCCCACACTTAAGTACTCCACCTTATTACTAATTAGTAATTCCTTATCCTTACATTTTACCCAATTCAGGCTGTCATCATAGGGCCCTCCTCAGCCCCCGTCCCCCCCAAAATGAAACAGAATTGTGGAGAGAAGGTTGGCGCCTCCTGTTCATTACCTCCCGCTCCCAACCACCCCCCCCCAGCACCCACCCCACCCCCAAGTCACCTCTGCTCTGCCTGGGCGTGCAGCTTCCTGCCTGAGATCCCTCTGCCATCTCGGCAAATGGGCTGCACTCCGGCCCTGCATCCCTCAGCATCTCCCATGTCCCGCTGTTCTCAGCTTCTCAGTTGAGCAAAAGATGCAAATTCTTCCCGCTCAGAAGACCTTGTTCTTTTGGAAAGAACCGCAACTTGGCACCTTAGACATGTTAACTCAACAGATCAGTATTTCTGAGGAATGTAATAATAGAAACAATAATAATGAGGAAGGCTGCAAAGGCTCTTGGAACCTTTTTATGTCCCAGGCACTGTGCTAATGAATTCTACCTGCAAGATGTGAATCCATACGGAGCTATATATGTGCGTGTACATAGGTCATCTAAACCCAGCGCTGGTTCTGCAGCTACACGGCCTGGGGAGCCATGGGACGTTGGGTCTCTTTTAGGTTTCTCTCCCATCACGTGGGTTGTAGAGAGCAGCTCTTTCCTGCTCACTGTCCTATGTCAGGGGGCTCCCAGGAACCTAGAAAGCCTTCAGAGCACCCCTCTCCGAATCTGGGATGGAAACCCCACTCTGCCTAGCTCCTTGTCATAGAGACGTGGGCAAGAATATACAAAATGCAAACCGAGCCAGCATCCCAGCCCTAACCTGGACTTGCTGCCCTAGGAAATGACACCACGTTCAGGGCTGCGCCTGGGGGCGGAGCAGCAGGGCGAGGTGCCGGAGGTGGATGCCGTGTTTCTCCTCATCATGCCTACAGATGCTCTGATAAAATGAGTTGGGATGGTCCCTCTTCCTCTGTAGTTAGCATCATAGAATAAAACTCACCTGTGTTTACAATAAGACAAGCCTGGGAATATGTGCAGGAAACAAGAAACTATAAAGAAAGACCGAACAGATGTGAAAAAGTGTTGGGGTCCAACCCCAACGGGTCCAGGGATCCCCAAAGGTGTGGACGGAGTCGGCGAAGAATGAATGACATAGAAACTGGGTTCAGTTCATCAGCATAGCGAGGTTCTCCCTCCAGGATCTCCAGCGAAGTTCTGGTCAGGATCAGGGAGGTGAAGAGCCCAAGAGAGTATGAAGCTACTTAAGGAAAAGAGAGTGAATGGGGTAGAGGCAACATAAGAAGAGAGAAGGGCTGAGAACCTTCTGGAATTGATAAAAACTACCAACCTCTGGATGCAAAAGCCCAATAAATCCAAAGCAAGAAAAATGAAAGAAATCCATGCCCTGAATATCATGGTGAAACTGCTGAATACCAAAGACAAAGGGGAGGTTTAAAATGCAGCCAGAAAGAAAAGACAGCTTTTCAACAGAACAACAGGCTGACCATGGACCTCTTACCAGCAAGAATGGAAGTTAAAAGAATGAAGTGATACCTTCAATGTGCGGAGAGAAAAATAACTGCCAACCAGAATTCCATGCTCACGGAAAATATATTTTAAGAACAAGGGAAAATATAGACATTTTCAAACATCCCTCCACCACCCCCCCCCAAAAAAAACTAAGAGAATTTGCCACCAGAAAAACTCAGTAAACAAACCTTTAAAGGATGAATTTCAGACAGAAGGAAAGTAATTCAGATAGAAGGAAAGTCTGACAATCTCAGATGTAAGGAATGAAATGCACAGAAATTTAAGCAAACATTGACTGTATAACACAACCGTGATAATATCTGTGGAGCTAAAGAAAACCAAATAGAATTCAGACACCACAACAGTACCATGCAAATCAGTGTTCTGAAATCCTCGTATTGTGTGGAGGGAAGTAAGGGTATTCATTATCTTTAGACCAATGACAGGCGGTGCAGGGCAGAAGTCAAGCGGAGGAGGCAGGCCCCTTCCACACCCTCTCTCTCCTGTAGGGTTTGCCGCTGGGGACTTGGGCCCACGCTGGCCCTGCCCCAGGCTCTGCATCCTCCGGCTGCATCCCCACCAACACCCAGTGGGCCCCAGACACTGACATTCAAACCACGGAGCCCCGCGTAGGGCTGACGGGGCTCAGAATGTTCCTCTTCTCCAAAAGGACGAAAGGCCCGGCCAGTGTGGCTCCGTGGTTGAGCGTCGACCTATGAACCAGCAGGTCACTGTTCGATTCCTGGTCAGGGCACATGCCCAGGTTGTGGGCTCGATCCCCAGTGGAGGGCATGCAGGAGGCAGCCTATTGATGATTCTCTCTCGTCATTGATGTTTCTATCTCTCTTTCCCTCTCCCTTCCTCTCTGAAATACATAAAAAAATATTTTTAAAGGGCAAAAGCCTTCAACACTGAAAGAGAAGACTCCAGGTGTGACCTTTGTAACATCCTGGCTGACGCACAGGACAGAGAAATGGGGGGGAGAGTGGACATCCCACTCCCAGGGCATCGCCCCGAGAGAACACCTTCAGCCCAGCCCACCCTCTGTTGGGGTGGAGAGCGTGGGCTCGGAGCCGAGGGTAGCTGGCCTCTATGATTGGACAAAAGTGATGTCTTTGAGTGGTTGAGGGCTTTTCACACCAAGAAAGCTTCCAATCTGTCATTTTCAAACTAACTGCAGAGATGACTAGCAGAGTTACTCGGGGGCTTCTCCACTGCAGTGATTCTATTTACATGAACGATTGTTCCTACTCCTTGGGGCCTGTTCTTGAGGTACTGGGAGGAAACCCCACAGGAGTGAAACCCAGCAGTGCAGCAAGCAAGTCCCATTTCCCACACATGCTAGCAGGAGCTGGCTGACAGCACTGGCTTTCTGGAGCCACGAGGGGGCGCTCCAGCTCTCTCTTTGGAGTCCCAGAACTCGGTGCCTGGTGTTCCTTGTCATTGATAAGCAGAATGGACCGTCAGACACAGATAAACACACACGGGCCGTGTCTGTAAATCCCATCACCTTCTCGGCAGCTGCACAGGGCTGACAGCACCTCGCTGAGGCTGCTTCTTCATCTGGGCCCCGTGGGTTGTGGCCACAGGCCTTGATCCCAAGGGACTCCCAGCCTGACCTGGGGTGGTGGAAGGACCCATGGGCCAGGTGGCAAACATGTGCCACGCCAGCTGTGTGCCATGACTGAATCACCTGTGGTTTGCACGATGGTGTAACAGGACACACACGCCACACAGCAGAGGTGCTAAGGAGGGCAAACCCATCAGCTCCCTCTCAGGACTGCACGCTAGGGAATGCCTCCCAGAGGACCAGGGCGGACAGCTGGCTCTAGCCATTCTCTCCGGCCTGGGCCTTGGGCAGGGGCAGGGAACAGACTAGCAGGAGGGATGCCCACTCACTGAGCCTCATGCCCCTTCCCACGCCTGGCCAAGAGTCCTCACCTCTCACCCAAGCTCTCTCTTCTGCCAGCCTGCCTCCCCACCCCACCCTCCAGCCCCCCGCCAGTGTGTCTAGGATGCTTCACTGTCCGTGTTTGCCAGCATCTGCCACTCCTGGCCATGGACTTGAATGGGTTCACTCTGACCCTCAGCCCCAGGCCACAGTGTGTCTCTGAGCCTTGGCCAGTCTTGATTCTCCCCAGGGAGCATTGCATCCACCTGCAGAGCTGATTTCTTAGCTGGGGGAGATGGCTGATCTCCACGGCACACAGCACTTCGCCCACCTCCAGGCCACCTTGGGCTGCGTGATGTCCGTCACCCACACAGGCCTCGCATCTGCAGCATGGCTCTCTCCATTCAAACGGAAGCCCTCTCGAAGATCCCGTCTGAATGCACAGCGCAGGGGTGCCATCAAAATATGCAGCCGTGAAAAATTCTCATTTCACCCCCAATGCACCAGAGCGGCAGCGGGGGGTGGGGGTGGGGGAGGGAAAGGGGCGGGAGTGTGAGCAGGGGTGGGGGGAGGGCTCTGATGCCACCTGCAATTTATTTGCTCGGCCTCTTTGTCCTTTTGTCTGTTGCAGAGAAAGATGGATCACAGTTAAATTCCCACAAATAAACAAGTATGTTTTAAAGTTCTACAAAGCCTACAATTTTAGAAAAGGTTTGATGTGGTTGACACCAAATTGATTTCAACCCATCCTATTTCCGGTCTGATGCCGGGCTCCTTTCATCACGAGCAAACCTACTCATAATGGCTTGATTCTAAGTGGATGGACTCGGTATAAATATATAGGAGGCACATTAATTTCCATCCTTTTTCAAATAAAATGAGACGGCGTGTTTTTAATTCTCAGAGATTAATTGCCCCTCGTTTTCATGCGTACTCCTAGGTGCTCAGGCCTGAATGATCACGGCACAAACTGAACCCCACTTTGGGGCTTTCGTTTTAACAAGCAGCAGCACCCCGATGGCCGCCGGGGTCGGGAGGCGTCCTGGGTGCTGGGACCCCTGCCCCGAGGGTGCTTGGGGGAAACTCAAATGCTCAGCATCTGGTTGCCTCACAGTGGGGACCAGACGGCCTGCCTTGGACTGAAGGTAAATCCAAACATTCCCACCGTCATAGTCACTCAGAAGAGTAACCCAGAAGGACACAACAACCGCAAGAACAGCCCGGCCGGTGGGGCTCAGTGGTTGAGTGTCAACTTATGAACCAGGAGGTCACAGTTTGATTCCCGGTCAGGGCACATGCCTGGGTTGCGGGCTTGATCCCCAGTGGGGGGCGTGCAAGAGGCAGCCAATCAGTGATTCCCTCTCATCATTGATGTTGCTATCTCTCTCTCCCTTTCCCTTCCTCTCTGAATTCCTTTCTCTGTTAACCCAATAAGAACATATTTTTTTAAAAAGAAAGAAATACATTACAGTGAAAACGTGTTGCTTTTAGAATTAGAACAATAGACATGAAAGAAAATGGGGCAAGGCAAAAGGCATTGGAAGAGGGGAAAATGTGACTCGGGAATCCAGGGGAGGCCGAGTGACCACCCCACGAGAAGGTAGTGGCTGAGCCCGAGTGCCTGCCTCCACCACCCATCACTGGTCCCCTCCCTGTGGGATTCTCAGCTGGCTTCACCCGGGCCTCAAAACCATCACCCCCACCCACTCTCCGCTGACCCTCCCTTGCCCCTTCCTTGCATCCCCAGGCCCACCCGCCCCTGCCCAGGCCACAGCGAGACCCCTCAGCTGAGGCATCAGGCGTGTTTGTGGGCAGAAATGTTCCCGTGTGTTCCTACGCAACAAAATCAAGTGCATGTGTAGGTGTTCCGTGTTTTACAACTCTCCTCCTTGGGTTGTTATAAGATTAAAACAATTTTCTCCCTCAGTAAATGCTTCCCTTCAAAGCCACTAGAAGCACATAATTCCCCACCCATTTGCGCTTCTATTTTCTAGGGGCCTGGAGGAAATGGTGATTGAGGGGCCTGCTTCCCTGGCAGAGGCCAGGGCTGAGCGAGGGATGGACGAGAAGAAGTTATGTTGCAGCGGCAGCTCTGATCAATGTTTCATTTATTCTGAAGTTCAAAAAAAGACAGGTGAGCATGGCAGGTCCTTCGGGAAGGCTGGGAGCGCGCGTTTAGAGGGAAATGACTCCTTCATCCTCAGTCCATTTCATGGACACTCTCATTAAAGCGCAGGGAATTTTACGGCAGCTCTACTCCTATTTTAAAGCTGTAGTTGAGGAGTTCTTTAATGCCTGGATCGGTTTTGCTGCTGAGATACCGAAACATTGCAGAGACGCGGCCCATTTTATTTTCTTGAACCAGGATGGGGAATTCACGCACACCTGAGGACACAGAACCATTGTTGAAAATCACAACGGATTTCAAGGACAATGTACACAGGGGAGAGAATGAAAACGCTGGCCGGTTTGATGTCGGAGGGATACCAACCTGCGTTTGTCCTTGAAACATACATTCACCTGTCACTGATCAAGGATGCCAGTTTGCTTCGTGCGCCTGTTAAGAGCATTCCTGCTGACTGCAAACGGCTCCGAGTATGTGACTGTTTACATAATTACACAGCGAAACATTGCAGTCTTTCCGATTTAATGCATGTTTTAACAAGCCCTTCCACTACGGCGCAGGCTTCTATAATCAAATCTTTCTTTCCAATTAAAGCACAATTAGAAAAGGTATCATGGTGTCACTGTTACGCTCTGCCGCAGGAAAATATTCAAGAATCGCTTGGCGGGAAATCTGAGCTCGCCCAAGACACCTGAGCTTAAATGCCACATCAGCCCTCCAGGGAGGGCACCCCGGCTGCGGGCCTGGGGTCCTGCGTGAGAGACGCAGACCATTTTCCTGGGGCCCCACTTGGGGCTTGACCCAAGGCAGCGGATGACAGCCCAGGGCGGCCTAGAGAGCTGGAAGATGTCTGTGACTCTGAGCTTGACCCCCAGTTGCCAGCAAACGTGTCATGGGCCAGAAGTGGTGGGCAAATGGCTACCAGAGAGATCTCCACCTGGCCTTGGCATTTGAGACAGCATGATGGGATTCATGGTGGGCTCACCTAAAGGGGTGCTACCTCACAGAGCCAAGGGCAGCCTTCAGGAAAGATGGCTCTGACCCAGCAGAACACCTCAGGAACAAAAGGCTGGTGTCGTGAGTTGAATGGTGACTCACCCCCCTCCCCCCAAAATATACTCACACCAAATCCCTGGAATCTATGAGTGTTATCATATCTAGAAGAGGAGTCTTTGCAGATGTAATGAAGTTAAGGATTTGAGATGAGGAGATCATCCTGGATTATCCAGGTGGATCCTAAATTCCACAACAAGTGTCTTTGGGAGACACACAGAGAAGGTGATGCAAGGGTGGAGGTAGAGATGGGAGTGATGCGGACACAAGCCAAGGCCTGCCAGGAGCCACAGGAAGCCGGAGAGCCCAGGAAGGATTCATCCTGGAGCCCCAGGGGCACCGTGGCCCTGCCCACACCTTGATTTTGAACGTCTGGCCACCAGAACTGGGGGGACAGTAAGTTTCTGCTGCATTAAGTCACCAGTACATGGTCACTGGTTACAGCAGCCACAGAAAACGAATGCAACTGGCAAAATGCAGCGGTCCCCTGCCTGCTCTGCTCCCTGCCCAGGGAGACTGTGAGGGACTGAGAGTTTGTGTCCCCGGAAATCCACATGTTGAGACCCCAGTCCCCAATGTCATGGTCCCTGAAGGTGGGGCCTTGGGAGTCGTGAGGGGATGGGTGGCGTCGCGAGGGGATGAAGAGACCAGAGCTCTCTTTCTGCCACGTGAGGACACCGTGAGAAGCAGGCAGTTTGCAACCGGAAGAGGGTTCTCACCAGAACTCGATCAAGCTGATCTTGATTCCCAGCGGGACTGTGGGAACAGGTTTATCTTGTCGGTGAGCCACTCGGTCTACGGCACTTTGCTATACAGCCCCGGCTAAGACTGAGACTGACCAGCCCCAGAGTCAATGGGCAACTCGGGCTTCTGGCCGGGCTCAGTGCAGGAAGTGGAGGGAGGAGAGAGGGGTGAGAGGTGGAATCTCTGGCTCCCCTCCTGGGGTCCTGTGACTGGCTGTGCCCCTCAGCCTTATGGTCACCGCTCCGCTCCCGGCAGCCCCCCCCCCCCCGCCCCCAAGGGACTCTCCGCTCCTGGGTCCCAGTGTGGGCTCCCTCCCCTCGCCCCTGCAGGATAGGGCTGTGTCAGCCCTGCTGGCCTGGCCTTGGTCCCACCTAAAGCCCTGCCACACCTTTGGAGACAGTGCCTGTTTATCAAACATCCTCGGGTAAATCAAGCTGAGCGCTGTGTGAAAGCTGCCAAGACCCGGAGGGTTATGGTTCGCTGAAGCAGTGGCTCTTCCATGGGCTCATGACGCCTAGTAGGCCACTGGGTCGTCAGCATTTCTCTGTGACACAGGCAGGGGTGGTGGGGTGCCACTTTGCCCCAAGGGAAGCGAGGCTCGTGGTGGTGAACTGAATTTACGACTGTGGGTCCCTGGAAATCTGGAGCAGCGAGGATCCAGTGCAGCCCTCACCCCCACTTCCAGCTCTTTTCTGAGCTGGGAGGGCAAGGGGCCAGGTTCGTGGTCCCCAGGCTGCCAAGGCTCCTTGGGTCCCTGGCATGGCCGAACGTCACTAGTCAGTCATGATACTCTTTCAGACTGAGGCTGGATGTTGTCCTGGGACCTCCCCCAACACAGTTCCCCAGGAGGCCCCAGAATCAGCTGGGATGGGTGGGCAAGTGGCGCTTCCTGCTATTCCTTAGGCCTTCCTATTCTGCTGGCTGTGCCCTCTATGGTTGCCTGGAGGACAGGCCTTCCTAAAGCAGTTTCCCAGACCCCAGTCCTGTGGGTTCCAAGGCAATAAGACAGTGTCTCTCTGTGGGGAGAGAGTGCAGGTCTGCTCCACCGATGTTAGCCTTGATGATGACATGATCACGATGGTCATGGTCACGATCGTAATGTTTTCAGCGCACACGTCAGCAATACAGGGGGCTGCCTCAGAAGAAACGTGTCAGTCCTGGGTTTGGGAGGAGTCATGGGTCACAGATTTGCTGGCTGGAGTCTGGGAAGGCACAGACTCTCTCGCGCCTCTCCAGGCCTGGCCCTGCTCCTGCCTCTGCTCTGGAGGCCCCTCTCCTGCAGAAAGGGGATTAGTGAGGAGAGGCATAAAGGTACTCGCCCTGCCTGATGCTTCCTCTTGGGCATAAACAGAACTGGGGGACAACTGGAAAAGGGAGGCCTCCAGAGAGACAAGGGGCAGCCACCTGGAACCATCGTGGCAGGGACCTTCGCCTCACTGCAGAGGGCCCTGGGCAGGGACACAGCTGGGCTGGTGAGGAGGAGAGAAGTGGGAAGCAACCAAAGACCGCCCCGGAGGAAAATGTGCTCTCTGAGCGCGACGAAGGCGAATCTGCAGCCATGAGTGTCCTGTGTCAGAAATGAGGGCATTTCTTCTTTGGTTTTTTCCTCTGATTAGTGAGTGGCATGTCCAAAACTTGACTGCGTGGCCCGCATGCTTAACGCCATTGGTTCACCCTGCCTGGATGCTCCCTGAAGCCCCTCCCAGCTCCAACCATCTATTCTTTCTGAAACATTTGTATCATCTGGCCCCTGACAGGAACGACTGGCTATATAAGTCCCCCAAACCATTGTTCTCCCTGTTCAGCCGGCACCTCCAGAGGCAGGGACGCCTGGCCCGAGCTCAGGCAGCCCCACACACAGAGCGGAGGATGTTGGCCACATGCCAGGCCACATGACGCTCCATGCTCTCTCAACCTTTTCTCAGAGTTTTCAATAGCACTAACCCCCGACTTCACAGCACCCACACCATTGCACTGAAGGAGCGAGCATAAAAGGTGCATCTTGCTCACAGCTCAGAAGCCTCGCTCGAATGGCCTGTGTGGCCATGGGCTCCAGGAGACTCTGCCGCTCACAGCAAATGGGGGTTTCCCTCTCTTCAGAGCGATGTAAGCCTTTCTAATGAGAAATGCCAAGTTTAAGGTTCTCAAATCCTCGAGTTTTGGGTACATGGACTCAAAGACTCCTTTTGAGGCCAAAGGTTACAAATTGCTTCCAACTATCCATTTGCTCAGCTATTTTACTGCAACTGAACTTTTAATATATATAACCCAGGCATGTACCCTGACCAGGAATCGAACCATTGACCTCCTGGTTGATAGGCTGATGTTCTACCACTGAGCCATACTGGCCAGGCATCAGCTTACTAGTATTTTTCTGATGGGAAACACAATCCTTGGACAACTGGTTTAAAACAATTCCAAAACTGGCCAATGGGGGCGGTGGAGGGGGGAGGATCTAAAGAAAGCAGAACTGAAATACTGCTTCAGCAATTCAAGTCATGACATCCGTGTTTAACATGTCTCCTCCCTGTGTACACCAACTGTGCTGCTGGATGTTGAAAATGAAAGTTTGCCAGAATCACCTGAACTGATAAGGCTGAACTGTGTTCCAGAGTCAGGCAGGAACACTCTGTTACAGGAGGCCATTCCCTCTTCCCCATCCAGGTTTGTTTGTTTCACATTGAATTACCTTTTTATTTTTTTGGCCTAGGAATCTGGAATTGGAACTTGCACTGCTGGTGGCTTGTGATTTTCCCAGCTCTCTAGAAGCTTCTGAGATCTCATCTTTTTCTCACAGAGGCTTTGTCTGTAGTGAGTCACCCTGGCTACAAAGTCGGCTGGCTTGCTTAAAACAATGGAGTTACAGAGACGATAGGAAAGAAGGTGCTGAGCGCTAACCCCGACACAGCGTCTGTGGTAATCTCAGCGGAGCCACTCCTAACGCTGCAAGTTCAGGGACAGGCTGGTCTTCCATTCACTCCCACCCTGGCTGTGGCAGAGGAACCCAGCGGGGTGCAGAGCCCTCATAGCTACACGGAAGGATTCTGTTTAAGATTTCACTGTGCTTCACCACTCCAGGTCTGTCAGGCTGCCGGCAGAATGCAGAGAAGGGGAGGATCGAATAGTGGGAATAGTTTAGGCTCATTCCCTCTTTCCCCCAAAAAAAACTCTGCCTCCAAAATGGGGGTCATTCGAGATCATTTGCAGGTGGCACTTCTTAGCATTCCCAAGAGCCAACAGCAACCATTCACCCCCAAAGTACACACAAAGGAACTCGGTTGGCTTCCACTCACCACTGTCTCCCCAGAACTTATCATGTGCCTGGCATCTAGGATGCACTTAGTAAGTATCAGCTGCATGAATAGATGAATGCACTGTAACTGTTGTAAACTACAAGCTGACAGGCTAAGCAAGAACTCTGAGAATCAGAAGTGCTGACAGATGCAATGAGCTCCCGAGTGTCCCTTCACTGGAACTGCTCAAGCCCTGGGGCGTCGTGGCGCAGGTTAAAGCACCGCAGAGATGGTAGATGGGATTTCCTTCCCTTCTGTTTTAAAGTCTCATCAAAAGTTCATGTACTCTGGACAAACCCTAAAAGGCAGGTAAGAAAAGTAAGTAAATGAAGCCATTCATAATCTCTCCACCAAGTGTGACAGTTAACACAGTATATCCTTGTGGGCATTGGCTACGTCACATTTCTCTATATGGACAAATACTACTTCAGTTAGTGTGGGATGACATGAATCTTTGTACATCTCCTAACGTTTAATCATAGCTCACATTTATTGGATTCTCCTAAAACCCAATGAGGTGGATACTGAGCTGCGCTCAGCTTGCCCTCCTCAACTCTCAAGCTGTTTGACCTTAAATATGCAACTTGAGCCTCAGAGTCCTCACGGTAAAGCGATATCTACAGCGATGCCTTCTTCACAGGGTGGCAAGGATTAAGTGATATAACAACCAAAAGCACTCACAGCTACCGGCACACAGAAGGCACTCAATAGGAGGGGACGTTTATTGTTGCAATTATTATTGTAATGGAGAAGAATGTGGGGTTCTGTAGGGGACACAAAAGAGAGGAAGGTCAGTCTAACCTGAGGGTGTCAGAACTTTGGGGAGGAGGTGGCATAATGAATAAGTGCTTGTCAGGAGAATCGTGGGGAGAAAGAGCATTCCAAGGGTAAAAGAGTTTGTTCAAAGGCCCTGAGGTATGAAACACCTTGGCAAGAGAGCTGCCAGTAGGTCAGCACAACTAGAGTAAGGGTTTAAGGTCAAAGAGAAGCCAGAGCCAGATCCCAAAGAACCACCCAAAAGCCTTGAACAATGGGAAGACAAAATCAGGTTTGTCTTTCAGAAAAATTAGGTCCTGTCCAACTGAACATAGTTTTCCCTTCCCAGGATCACCGTTATGATGATTAGTTATCACAAAAACCACTGGAGTATATATAATGCCACAAAACATGGGACTTACTGTAATTCACAGTTCTTTCCTCTGTTCACAAGTCTTCAAAAGTCTTTGTTTGAGTGCTAATGATGAATTGGCTTATTTTTCTAGGCTGGTTTAGTTGCTGCAAAAGGCCTTCTGTACCAGTGGCATCTTCCAGAGTGGGTTTTAAATGCTCATCTTCCTAACCACAAGGAGAGTCGTACGTGACCACTTCTTAGCACCGTAAGAGTCGGACACAATCATTCCCCCTCAGGGGACACAGACAGCAGTGGCAGCTTGGGTCAGGACTGGGAGAGGGAGGCGGCTGCGGGAGGCAGAGCCAACTCAGGGGTTAGTACTGGGACTGGAAGGGAAACGTGTCCCAGGATAACAGCAGCATGAGTAAAACAATAAATAAAATTTAAAAAGTCGCTGAAGAAGAAGAAAAAGAGCAGGTGCTGTGGTGTGAAAGGGAGGGACGGAATCGCAAAGAGTATCTTTTGATGGAATTTCATGACAAAGGAGGTCCCTGGAGGGAAAAGTCTGAGACAGGCAACTAAACTGTTTGAATACATGTAGCTTCATCTGCTCACTTATCATTCATGAGGTCAGCCTATTGGCCTTCCGTTCATTCTCTTTGTACACAAATGTCCTGGGTGTTGAGAAACTAACCGGACACCACAGATCCCATGTGCTCTCCGACCACGGAGGACTCAGGAGCAGGAAGGGCTCGCTGCTCCCGGGCACCTGCAATGTGCCAGGAATTGTCCCAGGTGTGCTTATACACGCTGTCCCTAAACTGAACCTCCACCACACTCCTTTGATCAAATCAGCACACATGCACAGTCTATTTCTCTGGCCCAATTTTCACTGTCCCATATTAGAGAAAACAGGCAGCAGGTGGGAAAAGGATCACTGGGTGAGGAAAATAAAGCTAAAAACGTGGTTTCAGACACCATCACTTTAATCTCCCTCCTCCTTTCCAGAGCCTCAGATTCCTCACAAAACACACATTGCTTTTTTTTTTAGATCATTTTTTCCTTTTAACGCAACATTTCCCCAAATGCCCATGTATTAATCCTTGTCCTTCTTGTCTAACGGTCCCACTAACACCCTCAGTACACGTATGTGTGTGTGTGCAAGTGCGCACGTGCTCAAGTGCTGGTGTGTCGGATTCAGGCACAAAGACCGAGTGCTATCAGCCCTGCAGGATCTGCCAGTACGTAGGCCAGATCCGAATTCTGGACACGGATGTCCCATCCCTGCCATGGGAGTGCCCCTTTGTGTTGTAGTTGCTGCAGCCTGGGGCTGCTGAGCACCAGTGGTATTTTGCTTGTAAGTTGTTATAAAACAAAAACCAAGAAAGTAGGAGGGAAAAATAAGCTAATCATATCAACCCATCAGGTGGTACTCAACTTAGCATGTGTTTTATAGTCAGCTGAGAAATTCAAAGAGCAGTGTAGAAACACTTAAAGCAAAGTGGCAGGATTTCTATCAATCACTCTTTTTTTCTCAGACAGTAATTTTTCTCCTGAAAAATCAAGTCAACAATAAATTATTTATTGAGCACCTACTGTGTGACAGGTACTCCAATGCCAATTGAATGTTATAGGATTTGTTTTCATTATTATCTTTTCTTCTTTAAAATATTTAAGGCCTTGATCAGGATGTATTAGCTGTTTTCTCTTCCAACAATTTTATCATTATGAATAGCTTCAGAAGTTTAACACTTCGGTGGCTATGCAGAGTTTTCTGGGTCTTTATTGTTTTGTGTTGTTTCTACTATTGTATTTTCACCTGAATTTTTCTTTTCCTACTCTCTGATTTTTAGGGAGAAAAAAAGTCTAGCATCTAGGTCTGAGACCACTCGAAATGTCTGGGCTGGGATTGCTAATGACCTCCCAGAGACAACCCAAATTGCTGATTTAGCAAAGCCCATTCTTGACCTTGACACAAGGCAAGACAGGCAAAGGGGAAGGACTTGGGAGGGAGCCGTGAAAGAAAAAGGATCATAGAGGCGCTCAGATCTCCCCAGTCCCCTCCCCCATTCAGCAAACACCTGGCTGAGTTAGAAAACATGACCGGTCCAACCTTCCTATTGGCACCAATTGAAGCTGTCAGCTCTCGGCTTGTCACCAGTTGCACTGGGAGGCCCCGGGCAGCCACAAGAGCCCTAATTAGGCAGAAATGACACTTCTACAACTGACCTGCCAGGACCTTTGGCAAACCATTTAACATCATTAGTTAACATTTTTTAAAAGTGTGAATGTAAATGAACAGCCAGTGGCTTTCAATGGAGTTTGTCGGTGGCATCTCCCCCTCCCTGCTCACTCTTTCTCTTTCTCCATGAATAGTCCACTTGTTTTCTCCAGAATTGGAGGGAGGCGATGGGGGAGAAGGAAGAAGAGGACCAGTCCTCGGAGAGGAGAGACATGTCAAAAGCACAAACAAGCGCCGAGGAGCGCTTCAGCCTGGGCCCAAACAGAGCCGAGCAGGGGACCAGGGTGTGCCAAGCAGGCCAGACTCCCCTCCAGCAATCCCAGACAGCAGCCATTCCAGGCTTTGGGTCGATGGGAAAGGACTTCATTCCCTGACCCCGGTGCCTCTGAAACACCCTGGTGCTCACACCTCCACCTACTTGTTGGCATTCTGAACAAGCTGATGTTTTGCAGATGTTTAGCCAACGTCTCATGTGTGCTTAAGTCCCCACGCACCCGTTTTAAAGGGGTCCCTCTGTAAAGGAGTGACAGCCTAGGGATAACCATTTCAGACAGTTAGGTACTTACAGAAATTAGTTCATGTCCTACCTGTAGCGGCTACCTCCCACCTTGAGTCGCACTTCATTTTGTTCTTCGATGTACACCCACAGAATCCATACACACCAACACTCTCCATCTGTGGGGGGGGGGGGGGAGAGTGTCATTGTGAAAATGTCACTTTGTCTGTCTGTTTCCAAGCTGCTCTCAAATCCTGTGCCCAGGCTGGGGGTAGAAGGTGGAAAGGTGTAGGTGGGCGGCCGAGGGGCCAGTTCCTGGCAGGCCTTTGCACGTACCACCTGCCTACTCGCTGTGTGGCCCGGGACAGGTGGCTGGTCCTGAGTCTCTGATGTTTTTGTAAGATAAAACATCACCTTACTGCCCTGGCCGGTGTGGCTCAGTGGATAGAGCATCAGCCTGCAGACTAAAGGTCCCGGGTTCGATTCTGGTCAAGGGCACATGCCCAGGTTCCAGGCTCGATCCCCAGTAGGGAGCATCATCAATCAATGATTCTCTCTCGTCACTGATGTTTCTATCTCTCCCTCTCCCTTCCTCTCTGAAATCAATAAAAACATTTTTTTTAAAAGAAAATGCCTTACTCCTTAAAGTGAGAAAAAAATGGGAGTATCATGATAACCGGAAAGCGAGCAAAGGTAAAGGAGTGTG